>NW_023270433.1:32031512-32459488 GCF_011800145.1 Mirounga leonina | reverse complement strand
AAGGCAGACGCTTAACGACTGAGCCACCTAGGCGCCCCTATAATATCATTTTTGAAATGAAAAAATTACAGTAGTAGAGAACAGCTTAGTGATGCCGTGCTGTTCAAGGATCTCTCTGTATTATTTTTTACAAGTGCATATGAGTCCATAATTATCTAAAGGTATTAAGGTTTAATATAAAAATATGTCAGGTTAATTAACCTGACAATATCAGTGATAATATCAGGCAAAATATATTTCATGGCAAAAAATAAAAAAACCCTCACAAGAAATAAGGTGGGTCACCTTGTAATAATAACATTTTCAAATCACCAGGAAGATAGTAATTCTAAACTTGTATGCATCTAACAACATAACTTTAAAATACAGAGCAAAAGTTGGCAGAACTAAAAGAGATTTTAACAAATACACCATCACAGAGAGCACATCTCTCTCAGTAATAAAAGATAAAGCAAACAAAAACTATCAATAAGGATAAGGAATACTTGAACAACTCAGTTAGTAAGCCTGTCATTCATGGAATATGGCACCCAGCAAAAGAAGAAAACACATTCCTGGGAAGCCTGGGGGTCTCTGTTGGTTAACCATCTGCCTTTGGCTCAGGTCATGATCCCAGAGTCCTGGGATCGAGTCCTGTATGGGACTCCTTGCTCAGCGGGAAGCATGCTTCTCCCTCTGCCTGCTCTGCCTGCCACTCCCCCTGCTTGTGTTCTGTCTGACAAATGAATTTTAAAAAAATCTTTAAGAAAAAAAGAAGAAAACACATTCCTTGTTTGCACACTTGGAACATTTACAAATACTGACCAGGTGCTAACCTACAGAAGAAGACGCAAAGGATTGGTGTCAGACCATCAACTCTGGCCACAATGTATTTAAGTTAAGAATCAATAACAAAAAAAAATAATTACAGAACACTACATGTTTGAAAAATTTAAAACAATTGTAAACAACTCAAAGAAAAAAATCTTACAGAAATTGAAAAATATTTAAGATCAAACCATGACTAAAATATCGCATATCAAAACCTGAGGGATGGAGCTGAAGTGGCATTTTGAGGGAAAATTAGAGCCTTAATATCCACCTTAAAAAAGAAAGTATTCAAAGGCACCTGGCTGCTTCAGTAGGTTAAGCGTCTGCCTTCAGCTCAGGTCATGATCCTGAGGTCCTGGGATCGAGCCTACGTTGGGCTCCCTGCTCAGTAGGAGAGTCTGCTTCTCCCTTTCCCTTTACCCCTACCCCTGCCTGTGCTCTCTCTTGTGCATGCGCTCACTCTCTCTCTCAAATAAATAAATAAGTAAAATCTTATTTAAAAAAAGAAAGTATTCAAAATTAATTAGCTAAGCATTCTAATATTAGAAATTAAAAATTGTAACAATAATAAATCCCAAAAAACAGAAGATAAATAGATAAGAGAAAGAATACAATATAAAAATACAATAGAGATGGGGCGCCTGGGTGGCTCAGTTGGTTAAGCGACTGCCTTCGGCTCAGGTCATGATCCTGGAGTCCCGGGATCGAGTCCCGCATCGGGCTCCCTGCTCGGCGGGGAGCCTGCTTCTCCCTCTGACCCTCCCCCCTCTCATGTGCTCTCTCTCTCTCATTCTCTCTCTCTCAAATAAATAAATAAAATCTTAAAAAATAAAAATAAATAAAAAATAAATAAAAATACAATAGAGAGATCAACAAAAGTAAAATCCATATTTTTGAAAAGCTTAATGAACTAGACAAACTTCTGATGAGATTAATAAAAAGAGAAAGAGATTGAGAGAAAGAAGGAGAGAAGACTCAAATAAATACAATTAGTTAAGGAAAAAACATAAACACAGATGCAGCACATCTTGCAAATGTACGTCAGAAGATGTGTACAAGAATATTCATAGCAATACATTCATGGTACTAAATAACTGGGAAAAAAACCCACAAATATCCATCAAATCAGAGTGCATAAATAATGATGTATTCATACAATGCAATACTGCTTGGAAGTGAAAATGAATGAACTATACCTAGAAACATCAAAATGGATGAATCTTTTTTTTTAATACTTTTAAAAAAAATTTTATTTACTCATTTGACAGACAGAGAGACATCGAGACAGGGAACACAAGCAAGGGGAGTGTGAGAGGGAGAAGCAGGTTTCCTGAGGAGCAGGGAGCCCGAAGCAGGGCTCGATCCCAGGACACCGGGATCATGACCTGAGCCAAAGGCAGACGCTTAATGGCTGAGCCACCCAGGTGCCCCCAAAATGGATGAATCTTAAAAACAAAATGTTGAGCATGATAAAGAAAAGGCACAGATGAATACATGCCTTACGATTCCATTCACAAAAACGCTAAATGGATAAAACAAAACAATACAGTTCTTGTTTACAGATTCACACATATAGGAGTGATATTAGAAATTTGCTGACTATTCAGAACAGGCACCAACCAGAGTGGACACCCAGCCAACCCAAACAGACACCAGCTGTAAACAGTGGGAAATGCTGTATCTGAGCAACGGGCTGAATGTCAGTCCTCTGTACCATCATGGTACAATTACAAAGAAATACATGAGAGTGATTAGCACAAAATTCTTGTTAGTAGTTATCTTGGTCTGAGAGGAACTAGGAAGCAATAGGGGAGAGGAACCACAGGGGGTCTACGATAATTGTTCTGATCTCTTATGTCGGGTGGTTGGTTCAAGGATGCTCCTTTTATGATGATGATGATGATGATGATGATGATGATGGTGGTGGTGGTGGTGGTGGTGGAGGAGGAGAAGAATATTGTACCAACTTTCTCTTTTATATGTTTGATATATTTCACCAAAACCTTTTTTTTTTTTAAGAACACTGGATTTAGGTTCAAAAGTCTTGGGTTCCACATTCTATATAAATTTCTTACTAACTAAAGCTCAAAAAGTGTGACCTAACCACCTATGGTAATGGACTCAAAACTGGCCTCCTGAGTCTAGAGCTCACTCTTTTACACCTGTTTCCACTGCAGAGCTTCCTTTAAGTTCCATTCTCATGAATGTGAATGGTTTGTCAAATGTAAAAGTTGTTGAACCCAGGGCTGCCAGGGTGTGTGACTCCAGGGTCACCATGCACACAACTGTCTATGGAATTGGTCTTCCAGCCAATGGAAGTGGCACTCCTTGGGTTTCTATAACCTGGTGCTACTAGCTCACTGGAGGAGAACTTCTTGAAAGAGAAATTTGCCACCGGTTCAGGACAAAAAAGATTGTCTATGGCAACAAAATCATTAGACAGGAGTTTAAAAGGTTAAAACTTCTAAATCCAAATCAACTTCCAACATCTAGTCCATTTCTTTATAATAACTGTTGTCAGGGCCCAAATTTTACCCTTTACAAAGCATCTTCGCACCCATTATCCCAGGCCCACCCAATCAGTGCTTCCACTGACCTAATTCACAACTGGAATTGGGGCTCATCTCTTTCAGCTTTGGCAAGTTGCTCCGTGACATTCCCTGGGGTGCCTCTCTCTCCTGTATGTCCCTTGGGATAGTCCAATCTGTAGCCCACTGACATCCAACATTCCCCAAGGCCCTTACAGAATCTCCCCAGTAGAAATGGATCTTTGTTACCCCATAAAAGCACTACATTGGGTGTTTGTCTCCATACATTTGAAGCATCTAGCAGATTCATCTCTTTACCTCTCTGTTCTTTAGGATTCCACTAACCAGTTTTTCAACCTCAGCATTACTGAGATTTGAGTCCAGATAATATTTTGTTTTAGGGGACTGTCTTATGCACTGTAGGACATTTGGCAGTATATCTGGCCTCTACCCACTAGATGCCAATACCTCCTCCCTTCTTCCCTACCCCCATCCCACTGTGACAGCCAAAAGTATCTCCAGACATTACCAAATGTCCACAAAGGGTTAAAATCATCCCTTATGGAGAACCACTGCTCTAGGCTATGAGCACCTTGAGGACAGAGCAGTGACTTATTCACTCCGTATCCCGACTGTCTAACATTGTCCTGGGACAGAGGAGCTTACCAGTATAGAAAAATCACCTACTATGTGCCAGATATAGTCTGATATAGGTCAATGTTGACCCTCCAGTCATTCAAGGGCACCTTCTTGTTTTTTTGCCATATCTTCATGCAAACAATACTAATATTTGCTTGATATTTTCCTTTACATTGACTCATTTTATCCCAAATCAGTCACTCAACATGGTACCTACATACAGTAAGTAGGTACAGCACCTAATACAGAGAGAGTGCTTAGTAAATATTCGTGGACTCTAAGTGAATTTCCCTTTCCAGCTCTCAGTATCAGCTTCATGGAAAAAAACTGATTCCTTGATTACCTACCTAGTCAGGGACCTCTCAGTTCTGTAACGAATAAACCCCCAGAATTTTGAAATTTTGACACACAGGATTTTATTTTCCACTTGTGAACAGTCCATCTAGGGTGTTCCCGATCGCCAGGTGACTCTCCATGTGGCAAATGAGCACCCTCTTCTTCACAGCGAGGCCCTGAAGTGACACACATCACTTACACTCACCTTCCACTAGTGAGAACCACTCCCAAGACCCCAGCTCAGTGCACAGGGGCCTGGAAAACAGAGTCATTAGCTGGCCAGCTTCATCCCAGTGATGCCTCAATACTGTGGAACTAGGTGCGCCATCTTGGTGGACAGCTAGCTGGCCTTGCCTCAGCTCATGTAAGGTATTGTCAGCTCACATCTCAGACTTCTTTCTCCCCCAGAATGTCCCCTCCAAAGCATCCTATCATCCAGGCCAGCTAACTATGCTAACTAATGTAACCAAGAAGAACAGAAAAGGGAAATGCTTATCTACAATGGGTTCCCGAATCAACATGCTCTCCCATCCTTTCCACCTTTTGCCATTAGATAAACGGTAAAACCAAGTGAGGAGAAAAAAATCTACTCAGGATTACCCACCAAGTCAGGGGCAGTACAGGACTCTGAGCTGTCTGTCTACACTAGGATGCCAGCAATGAGGCCCGTCTACCCACCTTCCATGGAAGCAGCCTGGGAATTAGTGCGGATGCCTACGCCCTGCTCTGGAGTTCCTGACACCTCTTGGATCTAGGCCCTTTCAAAAGGAGCATTTCAAATAGGAGCCATCAACACGTACAGAGGGTGGGTCTTAATCCACAGAGGATCATTAGCTTCACCCAAGTGATGGGACATCCATCAGCACCTCCCATTCTTCTACCAATTATCTATCTGCTAATTATCTGGGATTAAGAATTGACACGGAGCGACATGGTCATTAACCACATATTTGCACGGCTTATTCATGTTAGTGGGGCTGCTCGGTCTAACCGAGTCTAATTGGACACGCCCACAATGCTGCACAACATATTTACATCTACTTGGCTGTCAGCAGCGAATAAAGGATGGTGGGATGTGTTTACTTGCAAAGGGACTTGGATCTTGGCAAAAGCTTTTTTGCAGGCATGCTGGGCGTCCTGGCTTTCTGGCAGTATGGACTGTGGCTTAACTCAGAGCACACAATTATTTGTCAAACATTTGTTAGCTCAAGCACTGTAGCAGACACAGCACTGGCCCTAGGAGGTTTCACAAAGGTGAATGAGACACTGTTCCTACCACCTTCAAGGTTTATCTCCAGTCAAGGAAACATGCAAGCAGAGGGAACTAAGAGCTTTGAGAGAAGGAAAGCAGAATGCCATGGGAATGCAACACCAGGAAAGATCTGGTTGGTCTGAGAAATCAGGGGAGGCCTCAGAGAGGAGACGGCATTTTCAGCAAAAAGCCAGATAGAGAAAGGAATTCTAGGCGGACGGAACTGCAAAAGCATGGGCACAGAGATGTATGAGGAGATCAAGGAGTGACCTAGTGTGGATGACACACATGTCACAGGGGGAAGGAGGTGCCTGGTAGACTGGGTCATACCACTGAGAACACTGAATGTTCGGCCAGGGTTTGGAAATGTTTCCTCTGGGTACCAGGAACATGGAAGCAATTTTGTTTTGGTGTGTATGTGTGGGTGGGTGTGTTTTAGTAAACTTTTTTTGAAATATAGCATACATACAGAAAATCATAAACATTTTCACAAACTGACCACACCTATGTAAGTATCATCCAGCTAAAGAAACAAATCCCCAAATCCCTGTTGGCCCCCTTTTAGGAACTACCCAATCACAAGACAAACCACTATCCTGACTTTAACATCATACATTAGTTTTCCCTATTTTCTTGCATTTGGCTTCTTTCACGCAACATAATGTTTTCAAGACTCGTCATGTGGTTCTACATAAATGTATTTTGTTCTTTATCATTGCTAATATGCCATTGTGTGAATGTATCATAATTATTAACAAGCATTGGGTAGTTCCCAGGTAGGGGCTGTAAATCTTGCTGCACATGTCTTTTGGTGCTTGTCTGGATGTACATTTGTTGGGTACCTACCCAGCAGTAGAGCTATAGGGTCATAGGGTATGCACATATCTATGTGAATAGACACAGTTAGTTTTGCAAAGCTGTTCTGTCCATTTACACTCGCACAGGCAATGCATGGGAGTTCTGGGAATTCTAGATCCTTGCCAACACTTGATATTGTCGGTCTTTTTTATGTTTTACGCTTGTTTGTTTGGAGGGGAGTGCCATGATCCCACCCAGGCTGAAGGCTAGTCACTCTGGTGGCAGCACAGAGTGGGGTGGCTAGAAAAGAGGGAGCTAGGGGCGCCTGGGTGGCTCAGTCAGTTAAGCGGCTGCCTTCGGCTCAGGTCATGATCCCGGCCGGGGTCCTGGGATCGAGCCCCGTGTCGGACTCCCTGCTCAGTGGAGAGTCTGCTTCTCCCTCTCTCTCTGCCTACTTGTGCTCTCTATCTCTCTGTCAAATAAATAAATAAAATCTTAAAAAAAAAAAAAGAAAGAAAAGAAAAGAGGGAGCTGGCACGAAAGGACCCGTCATGACGTCAGACAGTAAGGCCCAGGAGAGGGGTAATGAAATCAGTGGCAATAGAACTAGAATAAAACAGGCTGATAAAAAGAGACACTGAAGGGGTGAATACACAGAACATGAATGCAAGGTAGAAGTGGACTTAAGAGGGAGATGGAGGGGCAGTTGCAGTAGTGCTCTCCGAGTTCCTTTCTCCCTCCCCGTGCCACCCGGGATGGCCTCCCAGAACCGCGACCCAGCTGCCACCAGCATCGCCGCTGCCCGCAAAGGAGCCAAGCCCAGCGGGGGCGCCGCCCGGGGCCCCGTGGGCAAGAGGCTACAGCAGGAGCTGATGACCCTCATGATGTCTGGTGACAAAGGCATCTCTGCCTTCCCTGAATCCGACAACCTTTTCAAAAGGGTTGGGACCATCCATACGGCAGCAGGCACAGTGTATGAAGACCTGAGGTATAAGCTCTCCTGGAGTTCCCCAGTGGCTACCCTTACAACGCGCCCAGGGTGAAGTTCCTCACCCTGCTACCACCCCAACGTGGACACCCAGGGGAACATCTGCCTGGACATCCTGAAGGACAAGTGGTCTGCCCTGTATGATGTCAGGACCATCCTGCTGTCCATCCAGAGCCTGCTAGGAGAACCAAACATTGATAGTCCTTTGAACACGCATGCTGCCAAGCTCTGGAAAAACCCCACAGCTTTTAAGAAGTATCTTCAAGAAACCTACTCAAAGCAGGTCTCCAGCCAAGATCCCTAACTGTCCAGCCTCTCTGTGTTGTCTTTTTATTTTCTCCTTAGATAGTCTTTCTCTTCATTTCTGTCTAGGACTCTGTATCTTAAGCTGTGGTGTCATTTTTGTTTTGTTTCTGTTTTTTAAATTAAGTCTCTCGTTGAGCCCTTGTGATGAATATATTAAATAAATACATTGGGTTTGTTTTTTTTTTTTTTTTAAAGAGGGAGATGGAGGAAGGTTTCTGTGTGGGGTGGCTGGCTGGGTGAAGAGTGCCAGGTTTAAAGGCAGGAGAAAACAGCCTACTTTGGGACACGTTGTGTTTGCAATGTAGGATGACAAGATGGAGATGTTCAATAAACTGTTGCTTAGATGGGTCTGTTGCTACGGGATGAGGTCAAGGCTGGAGACACAGCGTTAGGATTTGTCATCACAGAGGTAGAGGTTGAAGCCAGGGGTGTGGTTGAGATCTCCCAGGGGGGATTGTGCGGGATGAAGAGAGGAAGGCCGAAGACCAGTCGCCTACCTTCGGGGAACGAGCAGAGGAAGACGAACGAGAGACAACATTGCTTCCCTGTGAAATGCTGGCAGGGGCTGTGAAGCGTGAGTCAGGCCCTTTGAGCCCCAAGCAGCAGCCTGGGGTCAGTCTCACCAGCCACAATTTTCTCCTGAATGAACTTGCATCACTAACCTCAAAACTGCATTGTGAAATCCGCATCAGATTGCGTACCACTGGCAGCATCCTGGGGACAATGGGACTTGTAGCATCTTGGGCCTGGGAGTCCCGTCCACCTCCACCACATCTCTGCCAATCAGTTAGTTATCCAGCACCCCAGGCAAGGAACTCATAACTTCCCACGGCAGCCATTCCACCACTGAGCAAGTGAGAATATCAGAAAACCTTTTCTTACAAATGCGGTCTCACCAGGTTCAAGTTAAAGGAAAACAATAAAGCTATACTCCAGTGGCAATGACCCTGGGAAGAGTAAGATTCAAAAGGACTCTGTATTCTGGAAAATCTGTTTCTATTAATGTATCCACCGGCATCTTCCTGCTGGGGTTAGGGTCATGGCGTTTGACTCCCCCCAGGAAGCTACAGTGATTTCACTACCATTTGCACACTGGATGGGAATGTGCTCATCCGCTTCAGGCATTCTTCTGGCTTCATCAAGCAGTGAGTACTGCCCTGGAATTTGGCCAGTCTCTCAGGACTCAAGCAGTGCATGCCACAGCACAGATCCACCGGGCTGGACACGCGGGAAGAATGTGCGGCTGCTAGCTGAGAGCGAGCCCACTGCAACAAGGTGGGCACTATGCCATTCTGTTCAACAGTTTTTTCTAAATATTTATCTGCACCCGGCCCTGTGTGGGTCTCTGGAGAAGACAAAGGAAGAGAGATATGGTTAAGAAATGGCTCTCGTCCTTGGGGAAACTGGTGGGAGAAACAGACATGCAAGAGGGAAAGGTGGATGAACTTTTTTTTGCTTTTGCTTTATTTTTATAAGTTGCCGAACACCCACCTAAGCAGCCTCTGTATGATCTGAAATATGGAAAAGACATCAAGGAAAACTGCCCTTGAACCTCAATGGAAAGGATCTGTTAAAACACCTGACATAGCATAAAACTCCAATATATGCTTGCCAACTAAAAAAACACACATCACTTTCTCCTGACTACAAGACATCCATTCCACTAGGAGACCTCAGACTGAGGATTCTTAGGAATTTTCCAGAATGTACTGACTTTGGAAATAGATAGCTTCTGTCCAAGATAACAGAATAAGACTAACTTTCTGATTCTACAAAATCCTTTTCCTTTCCCTTTGCCTATTATTAAACATTGACACCCTCTCTTTTCTCTGTATGATTTCCATTATCTTCATCCTGTTACTTTTGACCCCCTATGATCATAAGGACTGCCTGGCCTACAGGCATGGAGTCCCACTGAGCATAGCATATGAACAGGGGGATTAACTTCACAGTAAAGGAGGAATGGGAATGAGCCCATGGCCATGGGATGCACTGTTTGATATCACATACTGCACCCGGAGGAGGAAGCCTCATAGAATGCTGAAACCCTTCTAAAGGCAAAAGGTACCATCTCTAAGGCAACACCCTGAAAGGAAGAGTGTCGTCCTTCAGGACATAGTGTATTCATTAAATCAGAGACCGCTCTATGGTGGTGTGCCCCAGTAAGAAGCATAGATGCCCTGGGAACCAAGGGGTGGAAGCAGCAGTGGCCCCACTAACCATCAGTCCCAATGACCTACTGTAAGACTGTGCATCCCATCCCCACACCTTTGGGGCCTGCCAGGTCACACTTCCTCAATCTCGTACGAATCTGATCAGTTTATTTTAAGTCTTCAGTTGGGACTTTTTTTCCCCCCAGGTGGACTTGACTGGAACTTGCTGTTTGTTGTTGTTTTGTGGGTTTTTGTGTGTGTGTGTGTGTGTGTGTGTGTGAGTAAAGCAATAGAAGTTTATTTATTAAGTTAAGATACAGAAAAAGCTCTCAAGAGTGAGACAGGGCTGCGACAGGGTTGCGACAGGGTTGCCAACGAGGGCCTTTAGGGTTGGTCTTTTATAGAAAGCTAACCAGGGAACTTAAATCCTTTTAACATCTCTATTGATAACACCTTCAATGGCTTACTTCCTTTTTAGGGGATGGTTATTCTTTGTTGGTCACAGGTGATTATCATAAAGACACCCAGCCCACACGACCCACCCTGGGCACCTAAAAAACTTACTGTTTTATGAGGGGCACCTGGCAGTCTCAGTCAGAAGAGTGTGTGGCTCTTGATCTCAGGCTTGTGAGTTTGAGCCCCACACTGGGTGTAGAGGTTACTTAAAAATAAAATCTCAAGAACAGCTGGGTGGCTCATTTGGTTAAGCGTCTGCCTTTCGCTCAGGTCAGGATGCCAGGGTCCTAGGATAGAGTCCTACATCGGGCTCCCTGCTCAGTAGGGAGCCTGCTTCTCCCTCTGCCTGCCACTCCCCCTGCTTGTGCTCTCTTTCTCTCTCAATATGACAAATAAAATCTTTTTTAAAAATAAAATAAAATCTTTAAAAAAGTAAAATAGGGGCACCTGGGTGGCTCAGTCAGTTAAGCGTCTGATTTTGGCTCAGGTCATGATCTCAGGGTCCTGGGATCGAGCCCTACTTCAGGCTCCTTGCTCAGTGGAGAATCTGCTTGTCCCTCCGCTCCTCTTTCTGCTCATGCTCTCTCTCAAATAAAATCTTTAAAAATCATAAAATAAAATATCACTTCACAAAAGAAAATGAACTGATTTGCTCATATTCTTGATTGTGGTGATGGTTTCACTGGTATATATGTATGTGTCATAACTCATCAAGTCGTACATTTTAAATAATTTACCTCAAAAGATCTGTAAAAAGAAAAAAAATGGAATAGTGATGTGAAATACATGACCTCAAAAATATTAAGATTTTAATAGGGATTCTGGTAAAAATATAGAAAGTAGGTGAGAAAAATCAAGAAAACTTCATAGCAGTAAGTATAGGCATGATTCAAAATTAACCAAGTATATTTTCATAATAACTCTAACTACTCTCTTTAAAAGTTGGAATATCTTAAAGGCCTCTCCCGGTCCTCAAGTCAGGATGGGCTTGGGTGTGCAGGCTGGGGCAGGGCCTTGGGAGAGGGGATTGCTCTGTAAAATCAGGGAGAAGAATGACCATGCTGGGCAAAGGGAGGGCACCTGGCAGAGAAGGGACAGGGACAGCAGGGTGGGATGCTGTGTGGGTGGAGGAGGGAGAGTTGAGAGCCCTTAGGGGCACAGCAACACAAAAGGGACTTTGGGAGGAAAATAATTAATCAGAGAGGATTTTGAAGTTGTTTGCCATGGTGTGTGCCCTGGGCCTCTTTCCCTCGGGTCACTCCTGCACTGTCTTTAGCAAAGGCTGCATTGCTCACTAGGTCTTTTATATGAAAGTGGATTCTTCTGGGGATACTGAAGGGGGTGGGATGAGGTGTATGCCTGTGTTGATGCAAGACAAAAACAGATTATGCAGAGAAGCTGGAGTTGAAGACTCCAGTATGGATCCCTGGAAATGAGCAAAAATCTCCAGGATAACCCTAGGCCTTCAAAGGCTGTGGAACTGGTGGGGTCCAAGCTGAGCCAAAGGACTGTTAATATCTAGGTTCTGGGTGGGAAGACTAGGGAATAGCATGAGGAGCTATACATCTGACATGATGATAAAGATGGAGCTGGAAAAGAGGCACACGGGGAGATGGGATTAGAAAGGGCTGGAGGGTTAAGGGATCTGCTGGGCTGAGAGGCTAGGAGTTCACCTTAAACTCTTTGTCCCCCACCAAACCGCTATCCTAGAGAAACTGAGAGCCAGCCCCCAGCATGGATTGAGTCTTTTTTTTTTTTCCTATCCCTCTTCCCACATTTCTAAATCAATTATGTTTGCCCAGAGAGACAAGTGAGATAGAAACTCTCAGGAAAGAAGAGAGAATCACCCTCGTGTGCAGGGCAGGGCTAGAGTAGAGATGAGAGCTTCTATCCAATACCCACAGACCACCTGTCTGGGTGCTGTACAGGGGTTCTGGGGAAAACCCAGTCATGCAATTTAGGGGCCATGGATTGAATTATTCCGAGAGTTCAGAAAACTGGGAGAACAGAGTCCTCAACATTTGTTCACCAGTCACCCTCCCATCTAGGTGTGTTGGCCCGGCCTTTCCTATGTGTTAGGGATAATCTGAGAGTTTCTAATCAGGTGCTAGAGTCCTAGTGCTGTCCTCATGGAGGAGAATTCCACCTTCTGGAGCAAATGCTATTTGAGATTTTGTGCCCTTCCTCACAAAAGGTCTGCTAATTGAAGAAAATCAACTGAGGACCCTACACAGAAAACCCTTCTGTGAGGTTTTCTAAAAAAAAAGAAAAGAATAGAAAATACTTTCATCCACTTTACAAATGAATAAAAGGGAAGGAATGTAGAGCTCCATTAATGCATTATAGAAAAATTATTCATGAATAATGATCTATCCATGAATAATGCCTAGCGAGGAAAGAGTAAGAATTGAGTCCAAGCCCCTCATTCGTTTCTTTTCTTTCAGCATCAATGCAGAGGGAAGAAGAGGAACAAAGAGGGAGCATTTGCCTGTCATTCCAGAGCTCTCAAGAGTTAAGCTTATCACAGGGGAAGAGAGGAAAAAATAAAACAAGATCAGAGAGGGAGACAAACCATAAGAGACTCTTAATCATAGGAAACAAACTGAGGGTTGCTGGAGGGGAGGGAGGTGGGCGGATGGGGTAACTGGGTGATGGACATTAAGGAGGACACGTGATGTAATGAGCACTGGGTATTATATAAGACTGATAAATCACTGACCTCTACCTCTGAAACCACTAATATATGTTGATTGAATTTAAATAAAAATAAATAATTTGAAAAAGAGTTAAGCTTAGTCTCTCCTTTCCATGAGACCCAGGTCTACAGTCTCTGAGGATGTCAGCTGCTAGAGCCCACCCCTCTCTGAAAACAAAGCTCTCAGCAAGGAGACTCAGGAAGGAGTCCGAACCTAGAATGTTTTTGGGTTCTCTGCTAGGCCCGTCCACGGGAATGAAAAATGATGGAGCTGGCCAGTGGGTATTGCCCACTAGGTGGCGGTGCAGTGGTAGACTATCTGGAGACCCGCCTTTTGGGTCCTGATTTGGGACAAATTGTTTAACTTTCCTAAGGTTCATATTCCTTGTTGAGATTGGCCTGCGTCCCTCACACGTGGTTATGAGGATCTGATGGGATAAAGTAAAAAGCGCTATTCCATACTTGAGCCTGTCAGTTGTTGTCACTGACTGATCTTGTACACGAATGCTTGGGGATCTCAGAGTCCATAGTGTCCCAAAGGACCATTTTACTCAGCGTCCTAGAAGATCCCTTTGCTGTTCCCTTCACCACATGTGACTCAGTCTCCTGGTGTCCCAGGTTGGAGAGCTTGCCAGAAAGGAGCTCATGTGACATGGGACCTGCTAGCTCTTTGGAAAAGCAGGTATTTGTAAGTCTCTTCTTGTTTCCTGTACTTCTATTCCTAGCATGGCCTATGTGATTCCAGGGCCCCACTGCAGCCGAACTTGACATGTGAGGGCAAACTTATAGGGAGGGAATGTGAAGGAAATTTCTGCATGAGAGATGAAAGAAGTATCATGAAGTCAGTGATGTAGGGGAATGTGACTCCTGCCAGGCCTGCTGGGTCCCCCATCCCCACTCTGCTCCCGGCTGTAGCTTGTACCTCTTGTCTTGTGCGGCCACCTGGGCTAACTTCTTAATGAGGGCAGCAAGATCCCTGCTGGGAGAGTCGTGACAGAGTGACTGTAGAAGCTGATCTTCTGATGTTTAGGGAGGCTGGGGAAGATGCTGCCCCCTCTGTGTCCCCTTTGTCTTCCACATCTCTGCCTGAGCCCTCCCCTCTCTCAGAGGCCTGTCTCTGGGGGATTCTGCAAGCAGGTGCATTGAGGTGGTAGCCTCTCCCTCAGTCCTGATATCTAAGAGCTCTTGAATACACAAGTCAGAAAAGGAGTGAATTTCCAGATTATGGAGGAGAAAGAATAGGAGGAGGGGTCCTTCCCAAACAATTGAAGCACATCAGTGAGATCTTCTGGAACTACTTTAGTCTCTGGCTGACACATGGGACACTGAAGGCTCCCAACCCTTGTGGAGTAACATAAATAAATGCACAGTCCTCAGTTCCCAAACCCCAAACACTGGAGGAGAGGCAGGAGGCTCTTTGCAGCAGAAATGGAACCAGCTCTCCCAGGGTCTCCCTTCTCTGTACAGAGTCCTTGGGGGCTACTGTCCTGGTCTCTGGACAGGGTTGATCCCCACTAGTGTCTTCCTTTGTCTTATTTAGTGGATTCCCTAATGGGTCCAGTTCATATCCAGGCTAAAGAATCCCCACTGGCCTCAGCCCTTACCCCAGGTGCCCCCTTCAGTTTCTCTCCCACTATCTCAGCCCCAGTTAGGGCCCGTGGAGTGTCCTTTCCTAGACCCCAGGATGAAGTACAGACTCTCACCCAAGGGAAATTCAATCCCTGGATTGGCACTTATTGTAGAAGCAGCTGGAACATTTGTGATGTTTGCCTTCTTTTGTTCCAAAGATCTCAGGAAATCTTTAATTCTCTGGCTCCCAACAGTCCTCAGTATAACAGTACAGGAGACTCTCTGTCTCAAGTATCAGGCTCATCCTTGATGGAGAATTTCCTAGCAAGGAGATCTGGGGGCAGCTGGAGCACCACCTTCAAAGCTTCATCCAGCACTGAGCCCATCTGGCACAGATACAGCCTCACAGCAAACCAGCAGGGACTTCTTGGCCAAAGGGCAAACGTGGATCTTCACAATCCTCTGTCACAAGTGCCAAAGCAGCAGGGAAGGATCTAGACCAGATGACATAGAGGCATCCAGGAAGTTTCCACGTGAGGGGCCTGGCAAAGTGCCAGCTAGGGAATGACCTACAAAGAGTATGGAGCATAGCCCAAGGAAGTGCCCCACCCCCAATAATCTAGTATTTAGAAAGCTACCCCATGAGGAGCCTAGGGTCTGATTCTAAGGAGAGAGAAAGTGACTTGGTATGCCACTCAGGGAATGACTCATCAAAGGGTTCAAGGGAGAACCTAGACCAGATACAACTGGAAAACACCCTAAAGATTCACTTGGACAAAAGGTTGGGTACATAACTCCAGCAGGAGCCCTTGTAGGTGTGTGTAGTTCATGGCTTGTTGCCAATTGCCCCCTCCTCGAAGTACTATAGTTAATAGGAAACTGGAAATTTGGCACCTTCATGAATCAGGAACACTGTCTGAATACCTCTTGGAAGATTTCCTTCCTTGATCCAGGCATTAGGTAAGTACTAGAAGTCCAGGTTATATGGTTTGGGGTACAGCCGAGGTAGAACTTACCTCTCAAGGTCCTTGAATCCATAAAAGTGTTACATTGATAGAGACCCAATCATGATTTCTTCCCAGTCCGCTTTTCTCTCCCAGCCACCCATGTTTCAGGGATGGCTAAGCCAAGGTTGCTTATTAGCTCTTTGAAAGAAACCATTCATTGCACAGGTCTGGAGACAAGCTGATCACAAAAAATGCAGTTCTTACCCTGGATAGTCCTTTCCCTGGCCTTCCAGTGTAAGCAAGGAAACCAGAGGGCCCTGAGATGTTGGTCATGGTTCACACAGGACCCTCAGTCCAAGGAGAAGACAAGACAAACTTTTGCCCATCATCATGGACAAATCGTGGCACAATGTGACTATATGAAGGACAAGAGAGGCAGTCCAGAGTCACTCCCAGTCAAATGATGGCAGGACATGACCCAAGGGATAAGAGTGGTGTTGTGTACCCACAGACTCCAGCCATGGAGAAGCAGTGCCCCAGAGGCAGAGAACAGAAAGAATGTCTGGAGGGGAGCCCCATAGAGGGGAGCATCTCCTTGGAGTTTCCACTTCAGGAAAAGGATATTGGGAGATTAATTTAGGGATTCCCTCAAGGGTCATATAATCCAGGGAGACAGTGGAAGTCCAAGAAGACTCCAGCTGCTGTATCATAACTGGAAGATGTTCTGAGGGTCAGTGAGCTGAGAGATGCTCAGAAATTGAATGTCTGAGTGGCCAAGGGGCTCCAGTGGCCAAGTATTGCCCCCACCCCAAGTGTTGGTTGCCCAAGATCTGGAACAGCCAAGCCTTAAAGAGCAGCTTGCTGATGAACTGAGGTTCATATTGGAGATAGAGATGCAGAGCCAGCATCAGGGTTGTCCCACTGAAGTGCCCCCTGCCTTAGATAGCCTGCCTACTTAATTCCCTTGAATCTATAAATCAATTTGAGGAGAGTTGATATGTTAATACTATGTCTTCTGATTCACAAACATTGTAGATATCTCAATTTTTTCAATTTCCCTCAGCAATGTCCTGTAATTTTGTGTACAGACATCATACATATTTTGATAAATTTTATCCCTATTTCATAAGTTTATGTAAATGGCATTTTTATTTAAACTTCCAGTTGTTCATTACTAATACATAGAGATAAATTTTATTGTTTTTTGACCTTATATTCCATTTCTTTATTAAACTCACTTATTAGTTCTAGTGGTTTTTGTCAACTTTGAATTTTCTTCATAGATCTGTTATCTGTAAACAGGAAAATTCTATTTCTTTCTTTTCAATCTGTATGCCTTTTCTTTCTTTTTCTTGCCTTACTGCATTAGCTAGTACCTCCAGTACAATATTGAACAGAAGTAGCGTGTGGAGACATCCTTGTCTTGTTCTTGATCTCAGGGTGGAAAGCATTCAGTCTTTCACCATTAAGTATGATGTTGGGTGTAGGTGTTTTGAGAATGCCCTCTATCAGACTGAGGATGTTCCCTTCCATTCCTAGTTTTGAGGGTTCTTTTAAACCAGGAATGGATATTAGATTTGGTCAAGCGCTTTTTCTGCATCTACTGAAATGTTGTTTTTTTTTTTTTTAAGATTTTATTTATTTGAGAAAGAGACAGAGTGTGCACAAGTGGGGAGAGGGGCAGAGGGAGAGGGAGAAGGAGAAGCAGACTCCCCACTGAGCGGGGTACCCAAAGAGGGGCTGGATCCCAGGACTCTGGGATCATGACCTGAGCCAAGGGCAGATGCTTAACCAACTGAGCCACCCAGGTGCCCCAGTTTTTTTCCTTCTTAGTTTATAAATATGATGACTTACATTGATTTTTTTAAAATGTTAAACCAACCACACATTCCTGGGATAAATCTTACTCAGTCATGATGTATTATCCCTTAATATATTGTTGGATTACATTTCCTAAAATTCTGTTTAAAACTTTTGCAACTATACTCACACAAGAGATATTGGTCTGTAGTTTTCTTTCTTGTAATAGTTTTGTTTGGTTTAGGTATCAAGGTAATTTTGGGATCACAAAATGAGTTGAAAAGTATTCCTTTTCATATTTTCAAAGAGTTTGTTCAGAATTCTTTTTTTTCTTCCTAGAAGAACAGTTCTTGATAGAATTCCCCAGTGAAGCCATCTGCATCTGAAGTTTTCTGAGAAGGTTTTTAAATACAATTTGAATTTGATACAAGGGCTATTCAGGTTATTTATTTAACTAGATTTTGATAATTGGTATCTTTCATATTTTTTTATTCATTTCATCTAAGTTTTAAAATTTATTGGCATAAAGTTGTTCATAATATTCCCTTGAACTATCTGTAGAATCTATAGAGGTGTCACCTCTCATTCCCGATATTTTAATTGAGGTCTTTTTCTAATCAGTCTGGCCAGAAGTTTATCAATTTTATTGATCTGAAAGAACCAGCTTTTGGTTTTAGTGATTTCCTCTATTTTTTGTTTTCTATTTCATTGATTTCTGTTTTGATCTTTATTATTTTCCTCCTGCTGCTTACTTTGGGTTTGATTTGCTCCTTTCTGCTGTCATTTATCAGGATTTTAGCAGGTAGCAGAAACAAATGCGTGGATTCATGCTATGCTTATCCAGAAATCAGAGATGTGATTTGAGAGAAAGAGGTGATGAACTCATGTAGTCTGGTTTTCTGGCTCTTTTTCTTCTTCTTTTTTTAATGGAACTGCCACTTGTAGATTCTCCTAGCTAAAAACTTTGAAGTTAGTATTTAAGAATGTTGGTTCTGCAGTTTGACAGACTCTGGATTTATATCCTAAGGGATTTATATCCCTTCCTAGCTATAAAGTAATTAAATGTCCCTGAGCCTCAGTTTGCTCATATGTACAATGGAAATAACATCATCTTTCCTTACAATGAGTTAACCATGTAAAGCTCCATACCTGACCCATAGAGCTTGACAAACATTAGCTATTATTTACTCTTTCATTATTTTTTATCACAAAAATCTATCCTACCCTAAAGACCACTTCATCATTTAAGGACTTTTTTCATGTTAACCCCCCTGTTAGATAAACCAGATTTCTACTGCTCCCCTCAAGAGTGTGGTAGCTAAATACTAAAAGCTAGCTTTTGCTTTGTAACAAATCACTCTAAAATTAGTGCTTGAAACAAAAATTTTTCCCCTTATGTTTCTATATATTGGCTGGGCAGTTTTTCTGGTCTAGGAACATTCAGAGCTAGATGATGTAGGTTACCTTCATTTGTATGCATTGTGACTGGTTCAAGGTCAGCTGAGACTCAGCCATTTATCTCTAATTATCCAGTAGGCTAACCCAGGCTTGTTCATGTGGTAGTAGAAGTATTCCCAAGAGGAGGAGAGGGCAAGCTCTGATGACCAAACTTCTCCCACCTTATGAACCAGTGGACATTTTGTGCTTGACTTCCCTAATTTTATGCCAATTGTTTTCCCCTTATAATCATTTGCAAACACTTTATACTCATGTTTTCTGACTATATATGAAAGGTATCTTTGAATGTGACGTTTTATCTTGGCCAAGATATGATATTAGGCAAATAATTAAGAAAGAAAAATCTCCAGTTCTGATACAAGGGGATGCCTAGATAACTGCCTAACCCCTCTGGGACTCAGTTCTGCCTTGGCTCTGCCAGTTCTCTCTGACCTCAACTCCTCCCTCAACCTAGGCAAGAGCCTGAGCCTCCGAATCATTTGACAGCCCCACTCCACCCACTACATAGGCTCTGCTCTGCCACCTGCCAACACGCCAACCTACCCTTCCTCCAAGTCTGCCCCACCTCCACCTCAGCACAGCCCCCTTACCCCATGGGCACAGCTGATTCCCCAGCTCCAAGCTTCTCCTTTCTTGCTGAGCTTCCATTCCTCTGGTGGGTAAGGGCCAGCTCTGGAGATGCAGGAACAGCAATCCCCACCAGTCACATAGCCTGTGAGCTTACTAAATAATGCAAGTAGCCAGAGGATTCAGTGGGTGGAGCTGATGAGTGAACGGATCCTACAAGCAGAGACCCATCCCTTAGTCCAGATTGGATGAACTGCGCAGGCTGGGTGAATACAGGGCTAAGGTGCTCTTCTATGGCTCAGCCCTGTGCCAGCAACACCATCTGAATAGGTGCCTGTTTTCTGCCTGGAGGGACTATGTCTTATCCAAAACCCTCTCTCTGGAAGACAAGAAAACGCCAGTACACCCTCAGGGACAAGCCGTCGAGGCTCAGCCAGTTTACCTGCCTCAAACTGGCTCAGCTCTACAGCTGATGTGTGAGCTGGGTGCTTTCTGGTTTTGTGATCCACATGTGATGCTCCAGAAAAAAGTAAAAATGTCTCTAACTCTATTTATCAGATTTGTGGGGGGGAGGAGGAGAGGACATATAGTTATGTATTTAGATACATAAATCTAACTTATTTAAGTTAGGACCTTTTACTCTCCTTATGCTCCACATATAAAAATAATGTGTACATGATTAGAAAAAATTCACAACATAATGAAGAAAATAAAGTTTCCTTCTTCAATGAGCCCCCAGAGACCAACCCCCAGAGGCAACCATCGTTAACCATATTTTTATTTATCCTTCCAGAAATTTTCTACATGTGTGTAAACATCGATTTGTATAACCTCATTTTACACAAATGAATAGGATATTTTAAAACATACTTAGTATTTATGTAATTTATAAGTTTTTCCACATGGCTCTATAACTAGATCCCTTCAAAAACACAGAGAGTCCCTGATTTAGAAGCATGTGATAACCCAAAAACTTAATTTATAAAAAACCTTTCTGAAACTCAAAACACCTTTTCAGGTTGCTCAGGTCATGATCTCAGGGTCCTGGGATCGACCCCTGCATCAGGCTCCCTGCTCCGCAGGAAGCCTGCTTCTCCCTCTCCCACTCCCCCTGCTTGTGTTCTCTCTCTCGCTGTCTCTCTCTCTGTCAAAAAAATAAATAAAATCTTAAAAAATAAATAAATAAATAAATAAAAACTGTTAACATTGAATAAAAAAGCTTTCTATATCTTGAATTTCATGAATTAGTGAAGAATCTGAATAGAATTCTCAAGTGATTTACAAGGCAGCAGAGGTGGGATAACATCGTGTTACATCCAATCCCACCTTTTTTGTCAGCACAACATAAACACACCTTGACTCAAATTTGATTGGTTAGTGTGGTGGGAGTTCACTGGGCAAGCGGCTCCCTCCATCAAAAAATAGAGCAGATCACTGATTTTTTACCTCCTGTGGATACTGAAAAGGCTTTTCTTATGCCTGTTCACAGTCACATGCACTGACCTAAACCTTGAACCCTCTGTGAGCTGCACCTGCTGTAACCTACAAAGGTGGAGAAGGGGCAGGGAGTAGACTAGAGAGAATGCTGGAGAGTCACTTGATGACTACCTATATTAGGAGCCTTATTTTAACAGTAGCAGAAAATCCCTGTCATATTGAGCTTTAACTTTTATGACTTGCCTGTTCTCTGTCATAGAGAATAATTTCATGGCATGACTACACTTTTATCTTCTTATAAAAAAGAAATGCAGAGGGCGCCTGGGTGGCTCAGTTGGTTAAGCGACTGCCTTCGGCTCAGGTCATGATCCTGGAGTCCCGGGATCGAGTCCCGCATCGGGCTCCCTGCTCAGTGGGGGGTCTGCTTCTCCCTCTAACCCTCCTCCCTCTCATGCTGTCTCTCATTCTCGCTCTCAAATAAATAAAATCTTAAAAAAAAAAAAAAATGCAGAGATTTTCCTGAAGCGTCTGGGCTGAATCAGGAAAGAAGGTCAAAAAGTGTGAGAAAGGGGTTGACCTGCTGATTGTACACACAGGCAAGGAAGGCAGTTCGTGATATATGTGCAATCCTAGAAGGGAAGGCCGGGTGGAAGGAAGATGTTGCCCTGAGCATGTGGCTTCATGTTGACTGGGTCCTTAAGGTGGGGGCACTCTGTGATATCTCCCCTAGCAAAGCATCCTATAACTTGCTAAAAGGAGTCCTTTAAAAAAAATTCTGTAATAAACAAAGAAAACAGAGGCTATCCATACCTTGTATTTGGAGGACCCCTTGGTTCCCCTGAGTCTGCTTGTCCAGGCAGGTGAGCCAGAGCACAATGGCAAAGAAAGGGTATCAATGATGACGGGCACAATTAAAATATTATCTACATTTGTAGACCACTGAAGAGTTCAGAAAATACTTTCCCAAGTATTATCCTTGTAACAGCTCTGTGAGGGCAGGGATTTGGAGATGGGTGCAGTGACTTGCCCAAGATCACACAGCTAGCACAAGGCAGAGCAGAAAACGGCACTTGAAGTTTCTGAGGCTAAATTCAGTATTCTCCACATTTCCCATGCTGCTTCCCAGGAAGTTCCACAGAGATCTAGTAGGAAAAGGCATTTCTACTTGTATTCCTCCCCGTTCTTTATTTAGTGCTTGGATTCCCATGAACGTCACTCTAAGTGTCCTGCACTGATTAAGCACATGAAGCTGCTGACCCTCAAATAAACCAGCATGGTTTGCTGTGTATCTGCATCTGCATGGGGGAGACAGCAGAGCCACGCTGGGAAGGGAGCCAACTCTGGGGCCAAATTGGGTGGGTTGAAATCCTCAATGCATGGCTGACCAGCTGTGTGAGCTTCAGTATGTTACTTAACCTCTGATCAGTGTATGAGAAGCATGTAGCCCGGTGCCAAGGACATGATACAAGTTCACTAACTGATACATATTTCACTCTTACTGAGTCTTCACCTACCTTCTTTGGGACTATTATCATAAAACGAAAACTACCAACAAGAGGTTGATTGGTATCTTCAATTCCACTCTCTTCTTTCAAAAAAAAAAAGTCACAAATACATAAACAGAGTGAACACCTTGTATGTACATGCTCATGGGTCTGGCTAATGAGTCTATCTGGTTGTGCACAGCCTCCACATGCTGAAATAATCCATCCTAGCCCTTAAGCCAAGCTACAATTTAAAAATTTAGTAAATGGCACTCATCCTCTAATCTCTTCCTACATGTGATTGACAAGCATCAGTGGAAGCATCTTGTGGAAGTTACTGTTTTGGAAAGCTGGGGTAAGTGGGCTGAAAGCCAAAATTACCTGAACAGCTTGAATTCCTGGAATTTATTTCCAAGCTAGTGAAAATAATCAGTTATCAAGGGCTCCCCCTACTGGCACCAAAAAACAAAGGCTAAAATTTAAAGTAGGTAACATTTATGCATAGTAGAGTATTGTGTCCCTTTCTTCTTCTTCTGTTAAAGCTCCCACAACAAAAAGGAATATAAGACTTACTTCAAACTATTTGTCTTTCTGGGGGATGGAAGTTCATGACTTAGGGATCCAAATTTCCTCACAACGGGACACTGAAAATACATGCGTATAGACAAAAGCTCACACAGGGGATTCAAAGATTGGGAAGAGGCTTAACATCATGTTAAATGGGAAAGAGCTGAAGGAAATGAGGGTGGCTCAGCAGAGACAGGACCGAGGGGCAGGGAGCTGGAATGGTATCTGACAGGCTAGCATGGGAGCATGATCAGCCTTATGCCATGAGGCCCCACTAGAGGGTGGAGTTATCAGAGAACAGATTTTATCTCACAGAAATGAAGAACATTTTAATAATGAGCACTATCATACATAAGGAACTACAAAGGGCAGGGGTGAAGGATCATCACTGACTGTGAGTGGGCAGAGAGAACTAAACTGGATTATATTTAGGATTTTAGTTCTAAAATCCTGAGAAAGTATGTTAAAACTCCAAACAACTGAATAGTCCTGTTGCTAGAAGGCTGGATGGTATCATCCTCAGACTATTTTTTCAATATTAAATAACAACATTTTGTGCTTCAAGCCCTGATTTAGTCTCAAAATAATTTTAAGAAAAAAGACATCAAAATCAAAATAAAGGGTAGATCATACCAATGTCAACTTCCTAGTTTTAACATTATACTACAATTTATATAAGTTACCATAGGAAGAAGCTATGTGAAGGGTATACACGGCCTCTACACTATTTTTTGCACCTTCCTGTGAATCTATAATTATCTCAAAATAGAGATCTTTTAAAAATCAAATTAAAGATACTTCCCCCGAGAGGTTCTAAGTAACCTCCAAGACAATCCAGTTTGGTTCAAGAGTGCAGTGTCATCAGCCACAAATGACTCTGTGCAAGTATCTACAAGCAGCAGGGCTCATTTCAAAACCATGATCAATCAGCTATTAAGATTTACAATTGTGATTAGGAAAGCCTGTCATGTTGACAGGTGTCTAATTTGGTTATGCTGATCGTAAATCTTCAGTTATCTCAGATCACATCATCAAAATCACCTATAGGCAATACATTCTTACAACTGCTTCCTACATCATACTACACAGGAACCATGTACAGACTTAATTACTATATTTATCTAACTGTAACACAATAATGCACTCATATCTTCCTCCTCCCCTATGACTTACAACAAGAACTGCATCTTGTTTTTATCTCGTTTTATCACCAAAACCTAACCCACAGTAGGTTTTCAGTAAATACTCATAGAATAAATAAGAAATAAACCAGTAATTATTTTCTTGGACTTCTGGGACTTTCTTTGACTTTCTTTTCTGATACAAAGACATCCAAAGAAACATCAGAGTCCTTACTTTGGAATCAGGATTAAATATATGTATACTATATACATACATATGTGTGTATGACAAAATCTATAAAACACAGGAGTTTAATCTCTAAGGATCTTTATAACCACTTGTTTTTGATCTGTTAGATTCCTAAGACATTGTTAATTCAGTGTGATTTCTTTTTTTTAAGAATTTATTTATTTACTTGACAGAGAGCACAAGCAGGGGGAGTGGCAGGCAGACAGAATGGGAGAAGCAGGCCCCCTGCAGGGAGCCCAACATGACACTTGATCCCAGGACCCTGGGATCATGACCTGGCAGAAGGCATATGTTTAACCAACTGAGCCACCCAGGTGCCCCAACTCCGTTTGATTTATAATAAAATAGAGAGGTCAAGCTTTTCCAGACAGGAAAACCAATACAAACTGTTGAACAGAACCCCTGAGCTTGTAAGTTCCTGCTAGAATGATCTCTGCCCAGTTTTACCAAGTGCCAAAAACAATCCACTTCTTTCAGAAATCACTGAGATATCATCACCTTTGGATTCTTCAATATTAACCAAATGAAAAGCATACGGAAATTTCTCTAAATTTCTCTAAATCTGTTTATTAAAAATGTTTTTCAAATAAATATTTTGAACAACCATAATCAATCAAAGCAGTGAGATCACAAAGTGTTGCTTCTTTCTGCAAAGAAGGCACATCATTAGCTTGTGTAGTTAATGCAACAGCCACATCCAAAGTCAATTAGGCTGTTTTAAACACATGATGGACACTACTTACGATCCCAGAGACACCAAGGACTCCTCAGGGTCAGTCATCTGAACAGGCTCCGAAGCCGGCTTGATCCTTAGAACCTCTGCAAAGCCATCGCCAAACCAGCAAGTGATGTGCGCTATGTCTACAGTAAAGTAGAAAAGGCGGTCCTGGCAGAGCTTCCGTCGATATACAGACCGAGGGTCAGCTGACAACACAGCCTCAATGGCATGCCTTGCTTCCTCTGCTGATTGAAAATATTTAAATGAAGGCTGACTGCCATCTGCAATGAAAAGAATACAGCTTAATGCTGAAAATCATGCAGGTCAAATTTCATTACAGTGAACTTCAATGTGGAGTTTGGTTGGTTCCTTGACGATCACTTGAAATGAACTGGGTTTGGCAATCTACTCAGTTGTTACAGAGCATGTCACTTTCAAGTGGTATTTACTATCATTAAACCTATGCGTACCCCAAATTGTCATTTGCTGAACAAAATCTTCTATGTTCAATGTCGACTTTAATTTGATTCCTCGTCATTTTCTTCTCAGAATGGAGTAGTAATTAAGTCTGTACAGGGTCAGGGAAATGCATGACAGTCCCAGCACTCTCAGAAAGCCACAAGAAAGACGACTAAACCCACATAGGCCCAAAGCACCAGCTGTAGGCAAGGCACGGTGTCTCAGAGAGCTGGTATCACAGCCCTACTTAAAAGTAACACCACATTCCCTAAGGAACAAGGAAATGGGACAGTCCTTCTGAAGGAAGGTACTATGAGAAAGTTAAATACCATGACTAGCGAACAGGCCACCCCAAACCACCAAGGTGCATATTTCAGGTAAACAGATATACACCCTGTTAAGTGGCAAAGCTTCCTACATATCATCATGAATGTATTTTAATTTCTAAAAATACAGTATGTACAAAACTTAAATAAAAAATTAACTGTGAGTTAATTTTTAATAGCTACAATATAAAATACATCCAAATGAAGGCCAGGTATGTGTTTTAAATAATGTTGTTCTTGTTCAAAATAGCATCTGCAGTGGTGGTGGATCTTTATTCTTCTGAAAGTAAATTCAGTTTTTAGAAAACAGCCAAAAATCACTTGGGTTATATCCAGTAAGTTTGTAAATAAAGCCATGAAGTTCAATCTTTGGTCAAAAACCAAGGACTAATTCAAGTGTTGATCACATGGAATCCTTAAAAAAAACCAAAAACCAAAAAACAAAAAATCCCCACCAAGGACCAAGTATGCAGTGCTAAGATTCTTTTATTGCATGGCTCATGAAATGACTCCAGGGCCACTCAAAAAAGAGGAATTCCAAAAACATCACACTCTTCAGTAACAGTGCAATTGGTAAAAGTTCCAGGCCTTGGCGTGGCTGTTCATTTGTAATAGGTGCCCTTCCCTCACTTCTCTGCCTACTTAATTCTTCCAGACTCAGCTCAAATACTTTTTCCTCCAAGAAGCCTTCCCAGATTTCCTCCCTGCTCCCCAAGTCATAATCCTTCTCCCCCTCATGTGCCCACAAGCACTCCATTCCAGCGCCAATCCCCCCACCCCTACACCAACACACCGCCACCATTTCAGTATCTTTTATCTTTTCTAGACTCTAAACCTTCTGAGGTCATTTCTTATTTCTATATTAACTCCAAATTCTGCTGGTCTCAATCAGTCCCTGTTTTATAGTTACATTTCATAATTTCTCTTTTTAACAATTTTTTTGAATCAACAAGGCACATTATAACCTCTCAAGACACACAGCACTATAGTTTGAAAAAGATAAATCTTTCCAAAGTAGGAAGCATTCACTGATAACTGCAGGCCAAAGGGTAAGTATAAATATAAAGTATCTTCTAGGCGGCACTGCTTTCTTTGTTCTATCACAAAAACCTTTTAAAACTGACCTTCCTCCTCCCATCAACTGTATACAATGATGAAACAACTTCATAAACAAAACTTTTTAAATAAAGAGGTCAATTTAAAAATCAAATGCTTTGTTTAAACATAAAGCCTTTGGAAAGAATGAGAAACACACTGTGGAGTGGCAGATGAAATAAGACATATCCCTGGCAACTAACTGGCTACTTCTTACTGGACTCACTGCAGCCACCTTCCTTCATTCTAGATTGCTGCCTCGGATCAGCTATGGGCTGGGAAAACCAGGTTACAGTGTCTGTTAAAAACCATGTGTTAAAGTACACAAGCTCCAAGTAAAAGCCCGGTGGCCTCTCTTCTACAGGGAAGGGCAGGTCTCTAGTGCTAAGACTTGTTATGGGGACAGTTACTGTGCTAAGAGACTCTTCCCTTTTACCTCTAGGCTCTGTGCCATAGGGAGAGCTATCAGCTACCTGATAGAATAAGATGGGATACGTCTCTAGTCAGATAGTAAAACAGATGAAAAAACTTAACCCAAGTATAGAACAAGCACAATTTAGCTTCTGAATGCTGTTTGAAAACTCCAGGAACTACTGTAACAGATTGACAAGAGGCCCTCAATCATGAGCCACCTCGTGAGGCAGCAACCATTCTCAGCAAACACTTTACTGAGTGTCTGGGACTCACTGTGCTGAACAAGGCGCATCGTCAGATGGTGCTGCTGCCCAAATATAATTTTACATTTCTTACCACCAGTCATACTGACAAACACTCCATATAACTGCCCTCAGAAATACCAAATTTGGCTAAAGCTCTCATTCTGAAACAAGAGACAGAAAGTACCTGGTCCACTTTCTGAACTGAGGCGCTCAAGGTCCATCTCTGCATGAGGGGTGAAGCGGACTTCCAAGGTGGCCACAGGGGCCTCTCTCACCCAGGCTGGGACCACGCTGCGGCGGGCTGCACCGGCCATGCTGGAAGGGCAGGGGGGAGCCACGGGTGGCATCTCTGCACTATTTCCTTGTGTGATCACTGCTTCTTTCCCTCTCTTTAGCCTCTTTTCTGTACCTTCCTCTGAAAAGCTCTTCTCAAGGCAATATGAGCCAATTTGTTCTTTTGCCACATTCAGACTCTGATCACGTCTTGATTCTAAACCCAAATCTGCTGCTATGTCCCTGTGCTGAGGGGAGTTTTGCTGGATTTTTGCTGAGTTATCATGTTTCATACAGTTCTCTCCTGAAGTTCTGTCTTCAGGACATTTAGGTTTCTCCTTAGTGTGACTACAGGCTTGTGGTTTATCACACCTTGAGAGCTGTCGCTGGTCACAGCTGTCAGTCTTGCCATTAGACCGGGATGTGTTTTGCGGTTTATATTGGTTATTCTGTAAATTAAGGTCCTGTAGGGGCTCAATCAAATTTTGTGGCGAGTCATACTCAGCTATGTAGGGCTTTATGTCTAGGACAGGTGTGCCATGAATCATGTCAATTCCAGAAAGATATATAGCTCCACCTATAATGTGAAAAACACATCCTCTTAGTAATCTTAACAATGAAGAACAGTGCAAACAATTAAGAACCAACACCATCTGCCTATGCCTCACCAAGCTTAACTCACAATTCTCTTACACACCAGGCTCTCTTATACCTGGTGCCAACACACCCTTTTCATTCTACCTGGAAACCCATCCTCTTCTTCACCTGTCGAACTTCTACATGCTCTTTAAGGCTCTTCTATAATACCTCTTCTTCTACAGAGCCTTTCTGGCTCTTCCACACATAAGCATTCTTTCCCCTGGGTTCCACAGAGAAACCTATGTACAAACCTCTACTACAGCCCATTTCACATGGTCTGGCAATGACCTAGTTGGTCTTTCTCCCTAGACAGTGAGTAGGCCCTTGAGCACTGACTCATCTTTGCATCACTGGGACTTCTAACTCTGTTCCAGGCACATCAGAGTCCTCAATATATCTCTGTGGAATCAGTGAGGATTTCCACTGTGGCAAACAGACACTAAGGTGGCCCCCAGAATGCCCACTTGCTGGTGTTGACACCCTTCGATAATCTCCATCTTTTGAGTATGACATGGTATCACTCCAGTGACTATGTTACCTTATCTGAGACTCCTGTACCTGCAGGCAGATTCACTCGAGAGATTCTCCTTGTGGGCTTGATGAAGTAAGCAACCACACTGGGAAAGCCCATGTGGTAAGGCACTGCAGGAGCCTCTAGGAGCTGAGAGCAGCCACCAGCCAACACCCAGCAAGCAGTTGTGGCTCTCAGTCCCACAACTACAAGGAAGTGAATTCTGCCAACAACCTGAGGGAGGCTGGAAGCAAATTCTTCCACAGTTGAGCTTCCACGTAAGAACTCATCCCAGATGACACCTAATTTGCAGCCTGGTAAGATCCTAAGCAGAGGACTGGCAAAGCTGTTCCCATACTTGTAAACTCATTATTATGAAACATAATAATATTTCAAAAAGATAATAAATGGGTATTTTTTAAACCGATTAAGTAGGGTCGCCTGGGTGGCTCAGTCAGTTAAGTGTCTGCCTTCGGCTCAGGTCATGATCCCAGGGTCCTGGGATCGAGCCCCACAACATCCAGCTCCCTGCTCAGCAGGGAGTCTGCTTCTCCCTCTCCCTTTGCCCCTCCCCTTCCACTAGTGCTCTGTCTCTCACTTTCTCTCAAATAAATAAAATCTTTAAAAATAAATAAATAAATAAATAAACTGATTAAGTGTGTGGTAATTTGTTACACAGCAATGGAAATCTAATACATCCATCAAGACTCAAACAATTAAGCAGAACATAAGTCACCATTGCCAAATATTAAGGACAGGTCTTTTGTCTCACTTATACAGCTGCATGTCCAGTTCCTGCTACTGGTGCAGAGTCTACTAACTTGATTCTTGGGAAATTGGCCAAATGAGAATCAAAAAATTATATGTGATCACATTCTCTGTCTCCATTTTAGAAAACAAGACTAACAAAGGACTCTGATTTCTAAAACATGCTCACTGTGAATGAGCCTGGAACTTTGGAATAATGACTTTGGACTTCCTAACTAATGGATATGCCTAACAATGTCTGCAGAAGGAAGTATTGTAGCATATGTAAAAGTTCATGGAATTTAGAGTTATACAACCACCTGGCTGGATGCTATTAGGTAATATTATCACATCAAAGAGCCTCAGCTCCCTCATCCATAAAAGGAGGACT
Organism: Mirounga leonina; assembly: GCF_011800145.1. NCBI lineage: Eukaryota > Metazoa > Chordata > Mammalia > Carnivora > Phocidae > Mirounga > Mirounga leonina. The sequence goes on along the minus strand of NW_023270433.1, from coordinate 32,429,509 downwards.
GCTACCCTATCAAACCCAAAGAGCCGCTGACAGATAACATACATAAATGCTTTTTATAAACTGTAAAGCACCACACAAACACTAGTAGTCACCATAACACTTATTTGTTAAGAATGTCTATAGTGTTATTGTGTTTGCCTCTTACATTTCTAATCTGTTTACCACTATACCCTCACCACCTAAAACAATGCCTGGCACATATACAGTGCTCAGAAAATATGTGTGGGTTGCACAAATGATCATAAAATGTTTAGTACTGTTACCCAAGCTGGTTGGCCATCACAAACTGATTAAGCTCAAGTTGGACTGGCTACAGAATTTTCCTGGAAAATCTATCCAAGGCTAGGTTGAATACAACCCAGGGGAGGTAGTTCAAGTTCTGGCAAAAAACAAGCAAAATAACTGGTCTTACCTGTTTAGCACTAAGTAACCCGAAAAGTACTCTTAGAGCTTTTGTCTCATAAGATCCTTAAAATACTATGGAGTCCCAGAGAGGGCAGGTCCTACTCCTTTGTCCACTTTACAAACAAGCAAGCTAAAGCCTGGAATGGTCTCCTGACTCCCAGTCTTCTGTCTCTCCAACAAATGTGCTTATTAGGTCAGAGTGATTCAAGAACAGGATGCCTTACTAACAAACAAAGCAAACAAACCAAAACTTAAAGATACAGAGAACAGATCAGTGGTTGCCAGAGGGAACAGAGTAGGGAGATAGGTGAAATGGGTAAAGGAGTTCAAGAGGTACAAACTCCCAATTATAAAATAAGTCATGGCGATGTAATGTACAACACAGTGACTACAGTCAATAATACTGTACTGTATATTTGAAAGTTGTTGAGAGTAGATCTTGAAAGTTCATACCATAAGAAAAAAAATTTTTAACTATATGGTGACAAATGATATCTAGACTTATTGTGGTGATCATTTCACAATGTATATAAATACTAAACATACTGTACACTTGAAACTAATATGTCAATTATACTTAAAAAAAAAAAAAAAAAAAGAATGGGATGCTTCCAAAGAATGGGACACCTGCGTGGCTCAGTCGGTTAAGTGTCTGCCTTCCTGCCTTCGGCTCAGGTCATGATCCCAGGGCCCTGGGATCAAGTCCCACATCGGGCTCCTTGCTCAGTGAGGAGCCTGCTTCTCCCTCTGCCTGCGGCTCTCTCTGCTTGTGCTCTGTCTCTCTCTCTCTGTCTCAAATAAAAAAAAATAATAATAAATAAAATCTTAAAAAAAAAAAAAAAGAATGTATGGCTCAGTAAGTAGGCTGTATCTGAATACACAGGTAAAACTAACCTGGTATTCTACACAGGTACTTCCACAATCTGACAGGTGTTTAAATGTTATTATAGTGAGATTCACTGCAGACCCTCTGACACATCAGAGTTAACAACTGTACTACAGCCACAGTGCATGTCCATTTCCTCAAAGGTGCAAAGAAAGAATACAACACCACCCTATGTGTTTACCGTATCTACACATACAACCAGTTACTGTGTGTTAATTCTGAAAGTGTCCAATTATTTTTTAATAATTTTGTATTTATTGTATTCCAAGTCAGAGAAAATTTGGTTACTAATTTAATGATTATGAAATTATACCTTATTTTTAAATAATGTAATAGTTTCTAATATATGTGATGATATAATTAAACTCTGAGCATCCTATGAGAGCTGATTTCAAAGGGTAACATTCTTTTAGTCATTTCAGGTTCTTCCATGCCTGGTAGTTCTCAGGGGTTAACACCATTGGTACTCATCTGAATAACAGCCAGTGAATACTATGTTTGTTTTATAAGACTTCTTTTAGATAAGGAAAAAAAAGATAAAAGTAGAAATGAAATTTGTTACCTTCTATCTTTTCCAGCTTGGCCAGAGTCAGTCCTATTGCATTGGGACGATGTGGGCTCCTTGTGGAGAAAACTCCAGTCTTTGCACCATTCAGCCTAGGAGGCTGCACTTTTGCCTTACAGCTCAAATGACCATTTTTGTGAAAGACAAACAAAATCCTATTGAAAATAAACCAAACCACCAAGTAAGAAAAGAACACTAGTTAATTTATCATAATGATTTGATGGTGAAAAAAATTTAATCTTTAATCCCACAAATTAAAGCTGAAAGAATGCTTTTAACGGTATTACAATGTAATCAGTGGGGGGAAAAATGTCATTCTCATTCCTTGAAGGAAGGCAGAGTCTTATCTCTATATCCTTTGCCCCTAACACAATTACTGGCACGTGGTAGGAACTTTACAAATGTTTGTCAAGTGCCTGAATAAGCAGTATTTATGAAGTAAGAGCCTGGGCTGCTATTTGCCGGGCAGTCTACTAGACATTTTTATACTCATTTAACTCTCTTAACAAGCCTAAGATTTATCCCCCAATTTAAGAATGAGGAAATCCAGGCTCAGAAATGTTAAATAACTTGACTGGGTCTTCCTAAGTAAGACATAAAAGCAGGAAGCCATGAAGAGAAACAGTAACAGATTTGAACTCATTAAATCATTAAATTTATGACTACAAAATGTCATCCCAGGAGAAAATGTTTGCTACATGTACAATGGACTGTTCCTACAAATCACAAAGTAAAGGGCAACTCATTATAAGAAATTAAGCAAAGAACATGAATTGACAAAAGAGTAAGAAATAGTAGCAACCAAATGAAAAGATGTTGAACCTCACTAATAATTAAGAAATTTAACTGAAAAATAAAATATTGTTTTTCTCAGGGCACCTGGGTGGCTTAGCTGGTTGAGCATCTGACTCTTGATTTCAGCTCAGATCATGATCTCAGGGTGGTGAGATCAATCCCTGCTTGGGATTCTCTCCCTCTGCCCCTCTCCCCATGTGTGTGCATGCTCACTCTCTCTCTCAAATGAGTAAATAAAGAAAATTTTAAAAGTATATTGTTTTTCCGTCCAACAAAAATGCAGAAAAACTTTAACATTTAATGTTAGCAAGAACGTAGGAAACAGGTCATTTTCATACACTTATGATATATAAATTAAGCTTTTTAGAGCACAATTTGGCAGTAGCTCTCCAAAATTATAAATACGCACACCCTCTAGCTCAATATCATCATTTCTGATACCTACTTGTAAAAATGTACAAGTGCCAAGAATTGTGTCTAAGAAGGTTTGCTACAGCATTACTGCAATAGCAAAATCCATTAACAAGAGATATACCATGGTCAAATCATGGTCTATCTGTATTTCGCAATAAGAGACAGCCATCAAGGCAAAAAAGATAAATCTGTATGTACTGTCATGATATACACTGTTAAATGAAGAAAACATATTCCATTGTTTAAAACAAACACCTAATCCCAATGTGTATGTTTATGCTTCTCTATTAAAAAAGAAAAAGAAAAGGCAAGGTAGGATATACACCAAGCTATTAACAATAAAAATCTCTGAAGAGTGTTGGCGGTGAGAATGAGTGAGAAGAAAAATAGGAAGGATACAAAAATCTCTTTATATAGATCTGGACCCATTTTTTTTATATCAGCCATGTTTTTAATTTAATTAATTTAACCAAGATCATACAAACTAGGTCAGACACATGTTGTTTCTACTCTACCCACATCTCCAAATCAACAAAAACATAAGCTATTTCAGAATAAATACTTAATTTTAGGTCTTCACCAGTAAAATTAGACCAAGTCATACTGGTGATGCTGGAGTGAGGAAAAATGGACAGAGACAGAATTGCAAGTGACAGTAACACTAATATAACACAGGTACTAATATCGGTAACACTTTATTGAGAGTATCCAGATTTCTAAAGTCTCTTTTGTCTCTTAGGAAGAAAAAACTTAATTGTTCATGGGTCTAGAGCAGAGTCTGCAAACTTTTTCTGTAAAGGGTCACACAGTAAATATTTGAGGGTTTGCAGGCCAACCAGTCTCTGTTGTAACTACTCAACTCTGCCACTGTACCACAAAAGCAGCCATACACAATACATAGATGAACGGGAGTGGCTGTGTTCCCATAAACTTATTTACAAAGATGGGAGGTAGATGGATTTGGTCCACGGGCTGTAGCTTCCTCACCCCTGGTCCAGAAGGTAGAATAATGACCCACAGGCAGAATCGAGATCTACAGATTTCAGCTCAATAGAAGGCATTCCTCACAATCAGAACCAACTGCAAATGGGGCGCCTGGGTGGCTCAGTCACTAAGCGTCTGTCTTTGGCTCAGGTCATGATCCCAGGATCCTGGGATCGAGCCCTGCATCAGGCTCCCTGCTCAGCAGGAAGCCTGCTTCTCCCTCTCCCACTCCCCCTGCTTGTGTTCCCTCTCTTGCTGTGTCTCTATCAAATAAATAAATAAAATATTAAAAAAAAAAAAGAACCAACTGCAAATGGAACGTGCACCCTCAGTGGATCCCAAGCTTCCATGAGGGCATCCAAGTTATGCATACAGTCATGTGTGTGAATTTGGTACAGGAACTCCATCCAATAGTAAGTGTGGTCTGGATGACAGACTCCAAGGCTGCCTTCAACTGGAGTACTTTACTCAAGGGCAAGTTCTGACCCAAAGAACCACTTCTAACTATAAAACAACTTACCAAACATGAGAAAACTGTTCTAAGCCCATCAAGGAATGTTCAGGATTATTAAAGATGCTCTTTCTAATTCTCAAACAAGCCCTCGAATGGGTACAAATAGACGGCTGCCTTGGAGTACCATTCTTGGCTGAGAAACAGGATTCCAAGTAGCCAATTGGTTCAGTTAAAAGATTCCCTACAGAAGAAAAGTAGGTAAGAAATCATTAGTCAAAATGTCAAATAAAGATGTGGGAAAACATGTTTTCTTTAATGCACTGATTTCATAGTTTTAACATCTACCAAGTGTTATGCAACTATTAAAAATGATTCACATATCATGAAAACATATAAATATCTTCAACACTACACACACATTATTATATCCCTTTAGATAGCCAAAAAGAGTGCAGGTCTAAGAAAAACAGGGGACATTCTCAGAAGTTCTACTATGACCATAATTCAAATTCTATGTTACCATTACCAAAGTATGTGACTTTGGTCAGGGCTAAAAGGGTATTTAAAATAGAGGGAATTGGGGCACCTGGGTGGCTAAGTTGGTTAAGTGTCTCAACTCTTGCTTTCTGCTGAGGTCATGATCTCAGGGTTGTGAGATCAAGCCCCAAGTTGGGCTCTGTGCCGAGCATGGAGTCTGCTTGAGATTCTCTCCCTCTGCCCCTCCCCCTGCTCATGCTTGTGCACATGAGCTCTCTCTCTCTAAAGAATAAATTAATTATTTTTAAAATATTTTAAAATAAAACAGAGGGAATAACATGCACAAAATTAAATGAGAAGTGTCATAGCACATGCAGGGAACAAGCTATTTTGATTGGCTGGAGTGTGAAAGATAAGGCAAAGAATAATGAAAGATAAGGAGACAGAGGTTGTATACAGACATCCTCATGCTTTTCTAAAGTTTGCATTAAGCCACTGTGTGTTTGTGAAAAGACCTACATCAGTACCTGTTTTTGCTAATCAAAAGAAATCCAAAGAGAATGTTTGCTTTTACCAAAAAAAAGGGCAAAAGTGAAAAGTGTTCAGCATTTGTTCTGCAGCAAACTGTTATAGATGCAGGGTGCCCCCCAAGTAGTGAGATCAGCCCCACCCAGGTCCTTCCCCAGGAACTACACTCAGCATCTGAGCATCAAGCCACCAGAGCTTTGAACTGTGTCTGTGAGGATCTGTGCTTTATTTTGACTTATTTTGTGCATCTACTAGCGATATGTGTCCTGAAGTAACAGAAAAGCCTGAGAGGTTATTTTTTGGGCCTGGGAACACTCAACAATTTTTCCACATAAATTAATGGTAATTGCTTCTTCGCATTATGCCATTTAAGCTTATGACAAATTTCATAGGAATGATCTACTTTCAGACAGTGGGGAAAACATGTCCAAATAAGGATGCATTCAATTAAAAACAGACATATGAAACAAAGTAGTTTAAGCAATAAAGGGAGTGCATGGGATCATAATCATACTACTAAAATATCTACAGACAGAAGAGATTTCAGGTTAGGCTTGGTCTAGTAGCTCTCTGCCCTGAGAATGTAGGCTCCATGTGGGTAGTGTTTCTATCTTTTCTCCTGCTATGTTCACGATCTAGTACATTGCATGCAAGGGGGTAGGTACTCAAAAAATTCATGTTACATGGAAAAAAAGGATGGTTTAAACTGATTGAAATGGAAAGTGAAAAATTGAAAGAATATAATCCCATTTATGAAAGTTTGCTTATACATTTACCTATTTAAATATGTATCTATATATGTTTAGAAAGCTATTTGGAAGGATATTCACCAAAATGTTAACATTTTGGTAAAATGGATGTGGTGATATGGTAAAAACAGAGTGAGATTTTTGGATTATTTTTATATTTAACTTTGTAATTTGTATAATATTTGAAATTTTTACAATAATCAGAAATCCTCTTTTTTTCCTTCCTAAATAGTAACTCCTTTCAAAAGAAGAAAAGCCAAGCAGCACCAATATAGGTTTAAAGTCCAAGGTATCCACAACTAGCATTTTGAATTTACAAATAACTTTTTTTTTCACATCTCATGAAAACTTTACTTCTTTTTTTTTTTTTAAGATTTTATTTATTTATTTGAGAGAGAGAATGAGAGACAGAGAGCACGAGAGGGAAGAGGGTCAGAGGGAGAAGCAGACTCCCTGCCGAGCAGGGAGCCCGATGCGGGACTCGATCCCAGGACTCCAGGATCATGACCTGAGCCGAAGGCAGTCGCTTAACCAACTGAGCCACCCAGGCGCCCCGAAAACTTTACTTCTTTTAAGAGATGATATACAGACACTCTAGACCATCATTTTATTTCCAGCTTCCATTAATTAAGTCTATCCTACCAGCACAGGTGGTAAGATTATAGGCCTGGTGTTGTCCCTCACAGCACCTTTAGTTACTCTTCACTTATTAAAACTGTATTATTGGCTACATATAAAATATTACATGTAATAAATGTATAATAGAGCATAATACTATGAAATCCTGTGTACCCACCACCCATTCCAAGAACTAGAGCTTTACCAACAAAATATATCTTTTTATGTTGCTTCTCTCCTATGGCAAACCCATCCTTTCCCCCTGAGATAAACAAGTGCCTGAATGGGATCTTTATCACTCACTTCCTTTAATATAATTTTATCACATGCATATGCATGCCTATATAATACTTCATTTATTTTGTCTTTGAACTCCATAAAAACTGGTATCAAACTGCATGTTATCTTCTCAGACTTGCTTTTTCTCTCAAGATTACGATTCTAAGACCCTTCCATACTGTGTATGTTTTTGATGACTTTAAATTTTTTCCAAATATGTTTACAGGCATTCTTTTGTTTATCCTCACCCATGTTCCTGTGGAATAAAGACAGTAAATACCTTAAAGATGAGGAAACTGAGGCCAAACAATTCTGGTGTTCATTAAAATGCCATAAAGAAAAATGGCCAAAAAAGAACCCCTAACCTAATAAGATGGGATCCCTGTGTCTTGTTTTCATTTGTTTAACAAACACTCCAAAATCATACAATTGCCAGACATTGAGCTAAGTTTGAATAAAAGAAACAACAAGAACTCTTATCACAGTGGAATTAACGGTTGGGGAGAGTCTCACAATATGTTTCAATATCATGGGAAAAATATGTAAAGCACCTAGTACCACACAAAGTGCTCAGCAAAAAGTGGTTTTCCAAGCTCTTACTTAGGCTTTTCCCTCATTTTAACAATACTACAATTGCACTAACTGTGTAATAAGAGAAAAGCCAACAAGTTATTAATGCTGAGTTTTTGTACACAAAGTTTATCTGTATGTCTTAGCGCTGACAGAAAGTTCAGGTCCTTTTGACCCTCCTGCCGGGACTGTAAAATATAATTCATGTCCCTAGCACAGGTCCCTCCCTTTGTTAAAATACTCTACACCAATACTCCAGACTCTGTGTTCCTTAATCTTATGCTACCCTCTAACTAAATTTTCCATGTTTCCCACACTGTTAACAGACATTATATATATATTTTTTAAGATTTTATTTATTTATTTGACAGAGAGAGAGAGAGCAAGTACAAGCAGGGGGAACAGCAGGCAGGGGAGAAGCAGCTCCCCACTGAGCAAGGAGCCCTTTGTGGGGCTCGACCCAAGGACCCTGGGATCATGACCCGAGTTGAAGGCAGCCGCTTAACTCACTGAGCCACCTGGTATTCAAGGTTCTCCACAATCTGAATCCAATCAACCTTCTTGTACCATCCAGTATTTCAAACTTATAGCTCCCCAATCTGGTGCTATGTAATAGACCTCTGAGCCCTGCTCCTTCCTGCCTGTCAAACTATTAGGCCTGGAATCTAGCACCGTGCAACAATTTTTAAATGAGCACAACCTTTGACAAGTAACAGTAATTTCAGTAAATTTAATCTAAGTTAAACATAACACGCACAAACATTTTAGTCTTAAGAATTTTCTTCACAACAGTGAAAACTGGCAGTAACCTAAATGCCCAACAATAGGGAACTGGTTAGTTAGAACACATCTCTAAAGCAAAATAATGTGCAATCCCTTAAAACTATTAACGGCCATAGATTTATATGAAACTTAAGTTTTAGAAAGAAGTTATGAAACAGTGGGGTCACATAATCCATTTTTCTAGCGTGCATGCACTGAAACAAGCATGGAAGGTAGGCACCAGGATACTAGCAGTGCTTTTCTCTGGGTGATGGCAGACATTTTCTTCCATTTGTGTCTTCTAATTCCTAAAGTTAATATTCCGCTCTATATAATGAGGTGAAAATAAACTCATGCCCATCTTTCCAGGCCCAGTTTAAAAAGATTTCCTGTCTCTTCCCTTCGCCCCAGAACTTTTCCACATCTCCCGCCTCGCTTCCTACAGCACAGGATGCCTCTCTCTCGGGGGTATTTATTAACTCCTAACCCGCCTAACACCAGCGTTCACATCCTATCTCTCCCACATGAGCAAGAACTCTGCGAGAAAGGCTGTTACACTGCACGTGGTTGTTCCAGCCACAGTGCCAGGCCCAACCCAACCGCGGCTTCCAAGAACAGAACAGGAGATGACATCATTCCGCTCGCCTCAGCACAATCACGTGGTCGCAGCTGCACGTGATCCGTGGCTTCGCAATAAGTAGAATGACGCCCTCCGGTTCAAGTTCTCGCATTTTACATCCCTCTCTACAGTCAGGTCAGCGGCCTGAGCCTAGGCCTCTTTTGAGTGCGGAACCGCGGGTTTCTCAGAAATTACCTGTTTCCAGAGCCGGCTTCACGCACCCGCACGGGGTCGCTGTGGGCTGAGGCCCCGGCTCCTCCAAGACGCGCATGGCTACTACTCACTGAGGTGTCGACTCGACGCGACAGGACTTCCGCTTCCGGTCTCCGAGCCTGGTGCCTGCGCAGTAGCCGCCCTGGCGGGGTGGTGCGGGTCCGGGGCCTGGCGCATGCGCGGGGAGTGGGCCGCGCTCTAGGTGGGCGCAGCTGGTGGCACCAGTAGGCTTTCGATTTCCATTTCCCGGCCTCGGTTCCTCTCCCGGACCTGGCTCGCTGTTCCCTGCCGCTGACCCGCTGCGATTCCCTGCCAGTCAGCGACTCAGAATTACCGCGCTTGCGGGGCGCCTGGGTGGCTCAGCCGGTTGGGCGGCTGCCTTCGGCTCAGGTCATGATCCCAGGGTCCTGGGATCGAGTCCCGCATCGGGCTCCCTGCTCAGTAGGGATCCTGCTTCTCCCTCTACCTCTGCCTGCCTCTCTGCCTACTTGTACTCTCTCTCTCTAATAAACAAAAAAAAATCTTTAATAAAAAAAAAAAATTACCGCGCTTGCGAAGGGGGACACTTCGATGAAGATTTACGCGCTGAGATGTCTCTCTCAAACATTAATATAAACAACCTACGTGTCCAATGAATGACTCTGATTTTTAAAGAAAAAGGATGTGTATATGCAGTTACCACATAGCACAACGATCGGATGTTAGGAAATTAGAAATTCTTGAGTGGTGGGAATGCACATGATTATTTATACTTCTGTGTACTCCCAATTTTTCCACAATAAAAACGATGTTTTGTCAGCAAGGAACCCTAAGTAAGCCTTATTTCACGTCTAATGGATGGGGAGCGTCACACTGGAATAGGGGTTAAGAAGTGGGGACTTCTTTGCGTTCCATACCACGCGGGAACTGAAGCAAGAATGAAATTGAGAGTCAATATGCCATGTACATGGGAGAGATTGTGATCTTTGTTTCTGGGCAGCTATGAAAAGTTGAGAGCCAACAAGAATCCTGTTTTCATCCCATGCGATGACCAGTTATCCTTGCAGCGATACTATCCCTTCACCTACTTACTTGTAAGGTCATCTCTCCCCTATATCAAGTTTCTCTGTACATATAATTCTGTTTCTGGGTTTTTTTTTTTTTTATCCTGTTTGGGGGGGGGGGGACATATGGCTTGCAATATGAAATATTCAAAAGAGTGGAAGTCCACAGATTTTAAAAGCTCAACCATGAAAATCTGTTGCTAAACCTTTTCATTTGTCATGGAGTTATAGATCACTAGTAGAAAACAACCAGCAACAGCCAAAGATATAAAGAGAGGGTTGTGGTTTAAAACACACACACTTTGGGGCGCCTGGGTGTTTCAGTCAGTTAAGCGTCCGCCTTCCGCTCAGGTCATGATCCCAGGGTCCTGGGATCTAGTCCCATGTAAGGGCTCTGCACTCAGCGGGGAGCCTGCTTCTCCCTCCCCTCCCTGCTCTGGCTCTCTCGCGCTATCTCGGTCTCTCTCCAATAAATAAATAAAATCTTTAAAAAATAATAAAAATAAAACACACACTTTAAAATTGATCAAATTCATATATGTGTTCTCTGTCCTCTGTCCACGAAAATTTGGAAAAGAATGCTATTAATCTGTTTCCAGGAGGAATGCCATTAATCTGTTCTCCTGCAGAAACAAGTTTGAGAACAATTGAGCTATATACACTTTATAAAACTGGGGCCGTAATAGCTGCGTTTGCCACTAGATGGTGGTGTTGAAAGCAATGTCTCGCTTAATTTGTGGACAGACTAGTGCGGAAAATGAGAGGTATTTGCCCTCCTGACCCTAGATATCATTATCTAATGATAATCATGCAAAATAACGCATTACCGAGTGTGACAAGTACTGCGATGCAAAGGAGGTTTGGAAACACTGATGAAGCAGCTTGCTACATCTAAATTTCAAAGGTAAATTTTCTTTTTATGGAAAACAGGAACTTAAATATGTAGCACTTTTATTATGTGATCTGAGAGGCTTTTTATTATCCTTTCTAGAGTTATATCTGATTATTTGTTGTTTATAAGGCAACTGTTTATTTGGAGGTGAGACCTAGGAATCTGCCTTTAAAAAAACCTAAATGATTCTAATATAGGTGGTCATCAGCCTACACTTAGAGAGACACTTCTCCTTATAATGGTTCTTAATCTTCCATTTGGATGAGGGATCCCTTTGAAAAGCAATTAAAGCTTTGGGACTTCTCATGCATAATTTTAGATTTAAAAGCATAGGAATCATGGATTTTTCAGAACCACTATTGTACCTACCATGAGAGGAAAGTAGCACAAAGTAGGGGTAAATGGTGGCAAAACTTTTGATTCTGTGACCTCAAGGTTCAAAGCCAAAGAAGAAAACTGGAAAATGTTTAGATGCACACTGGTGCTTGAATGAGAATAGTGAGAAAGCAGAGGTTGTGTGTATACAGGGAGGGGGGTAAGAGGACAAGCAGAAAGGGTCCTAAGAGGTAAAAAGAGAAGATCCCTCTCCTTCTAATGTACTATATGCCTCATTCCATCTACTTCCCCATCTCTTTCACCTTTATGCCTCTGTGCATTGTACATATGCAAGTGTCTTATGGTTCATCTTAATGCAATTCTCTTCGAACATGAAACTTCCATTTACTCTTTTTCCTCTAATGTTGACCCACTCTGGCAGGTGAATTGAGACAAGATTTCTTAAGATTAGACCCAGCATGAAAAGCACTGAAGAAGTTAGATGTGACTTTAGGTGAGTACTCAGCCTCTCTGAGGCTATTCCCTCATCTATAAAACTGGAATGATAATCACTGACCCACCCATTTCACAGACTCCTGTGCAAATCAAATAAGTGTATATGAAAATATAAATTCTGAAGTGCCATCCAGATGTAAATGACTATTATATGGTAATGCTGCCCTCAATATGTCACTGGACTAATATAATGGGGTGTGAGTAATCCCTGTATGATAAATATATCCCGGGAGGGAAAAAAAATGTAATGTTGGTGGGGGGAGTGTGTGCAAACAGGAGGGAAAAGCATTGTAACCTCCCACTCTACCAGTGGCCCTCAACTGTAGCTGCACATTAGAATCACCTGGGGAGCTTTTCAAATACCCTAAATGCAATGTTGTATCCTAGACTGGATCCTGAAGCAGAAAAATGGCATTAGTAGACAACTAATGAAATCCAAATAATGGTAATGTCACTGTCTTAATTTCATAAGCTTTTATGAATGGACCATGGTTACAGAACATGTTAACATTAGGATAAACAGGGTGAGAGGTATAAACCTCTGTACTATCGTTAAAAGTTTTCTATAATTTCTAAAATTATTTCTCAAAAATATTTAAAACAAAAAAGCAATTTAAAAAATTAATATGTATATGCTTGGATGCCATCCTAGACAGGTAAATCAGAATCTCTGGGGAGGTGTCTGGATGGCTGTAATTTTGAAATCTTCCCCAGTGGTTCTAATGGATCCTGAGGGTTGAGAACCTCTTTCTACACTGTGAATGCTTGTGAGAACTGGGGTTCTATCTTGTTCTTCGCTGTCTAGCCTAGTACCTAGCACAGTGCCTCTGTACCTATATGGAGAGCTTGTAAAATTGTGTCCTTGCTGAACTAAACCTTTACTTGTAAAAATATCCTTGACTTTGAGTCTTCTGTACTAATAGATGGAAAACTGCAGTTTTCAGATATCTTCCCACCCAGAATAACTCCTATTCCTGCCCCCAGTCTCTTTCATTTTCAGCTAACCCTGACCATTATCACCAGATAGATATTCTTAAAATACTAAAACTGCATCGTTCAAAAGTCTTACTTAGTTCCACATTATCTAACACATACTTCTTAGGTATGAAAAATTCTGTCCACTCTAATAATATGAGATTTTTAGCCTATTAGCCTGCTGTTCCACATGGACCATGCATCAGCTCTAGTTTGCATGTAGTTCTCTTGAATATGTCCCGAATTCATCCTTCTCTGTGTCACATACAATACAATAAAGCCACAATCCTCACCTACAGTACAAATCTTTTCCATCTTTCAAGGCTCCTTGAAGATGTAATTTTTTTAGGTCACTCCAGCAAAAAAAAAAAAAAAAAGTGAGTGTTTCCTCTATTGTATCTACTCTTCAAATGACACTAGCATTTACTATTATTTATATTCTGTTTTATTCCCTTCACAAGACTAGATTAAACCCCTGGTAATGGTGAAACGTGTAATAAAGATTTAATATACATTCTGCACAAATACAATATTTAAAAAGGAAAAAGAGAAAATCAGAATTCAAACACTCCAGTAAACTGTATTCATCACTCATCACCTCAAAATATCTTTGAAGGAGTCCCAGAACAATTGTTAAAATTAACTTTAAAAGCCTACCAAGTCTGAATAAAATGTTGAAGCTATTGTTACATTGATAAGTGAACAAAGTTTACAAGAAAACTATCACTTCCCCAGATTTTAAGTGTTCAGACAATACTTTCTCTACTTTTAAGAATTAACCAAGGAAAAAATAAATTAAAATAAAGGAATTAACCAAAGAAAGGTTTGTTCTTAAGGGGGGATCAGTTATTCAGCCATCCCTTTCCCATTTCTGTCTCTCCCCACCACTATCCTCACCCCAATATACATATACATATACACACACACACATACACACGCACATGCACACACTGGCAGGATATCATCTACGTAATAGAGCCTGAAAAAACACCTTCGTTCTCCCAGATATAGTCTATACATGAAAAAAAACCCTTAAAATATTAATGAGTATTGTAGAGATCTACAGTGTTTTGAGAAAATTACACACATAATATATTAAGATGTGTATTTTGTTGGACAACTATTGATGGTTGAGCATTGTTAAAACAAAACATAACTAAAGACATCATTTTCTGGATGAATTTCTTGAGGAACGTTTGGAATTGCTGGTGTCTCTGGTTCTTCTGCTTTGGGTTTTTCTCTCACTTCTGTGAAATAAAATATGAAAATAGGTTCAATAAATGGTATTGAAACAATCGACTACCTAGAGAAAAAAAACGCTCTACCTCATACCTTGCACAGAAGCAAATTTCAGATGAATTAAAGATTTAAATATTAAAATACCATAAGTGTTGTAGGAACAATAAAATGTTTTTTATAATCTTAGGATTAGAAAGGCCTTTCTAAGCAGAACACAGATCAGAAACCATAAAGGAAAAGAATGACTGGTTTGAATAACTAAATATTAAAATCATGATAGTTTTGAATAAATAAAAATTAAAAATTGGGGCGCCTGGGTGGCTCAGTCATTAAGCGTCTGCCTTCGGCTCAGATCATGATCCCAGGGTCCTGGGATCGAGCCCCACATCGGGTTCCTTGCTCAGCGGGAAGCCTGCTTCTCCCTCTCCCACTCCCCGTGCTGTGTTCCCTCTCTCGCTGTCTCTCTTTCTGTCAAAAAATAAATAAAATCTTTAAATAAATAAATAAATAAATAAATAAAATCTTATCATGTAGATGACAAAAACCACTATAAATAGTTAAACCAAAAACAACAGGGAAAATATTTATAACTTATATGTAGGTGAAAGCTTAATAACTATTATATAGGGATTTTTAAAATCAATCCAAAAAAATCAAATTTAAAATGGAACAGGAATTCGAACAGGCAAGTCTCAAAAGAAAAAATTCAAATTTATAACAGTCATGAAATTCAAATTCATGATAATACTAATGCCTAGTAGCAGTAGTCATTTAAAAAGTGGAAATTGAAACAATTCGGTTGTTTGGTTTTGGTTTTTTTTAACCTAACATATAGGAAAAGGTTTTTTATTTTTATTTTTTTTAAAGATTTATTTATTTTAGAGAAGGGGGGGCAAGAGCGGGGGAAGCGGCAGAGGGAGAGGGAGAGAGAATCCTCAAGCAGGCTCCCTGCTGAGCGCAGACCCTGACGTGGGACTCGATCCTAGGACCCTGACATCATGACCTGAGCCAAAATCAAGTCAGACATTTAACCAAAGGAGCCACCCAGGCGCCCCAGGAAAGTTTTTTAAATGTAATCATATGAAGTATTGGCAAGGGCCTAGAGGAAAGACACATATAAGCTCTTGGTTTGTGTGGGTTGCTACAATATTTGTGGAGGTTAGTCTGACTGAATGTATCCAAACATTAAATGTGGGTACACTTTGGCCCAGCATTTCAATTTCTAGGGATTTATCCAAAGAATATAATCAGACAAACTTAAGCTTCCAGTGCCTCAGTTTCCTTATCTATGAAATGGGGATAATATTGTTTTTCTATTAGGGCTTTTAACATTGAATAAAATAATTCACACAAAAGGTTTAATAGTTTCTGGCACATAGAAAGTGCCCAATAAATGTTACTTCCAATGATGTTCATTGAACACTGTTATAATAGTAAAACTTGGCAGCCATAAATGTTCATCATTTCAAAGATTGGTTGAACAAATTATTGCACATATAACACCATATCATACAACTGTTATGAAAGATGTCATTAAGATGGCCATGATATATATTGTATGTGAAAAAATGCAGGTTACACAATAGGATGTATTCTACTGTCTCACTTGTTAAAACAAAGGAAAACAACCTTCCGGATGAGGATCAGAGATAGGAGATGGTATTAGAGTGGACTTACTCTATATTCACTTACATATTGCTCTCATTTATCATAATGAACATTCCTAATTCATTATTATTAATATTTTCTAATCAGTAAAAAGGGTACATATTTCCATTCGTTTGGCCAGACAAAACCTCGAAACAAGAAAAGCATGAATTAATTTCCCACATTAACCTTGGCAAGAATGAACCTCTTAGAACGGTGCCCTGTGTGGATGAGAGCTGCTTCTCCCACAGGGGCTCCTGTCGGCGCAGGCCCATGCTTCACCTGTCTGCTTTTTACTCTAATTTTTTCAAGGTATTTCTTCAAAACCTGTACCTGTGGGAACCCAACTAACCCCATGCTTTTGTTGCACTCATCTTTTAGGAACAAGAACAAATAAGCTACCAGAGGGATTTCTTTAGAAAACAATTCCCTGGGGAGAACTCTGGTCTGGTAGATTCAGCCCTTACACTATCTACGGTATTGTACAAAGGGAATCGAGGTTCTCGCTTAAGTCAAACTGAAGAAAGATCACATTATCTTAAAAGTGTTATGCTTAGGAGAAAGCTTTTCAGGAACAGACATTGAAATAGAGAGGGGTTTTGGCAAACCTGATAAATCCTACAAAAATGAGTTCCTCGGTAACAGGATCATATTTTGTACCTTTATAACTCCCTTGGTACCTTGTACCCTGAACTTACTTGCTTTTAGTTTGCTGGGGAATTTTCATTCTCAAGAAAAACTGTATTCCTGAAGCTTTCTTGTTAATTTAAACTTGATTGTTCTTTAAAATATTTTGTACATAATTCATCTTATGTTGGGTTCATTTCACTTCACTGGCTAAAGCTTCCCAGAACGGAAAGTATGTCAAATACCTACTATACACACTTATATTTTCAATTATTTTCTTTTAATTCTTCATAAATGTGCCAAACAGACATTGGTTGGGGGAAAAACATTTTTTACTTGAAACTAGCTAATGACATTAATGATATCCTTTGCGATAACGGGAGATACTCTACGATTGTTAAAGAAGGCTATAAATCACCACTCTGAGGGAGATGTATCTATGTTAGTGCTCTAATTATAAATGGGGAACAAAACCCCATTAAGTGGCAGTGTCACTGACTTATCCCAATAAAACACCCTACCTCGAGGAAAAGTATAAACATCCTTAGCATCCTCCTGGTGTGCTTGGGGCCCACCTGTTTCTTGGTATGGTTCTGGGAAGCATTCTTCAGGCAGATCCTTATTTTTATATGCCTTAGTAGAAAGATCTTCAGGCCCAGGTGTTTCTTGGTATATTTCAGGTGAACAATCCTCAGGCCCAGGTGTTTCTTGGTATATTTCAGGTGAACAGTCCTCAGGCCCAGGTGTTTCTTGGTATATTTCAGGTGAACAGTCCTCAGGCCCAGGTGTTTCTTGGTATATTT
This sequence comes from Mirounga leonina, assembly GCF_011800145.1. NCBI lineage: Eukaryota > Metazoa > Chordata > Mammalia > Carnivora > Phocidae > Mirounga > Mirounga leonina. Next base: position 32,412,134 of record NW_023270433.1, on the reverse strand, counting down.
CAGGTGAACAGTCCTCAGGCCCAGGTGTTTCTTGACATATTTCAGGTGGATATTCCTCAGGAGCAGGCATTTCTTGGACTGTGTTATGAGAGGATGCTTTAGGCACAGCAATTTCTTTATATGTTTCATAAGAGAAGTGTTCAGGTTCAACTGTTTCTTGGTGTGTTTTTGTAGAAAGGTCTTTAGGCACAACTATTTCTTCTGTCTTAGGAAAGAAGCTTTCAACCTCAGCCATTCCTTGATCTGGTTCAGAATTGTATTCCTCAGGCTCAGCTCTTTTTTGGTATGTTTCAAGAGCATACCCTTTAGGCACACCTGGTTTGGGGAATGCTTCAAGAGAGCATCCTTTCAGGTCAGCCATGTCTTCAGGTGTTTTAGAAGGAAGGACTTGGACTACAGCTGTTTCTTGGCACATTTTAGGAAAGAGGGCTTCAGGTTCAGCCGTATCAAGGCACAATCCGGAAGGATGGTTTTGAAATACAGCTGTTCCTTGGCACATTGTGAGAGAGAGGGCTTCAGGTTCAGCCATATCTGGACACGTTTTAGAAGGATGGCCTTGACGTACAGCCATTTCTTGGCATATTTTAGGAGAGAGGGCTTCAGGTTCAGCCACATCTTGGCATGTTTCAGAAGGATGGTTTTGTACCACTGTTTCTTGTAACTCAGAAGAATTTTCCTGATGTATAATGCTTTCTTGATCCACTGCAGAAAATTGTCTCTCAAGCACAACTTTTTTGGGAGAGGCTACCAGAGACAGCACTTCAGTTATACTCCTAGGCGGTTCAGTTTCTTTCTCCATAGGTGCCAGTGCTTTCTCCATCATGTCCTTTTTAAATTGTGACTGAGGGTCCTCCTTCAGTTCTGTATTTTGTTGTCTCTTTCTGCCTCTTTTATTTCCTTTTCCTGTCCTTCGCCGCTTGTATTTTTTCTCTCTGTGGAAGATCAGAATTAGTGTCAGCAACGGGGCTACAGGATTGGAAGAAATGCTTTGCGGTAACAGCCCCAGGTCTCCTGCTGCCTGCCGTGTTGCAAGACCATGAACAAATCGCTTAATCTCTCTAGGCCTCCACCTCCTTGTTTGTAAAATGAAGGAGTAGTGCTAGATGTTCTCCATTGTCAGGAGATGAAATGTCCCTCGGGGACTTTTTATCTCTGACACCTGGCTCACACAGAATCTTCTTGGTGAGTGTAGAGCGCATGTGTGTGTTTGAGAGCATACACTTAAAGATTGGTTATGGGAAACGTATAACTCATGTTATAAAAGAATAGATTGGCATGCTGGTTTATACAGTAATCTCTTTGGGTCTAGTCTGTGTGAGTTAGTCCCACTATGCCCTGGGCAAACGGATACAATTGTGTTTCTAGATCTGCAATCCAGGCACAGCTCCTTGTCTGTGCAGCCTGTAGACAGAAGATGTATATCTAATTGCTTATCTAATTCAGCATCCTGTGTACAGAATCCTAAATAGCCATGATACATGTCAAATGAGATGTACTGTAAGCTGGGTCAAAACCTGCAAAACCATTTCTGGAAGTAAAGAAGCCTGGTGGAAAGGCATGAGTGGCCATATTATACCTACTCCAAATTAATAGCTAGATGAAGGATCTAAAAGATAAAAGGATACGCATGGAAACTGCGGCCAATGACAAGTTGTTAGGTACTGCCACCATAACCAAATACAGATGGCTAATGCAGATGGGCTGGGGGCTTGGGGGAGGAAGAGGTACTATAAATAAACATTTCATCATTTTTCTAAACCTATTGAAATTCTGTTCCAGGCTACCTGCTCTGTGGAACCTTTTCTTAGAGATCACAGGCTGAAATGCTCTCCTTGCTCAGGATTTATGATGAGGGTCATGCTTTTAGGTGAGGAACACAGCCTGCCTCAGACTCTCATTACTTCTGGGGGAATATTCTTATAGTAAATATTCGTATTTCTTTTAGCAAACTAGATAAAACCAGTGCTCTTATGTTTCTGCAGTGCTCGTAATTCCTTTCACACTTAAATGGGTACCCTATTCTACTTTTGTTTATGTTTGAAGATTTCCATAGTTAAATTTTTTTTAAAGGTTGCCTCACAAAAACCAGTTTGAAATCAATTTAAAAAGTTACATATGTAATAAGACAGTCAAAAATAAGTATTAAAATAATATAGAAGAAAATGTTGTGTAAAAATGATAGGCTGACACTTCAGCATTTTAGAGTTTCATTCCAAGTAACAAAGGACACAAGATAATTTATAAAGTCCTTGTTGTCAGATTTTTAAAAGATGGTGTATGTGACTTTTTCGGGAAACACTTACTTCATCCTAGATATTAAATCCTAAATAATTTGTTAGGTAGATCTCTATCTGAGGGATTCTGAGTTATGTTCCATGTTCTTCATGGTAGTTTTTCAAAAGATGCAAATATATCTATGTGGCCTAAAATTTAATCCAGACTCTGTCACTGATCAGCTATGTGATCATGGACAAGTCATTTAAACTCTCTGTGCCGTGGTTTCTTCATAGGTAAAATGGAGTAAATGGTATCTGTCCAACTTCAGGTGGTTGTTGAAAGAATTGCATATAATAAGGGCGCCTGGGTAGCTCAGTGGGTTAAGTATCCAGTGCTTGGTTTTGGCTCAGGTCATAATCTCAGGGTCCTGAGACTGAGCCCCATGTTGAGTTCCCTGCTCAGCAGGGAGTCTGCTTCCCCTCACCTGTTCCCTCCACTCATGCACTCTCTCTCTAAAAGTAAATAAATTAATTTAAAAAAAAGAATTGCAGGGGCGCCTGGGTGGCTCAGTTGGTTAAGCGACTGCCTTCGGCTCAGGTCATGATCCTGGAGTCCCTGGATCGAGTCACGCATCAGGCTCCCAGCTCAGCGAGGAGCCTGCTTCTCCCTCTAACCCTCCCCCCTCTCATGTACTCTCTCTCTCTCATTCTCGCTCTCTCTAATAAATAAATAAATCTTAAAAAAAAAAAAGAATTGCATATAATAACTTGGATGAATGAATTATTCAACTATAAATTAGTATTCATATCAATACAGGAAGCACAGGGCTTCCTATGAGCCAGGCACTGTTTTGAGCAATTTACTTATTCTGTTATCTCGTATAATCTTCACATCATCCACTTATGAGGCAGATACTATTATTATCTCCATTTTGCAGATGACAAAACCGAGGCACTTTCTTGTTCAAGGCCAATTGGCTAGAAGTGGGGGAGCCACGCTTCAAATCTAGTCATTCTGGCTTTAACAGCCAGGGCTCTCAGCCATTACACTCCCCTGCTTCTCTCTGGAACCAATAAGGTTTCACTGTGTGGTATGTTGTAGTAAGAACAGCCCTCAGTATTATAGAGATGTGTCACAAGAGCATGGCCAGCCAGCTGCCAAGAGGCTCACCAAGGTGTCATCTACTTCAGTGACTTTTTCAGCCTTGCCCCCGCCCCAACCCAGCAAGCTCAGAAATCCAATTCTATCAGCACACTGAGACTGACTCCATTTATCAGGGATAGAACTCATCAACCAGCTCAGAGAGACTAATATTAAACCTAAAGACCAATTTTTAAGTGAACAGTGAGAAAAGCAGAGTCACATAGCGCAGGATGTTTGGACTAACAGATGAATGTAATTCTTTCTCTGTAGCAAGTATTTGAGAAGCCAAGTAATGATCAGAACATTGCTTGGAGAGTATGGAATTAGGGGAGCTAATAGGATATTCTTCAATAGAGTCACCCGCCACAGGACTCGAGTATAGAAGTTTCTGCTATAACATAATATAACGTAATTCCTGGAAAACCTTTCTTCAAAATCATACACTAAAAGTACAGTGCTTGTGGGGAAAAATAGAGTTAAGGCAAATGACTCAAATCCTGTGCAACTTTTTTTTTATTAAGTAGGCCCAATGCAGGGCTTGAACCCTCAACCCTGAGATCAAGACCTGAGCCAGATCAGAAGTTGGGGGCTTAACCGACTGAGCCATGGAGGCACCCCCTGTGCAACTTTTTAACACTAACAAAAACAATAATGGGTACCCGGGAGATAAATTGAGTAGTACAGACAGGCAGCTTACCCTGGCTGGAGGCTGCCTGGGGCATTGCAAAAATACACAAAACAACTGTGTAAATGCAGGCTTTCAGCTGCTGAGATCATGCAAAAGCTGGTGGTGCTCTGAGCCAGCAGGGCTGCCCTTGGGCTGGGCACAGGGCTTGGGCAAGTGCAACCTACATGTGGAGAGCTGTGCAGGGCCAGTCCTGTCCTCTGGGGAAGGAGCCTTGGAGACAGGCTGAAAAGGACCCTGCTTATGCAGCAGCCAAGCTGAAGGCTTTTCCCTTTCCCACCAAAGGTTTTAATTGCATTCCCTTTTGACTAGGAAAAATCTCGAACCAATACAACTTCTATATTATACTGACATCATTCTCCTATTTACCAATCACATGTGAGCTGATTGGTGCTGGAGCAGAATAGCTGGTAACTCAGTCCACTGGGGTGATAGGTGCCCTTTCTCCAGAAAAGTGCTAAAACTTCTAGGTTGTACTTTTTTTTAAACGATGCCTGGAAATATGTATACCTATTTTATCTTTGCCATCGAAAGAAACATTTTTGCAGCAATGAAGAAATGCAAATCTAACTGCTAATTTAACAACAACAACAACAATAATAATAATACAAGAGTGTTTAGATGAGTGGTTCTCAACTGGGGGCAATTTTGCCCCTTCATCACCCCCCTCCCCATGTCCCATGCCAGGAGACATTTGACAATGTCTGGAAACATTTTTGATTGTCACAATGTGGGTGGGGGAGTGCTATTACTTTCTAGCTGCCAGAGATGCTGCTAAACATCTACAATGCACAGAACAGCCTCCCACACAAAGAATTATCCTGCCCACAGCATCAATAGTGCCCAGGTTGAGATACTCTGGCTTAGATGGGTGTTGCACGTTGGCTCCTTGGACTCCCTATTTCTATCTCCAAGCATCTCCAAGTACCTCTGTTTTCATACTCCTATTCTAAATGGATGCACTTAGAAGCTGCCTCATTTATAATCATGGTCTTGTACTCCCCTCCCTGAGATTACATACAGGTGACTTTGCTTGGAGATTTAAAAACTCCTAAACTCTTCCATCACTTATTTCCATGGTTTACTCCATGGAGAGTTAACGCACTCATTCAATTAGGATTTTACTAATTGAAAGCGTGGAAAACTAACTTGAAGTTCTCCTCAAAGTTATCTCCTGCTCCCAAAAAGATGCTTCTATGTTTATATCACCAGAGTAATAGAACACCAGACCTCTCTACAATATAATTCAACTGCCTGGGGCTTTTATTTAAAAAGAACAGGAATAGGGATGCCTAGGTGGCTCAGTCAGTTAAGCATTTGCCTTCAGCTCAGGTCATGATCCCAGGGTTCTGGGATCGAGTCCCGCATCGGGCTCCTTGCTCAACAGGGAGCCTGCTTCTCCCTCTGCCTGCCACTCCCCCTGCTTGTGCTCTCTCTCTCTCTCTGACAAATAAGTAAATAAAATCTTTTAAAAAAATAAAAAGAACAGGAATAAAATTCTGTTCCAACCCCTTTACTAGCTACGTACTTTAGGCAAGAGATTTAACCTTTGAAGACTTGGTTCCTTTTTTTTTTTTTTTGTAAAATAGGGATAACAGCTTCCAATTTATGGGATTGTTGGAAAGATAAACATAGTATGTAAAAGCACTCAGCGCTACTTGACCCACAGCATATACTTGACAAATATCAGTTCCTTTTCCCTTGCAATGATACTATACCCAAAATGCCATTGCAAATTTTGCTTCTCTTGTGCTTCAGCTTTTCTTTTTCTGAGTTGCTCTCTGTTTCGCAAATTCCAAGTTCCAATGACTTCTGTAGGATCAAAATGGAAGTTAGAGGATGCGTGATAAATTGTGGCATTCATCAGCAAGAGTCCTATGGCAGAGTGGTAGAACCCCTATACTAGGTGTCTGTTTTGTTCCTAGCTTTGGGGGGACAGGGACCATATCTTATTTATCCTTGCACCTCCAAAGAATGCCTAGCAACAAACACTCAGTAGACATTTTTAAACGAAAGGGTCAGTACATAAGTGTACTATCAACCCATTGATTTCTTCAAAATAATTTTACATATTATAGTAACATAAAAGAAAAAAATTAGCCATGTTCTGCCATCCTTAACATTATAACCCATTTTCATTTTATTTCTCATACCCATCTAGCCCACATATTACACAAATTTGTAATGATAGCATACTATATATCATTATTAATCTAACATTATGTCAGATATATTTTCTATGAGATAGTCCTTATAACTTTAATCAAGTTGATGTATTCCTGTTTGCCCAGTCATTCCACTTGTATTGGTTGTTGCCAATTTTAAGGGTTGTGTTTTTTTTTTTTTTGCCATTGTAGATCAAATTATAAGAATATTCATGCATACAGCTTTTTTCCTTTTGAATTTTTTTCCTTAGGATGATGTTTCTCCAAGTTCTTTGGAAAGTTATCAAAAAAAAGGTTCTGTTGACTTTTTGTTTTTTTGTGAAAAGTTAATGGGTCTTCTTAGAGCCTGCAAAGTGATTACAAACTTGCACTGAGATCCCCAAGAGCCAGAGCATGCCCTTGGACCACAGCACCTTTTGTTCTTAGGACAGAAGTTCTTATGGTGAACTTAGATGGAAGAAGAATATTATACCTTTATTTTTACCTATGTCTAATTAAATTTCCTTCAATTATGAATGTAGGTGACAAACCACAGCAATTTTTGTGCAGTAAGTGACTTTGTCACCAAAAGCAGATTTTTTTCGTATTACAATACAGTTGTTTCAGATACCTTAAAATATAATTTATTTGAGATAATATATTTGATTTGATACAATGGTTTTAGACCCACCTTAATATAATCTTGTTATTTAATACATCCGTAAATAAGCATATATATTGTTGTATCACAATTTTTCATTTTGATAACTGTATTATACAGTTGTTTCCTTTGGAATCCTATCAATTTTATGTATTTAAAATATTTATTTTAAAAAGGGGTCTAAAGGTTCATCAGAATGCCAAAGGGATCCATGGCACAAAAAAGTTTTAAAAACTGTCTCAAGGCCTAGGGTTCTGCAAAAAACGTTTTGAGAAATGCCACTTTAGGACAGACTCAAAACTAAGATTAGTGAGTCAGATGAGTAAGCGACTATTACAGATGTGGTAATAGGTAGACCAGATCTCTTTCCAAAAATCATACCAAATTTACATTACCATAGAAGTATAAGTGTGTACTTGTTTTACCACAACCAGCCAATACTGGGTATTTTCATTTTCTTTCACTTGAATATATTATTAATAATTTACTTGCTATCTCCTTGTGTTTCTCTGGCTTACTAGAATCAATGCACTAGAAGTCACCTCAGAAGGTATACAACCCCAATCCTTCCCATCTAAGGTTATGTGAACATACTCAATTATGTCCTTTTTTGGAGCCAGATTCATAAAAATTAGGAAAATAATCACAGCCTCAGTTCTTCCCAACAGTCACTAAGACATCTGAGTGGCCACTAGAGACCTCTCAAGATCTCTTTCATTACCTGGAACATGGTTCTCTTCTTGATGAGGATTAGGTGTCTGATGGAGTTTCAGGTGGGATTGGTCCTTTCCCAAATCCATCTTGCTGTAATACCTTCCTGCTATTTGGTCTGACTTCCACAAGTAACCTTTTTAAAAATACCAAAAGCACCTAACAGTTAAACACACACAGACACACAGGCACACAAATTTACTTGTCACTTAACTTCCCGCCTAAAAGTTTTATCTGGTTGGACCACAGCTGTTGGCTACTTCTACTTTCTTTATCACACTGCACAGGTATGAGTAGGGGGCATGATTGGTCCTACTATCCTCATCCTGTAGCATAGTTGCTAGTTATAGAGGGAGCCCCATGGCCACAGCCTGGCATGGCATAGCCTCTGGTAGAACAGCCATTTATTTCTGTCTGCCAAAAAGTACCTGAGTCTGATGGCCCTTTTTCCATATGGAAGTGACATAGTGTAGAAAGAACCCTAGGTCTAGGACCTAACCGGTCCATGTCCTAGAATAAGTCACCTCCCCTTTCTGTGACTCTTTCCTCATTTGCAAGGTGGGTAAATAATTCCTGACTTGCCCACCTCACACAGTTCTTGTGAAAAAGTGAAAATAATGAATGTGAACATTTGAAGATGTGAAATTAATCTTACATGATTTTCCTGCATATGGCATTCTTTTTACCTTGATCTGTTGCAAAATAATGAAAAGTCTTGCTGTAGATGCTGTGATATTTAGATGATAGACCCAAAGAACTAAATTAGGAATTCAAAGCAAATCTGAACCGTTTTCTGCTCACCTGATCATTGTCCAATGACTCAAAATAACTAGTGAAATCCACTGTTACTTGTCCAGGAAAGATCAGAAAGAATTTCTTAATGAAAATATGACCATGTTATGCCACAGAAATTAAGTTGAAACCAGAGGAATTACCCCATTTCCAGTTGGTCACCCCACTTGAGAAGGCAGGGAGGCACAGAGGACCATGACTGTTCAAGTAGGGAAGGACCACTGAACACACCTTGATCTGAGCAGCCCGTCTGTGAGAAATGCAGGATTAACAGTATTCTAGAGTCATAGATTGCATTGAAGAGAGTTTGAACTCCAGTGTTGCTTAGGCAGGTTAGATAGCCTAGGGGGGCCAATTGACCTATCTACACATGGGGACAATATCGGTATCGATCTCCTGGTGTTATTGGATTGGGCAGATTAAATCAAATAATCTGTATAAAACATTTTATATGTGGCTGGCATATTGAACTTGCTTAACAAGTATTAGCTGCTTTTATTAATAATAAAAATATAGTAACCAGATTTTGGTAAACCAAGTCATGGGGTTTTCTTTTTTAGACTTTATTATTTATTTATTTATTTGAGAGAGAGAGAGAGCACAAGTGGGCTGAGGGTTAGAGGGAGAAGCAGACTCCCTGCTGAGCAGGGAGCCCGATGCGGGACTCGATCCCAGGACCCTGAGATCTTCGACTGGAGTCAAAATCAGACAGTCAACTGACTGAGCCACCCAGGCATCCCCCAAGTCATAGTTTTAAATGCACTAAAGAAATGCAGGAAATCTGAAAAGAATCCTTTATAAAGAGAAAACCTTTAAAATGTGACTAGGTGCCCCCTACTTCTCTAGACTAGTAAGGCATTAGAAGTAGAAGGGCCCCCAAAACCATCTAGTTCCCTCCCCGCATTTTATATAGAGATAAACTGAGAGCCAAGGAGAGGTATGATTTACCTGCCCCAAATTTTCTTACTTATTGCCAACAGCACCTCTTACTGATTATAAGACAGGTTATCTCTTCAGGCTTGATCTTGCCTGGGTATGAAAATGTATGTGTAGTATGAATGGATGAGAGAAGCAAGTTTTTCAAACACTGGAAAATATTGAGAATTACATAACAAACACCCATATACCCAGCACCCAGACTTAATGTGATTTTCAGTCACCAGATCCTAATGCTTTAGCTTTAAGTTTCTCAGTTCTCCAGTCTTTCCCATAAGAAAAGATCTAAAAACTCATAACCTCAGAGACTCTCTCTTCAAAGGAGTCCTGGAGGGAATGGAAGGTGTAATTTGCAATTTGCCTCTTGACAATTTCTGGATTTTCAGATATAGGGTTTAAAGAAATCAAATATAAATTCAAAAATTTTAAAGTAATATGTTGGCTAACTGAATAAAAAATTTAAAAAAAAATTTTAAGTAGTAGTGTTTATCATTTAAACTGGTATTTCAGGGCGTCTGGGTGGCTCAGTTGGTTAAGTGACTGCCTTCGGCTCAGGTCGTGATCCTGGAGTCCCGGGATTGAGTCCCGCATCGGGCTCCCTGCTCAGTGGGGAGTCTGCTTCTCCCTCTGACCCTCCTCCCTCTCATGCTCTCTGTCTCTCATTCTCTCTCTCTCAAAAAAAAAACAAAAACAAAAAACTGGTATTTCAAATATTGGTCCCTTTAGTTGATGTTTTAATTCGTACTGGTTGTTTCTTATGATAGCTCAATAAAATAACCTCATAAAATATCTCTGGGGTACCTTACAGAAGATGCAGAAGTACTTTTTTTTTATGTTAATCACCATACATTACATCATTAATTTTTGATGTAGTGTTCCATGATTCATTGTTTGCGTATAACACCCAGTGCTCCATGTGCAGAAGTACTTCTTAATTAGAATGATCCTTACTCAGGGCTAATTACATTCAGTTCAATGATTCGGCAAACCTTAGGGAATGGCACGTACTGTGCCAAATGTTGACCAAGACTGTCAGGACGCAAAGACCAACAGATGTAGTCCCTGAATTCTGGGCACCATATGCTCAAGATAGACATACACATCTTTATTGTAAGGAAATAATAGATTCTTTAGCCTGCTGCAGGCTTCCTAAGTTGATTCCACTCCTGCCTCATGTTCCCTTTATCTAGAAGCAGAATGTGGAGGGACTATGAGAGGGCGGGGTCTCAAGTTAACAGTAGTAGGGCCAATATTGGGTGGAGGGGGCCAGTGGAGGGACTTTGGAGCAAACTAGATTGGAAGTTGAGCAAGGTGTCTTTGATGTGATAAGCTGGCCAGAGCAGGAACTTGTCTGGGACAGAAGTAGCCACAGAGTAAGTTCAAAAGCCATAGTTCATTGTTCCTTCTCTCTGTAGAAAACTCTGGAGTCATTACCAGAATGTGAGATGTTAGCCATTAAAGGCTGGATATTTTTTAACAAATGCTGCCTGGTTCTAGAGTTACTGGCATATAAACACACGTGAAACCTCTCTCTAAGCGTCAAACTCTTAGGGGGTAGTCACCTCTCCTGACTCACCTTTCCATCCCCACAGTGTAATCTAGTGAGAGGCTGTCACAGGAGCCCCCCATAAATGCCCACACTCCTATATGCGGGGCATGCAGCCTGTGAAAGTACTTTGTACACTCAGAGGACCTGACCTGGCTGTGACTTAATAATAGTAATCCCATTGTCTGTTCTAGAACTCTGCCTACTGTCCTTCACTGCACCGTCCTATGTGCTGGAGATATGGCAGCTAAAAGACAAAAGCCCCTGCCCGTACAGTCTATAGTCTAATGTGGAGAGAGAAACATTAAGCAAATTTTTAAAAAATATATCAGATGGTGATGAGTGTTTTGGAGAAAACTGAGCAGGGAACAATAAGCTAAGGAATGAGGGGAAGGTCGATGCTGGTTACTATTTAAATAGGGTGGTCAAGGAAGGCTTGATGGATAGCGTGACAGTTGAGCGGAACTGAAGGAGGGGCCAGCCAGGCTGATAGCTGGGAGGGGGCATTCCAGGCAAAGAGACATGGGCAAATGGCCTGCAGTGGTAGGAAATAGGTTCAGAGGGGTAAGTTTGTTGCATCCTGTAGGGATTTCTACTCTGATTGAGATGGATAGTCATGGGATGGTTTTGAAGAGAAGACTGATATGATCTGACTTATATATTTAAAGGATTATTCTGACTACTGTGTGGAAAATAGACTCAGCAATGGAGGAGGAGGCGGCGGAAGCAGGGAGACCAGTTAGAAGGGTCTTGCAATAATCCAAGTGAGCTGTGATTAAGCCTTGAACTGTGATGGGAGTGGTGGAGAAGTGTCAGATTCTGGAGTAGCTTCCAAGTTGGATATGGAATGAGAGATAGTCAAAGACTAAGACAAGGGTTTTGGTCTGAGCAACTGGAAGGATGGAGTTACCATTAATACATGAGGAAGGCTGGGAGGAGCAGGCTTGCAGAAGATGAGGAGTTTAGTTTGGGACATGCTAACGGATTAGGGAGGAAACAACAAAGGAACAGCCAGTGAAGCAGAGGAAAACCAGAAAAGTATAGTGTCCCAGAAGCCACGTGGAAAAGATGTTTCAAGGAGAAGGGAGTGATCAATTGTGTCAAATTTTACTAATAGGTAGAGTAGAAGAAGGATTGAGGGTTGTCTATTTCCTAACAATTCAATTAATTATAGATTGGAGCCCAGAGAGGTCATATAGGCAGGACGAAGCTACATGATTTGCAGGGCCCAGTGCACAATGAAGATGCACAGCTCCTCCTACAAAAATTAAGAATTTCAAGTCAAGGGGCACCAGGGTGGCTCAGTCAGTTAAGCGTCTGACTTCAGCTTAGGTCATGATCTGAGGGTCCTGGGATTGAGCCCCATGTCAGGCTCCACACTCAGCAGGGAGTCTGCTTGTCCCTCTGCCCCTCCTCTTGCTCATGCACTCTCTCAAAAAAAATAAAAATAAACTCTTAAAAAAAAGAATTTCAAGCCAACCACAGCAGAAAATTAAACCCAGCACAGGGCACTCCCTACTTTCACAAGTCTTTCACTGGATCCTTGCAGCAGACATAAAATAACTATTACCATTTTTCAGATCAAGATACTGGTGCTGAGTATCGAGTGATTTCGGGTCACAGAGCTAGAGTAAATCTGGAACCTGGGCCTTCAGCCTCCCAGTCTGGTTTTCTTCCTACAAGACCAAACCAGTTATTGAGGGAGAGAATGGCTTTTCTACCTCCTGACCCGTCTGGAGCAAGTTTAAATATTGAGGGCTTGTTCATGCATTTCAGAGGGCTGAATGAACCAGGCAGGTGTGGGAGGGAAGGAAACATGGCTAAGAGCTTCTGCCCTAGGGCTCTTATGATGGGGGTGAGCAGGGCACACAGGATACTTTTATCCCATCAAAAACATGATCTGACACAAGTGCTCCAAAGCTAATGTAGTTTTAGGCTATACTGATAATTATAGAGCCCCCACACCAGGGGGAGATCAGAGTCCTGCTACACTGTGGTTTGTCATGCCATACCTAGAGCATCATACTGTGAGGACCATGTGATTGATATTTGAGAATGTGTACGAAAAAGAGCAAAGGGTATGTAGCTGTACCATTTCCCGGCTGTGTAATTTGGGGCGAAATCGCTCAGTTCTTTCTAATCCTGGGCTTCTTCACTCGTAAAACAGGAAAAGTAAAACCTCACAGGGATTCTGCGAGAATGAAAGCGATCATGAGAGCTTTTTGTAGAATGAAAAGCCCTGTGCGGATAGGAGGTCCTAAACTTGGGCGGTGTTCATAGGTACTGTTGGAGTGGTCTAATGATGCACCAAGGCATTTTCCTGGAGTGCATTTGGGCACAAAAGTCAAGAAAGGGAAGATATCGTGCACTTATTTTTCTTAGTGTTCCTTCCTTGCTAAAATACTTTCCCAAAGCTTTTGAGTTCTTTTCAAAGAGCAGATCAAACTTTGTTTTCCTAAGGGGAGAGGGAGAGTTTCTGGTTTCCCTCTCTCACGGTCTGTGGATGCGTGATAAATGAGTTCTGTCTCTGCTAAAGCAGATGCTGCTGGACTCCTAGTGATAACATGGTCTATGGCTTTAGAACAGCGGCAACCTGCCTTTCAATCTAGTTTGTTGCAAATGTCCTCCTCTGGCCTCCTCCACCAATGTTTCTTTCTACTTCTTACTGTATAGCCAAATAGGCATCTCCGGATGAACTGTGAGTGGTCGTTCATCTGGGGAAGAACAATTCTGCTCCCACCTTGAGCCGCCATCACATCTCTATCCTTTCTTTTCCCAACTTCTTGAACTCCTACTGTACTCAGTTGACCTCCTTTCCCCCCACACCCCTTCTTCCTTCCTTCACACCTGCAGTCTAGTTTTTCTTTCCACATACTGTTCTCTCATCAGCGATACCTAGAGGCCAAGTCCAGTGGCCCCTCCGCAGTTCTCTCTCTCTCTGAGACTCACTCATGACCCCTCCCAGCACTTCCACCCCTCTTGAAGCCTGCTCTGGCTCTTGGCATCTGTGGGGATATGTTCTTCACCTCTCTCCCTCTTCCTCATCCTTCCTCACAGGCTTCTCTTTCACTTCCCTCGATGTGGGAGGTATTTCCCAAGGATGACTCCCTGATCTTTTCTCTGTATACTCCCACCCTTCCTAGATGGTTGATCCCCTGTATACCTTTAGTTATTACCTCTGTGCAGATATCTTCTAAATAAATATCAGTCTGAGTTCTAAGCTCACGTTTTCAAGAGTCTCTTGGATATCATTCATTACAGAATATCCCACTGCACCTCCAACTTAGCATAGCAAAAAGCAAATCTATCTGTCCCCTAAGGCCACTCTCCTCTGTGGTTTCTTTCTGTTAGAACAGTAGCGCCATGCTCCTGGTCATCTAGTTGGAAACCTTCACAGTTGTCTTGGCCTCTGCCTCCTCACTGCTTCTCACATCCAGATGGACACAGTTCTATGAGTTTCTTCTTCCCAGTGTCCCACATGTTCATTCCCTCTTATCCTTCCCCATGCTACCAGCCCAGAGAGGGACCTCAACTTCTCATTGGAAATACTGGAAAAGATTCCTAGGTGGTTTATCTGCTTCCCTTTTCCCTCACCATCCCCAGAGTGTCCTGCACAAACAGCTAGAACATTCCCCTTATGGCTGACTCTGAACTGGTCATTACCATGTGTAGAATACTGTATAGTCTCAGTAATACTTGCAGTCCAAAGACTAAATTTCTCAGCCTGGCCTTTAAAGCCAACTTTCCAATCTTCCCTCCCATTACTTTCCTGAAAATATCCAATATTCTAATTAAACAGTGCCATTTGTCTTCCCTGTTTGCCCTTGGCTCTCTCTGACACCCACAGTACCTTTATTCACACCTCCTGGCTGTTCAGTGCCCTTTCCTTGTGTCTGCCCATCCAGGTAGTGAGTGCCTCCATCACAAAGCCTTTGTTGATGATGATTATGATGATGATGATGATGATGATGATATATTAGCCACTTTACAAACACATAATAGGTACCTGATATATACATACATTATCCCATTTAGTCTGTCCAACTAATATTATCCATACTTCACTGATAAGGACATTATTGGTTTAAAGAGATTAGGTTATATCCCAAGATCACATAAGCTCATTAGTGATCAAAACCAAGGCCGTCTGTCTCTAAAGTTCAGATTTCACCATTCTGTTCTACTTCCTCTTCCTACCTAGAAGTGATCTCTCCCTTCCAAGCTATAATCACACTTAATTTGAGCTTCTTGTATGGTAAATATCACATAATATTTTTAATTTTATTGTTCACATGTATATATCTTTTCTACAGTATTCATTTGGCAAACATGTAATGAACATTTATTGCCAACATCTTCACTGAGAATTGGTGACAGAGAGAAGAATCAAACAAGAGTCCTTTCCCCCAAGAAACTCAGTCTGATTGAGGGCAAGAGATAACAAGTAAATCTGAATTAGAATATAACACAGTGTGGTAATTTTTTTTTTCACAGTGTGGTAATTTTAATATTGATATTTCCAAATGTTCTGAGAGTAGAGGTGGAGTACTAATTCTACTGCCATAGAAGCGGAAAGATAAGGATATTACATTGTGCGCACCATGGCTATAATTTTCATTTGTAACTGCCATGGAATGAATCTGCACTGGTCAACAAGTAGAATTGGGAAAATGAAGAGGTTTTATAGGTATGTAATAGTGTCTTGGGATTTTTTTCACTTTATAATGGTAGGGTTTCTCCCCTTTTATTCATTTCACAAAAATAATCATAATAATAACAAATGTTTATTGAGCACCTGCTTACCATACCCCAGGCACACTTCTAAGCATTTTATATATAATTCATTTAGTCTCTGCAACATCCTTTAAGGTAAGTAAGTATTGATATCCTTGTTTTATAGATGAAGAAACTGAAGGACAGGGGCGCCTGGGTGGCTCAGTCGGTTAAGCGTCTGCCTTCGGCTCAGGTCATGATCCTGGAGTCCCGGGATCGAGTCCCGCATCGGGGCTCCCTGCTTGGCGGGAAGCCTGCTTCTCCCTCTCCCACTCCCCTTGCTTGTGTTCTCTCTCTCGCTGTGTCTCTCTCTGTCAAATAAATAAATCTTTAAAAAAAAAAAAAAGAAACTGAAGGACAGGCATTGACCCTTTGCCATAAATCACCCACCTAGTAAGTGGCACAGCTGGGTGGTTTGGATATAGAAGATCATATACTTAATCTCCTTGTTCTCTTATCTCTTAATTCTACTTCTTTCATATGTAATAAAATAAGATAGCAATATATTTTCTTTTCCAATCCCCTCCCTCTCCTGGCTTCCCCTTTTTCCTCTCCCTTATACTTCCCCTCTTTTGGCCATTTGTTGACTCTTTATTCTACCCAAAACAATGCAGGGTGTTGGGGATACAAAGTAAAAAACAAAAACAGGGGCACCTGGGTGGCTCAGTCGTTAAGCGTCTGCCTTCGGCTCAGGTCATCAGGGGCACCTGGGTGGCTCAGTCGCTAAGCGTCTGCCTTCGGCTCAGGTCATGATCCCAGGGTCCTGGGATCGAGCCCCGCATCGGGCTCTCTGCTCAGCGGGGAGCCTGCTTCTCCCTCTCCTACTCTGCCTGCTTGTGTTCCCTCTCTCACTGTCTCTCTCTGTCAAATAAATAAATAAAATCTTTAAAAACAAAACCAAAAACAGCATACATAGAACAGCAAGAGAACACGGATGAGGGACACTAGCTAAGATGGAAAGAGAGGGACTTCTTTGAATAGATGATCTTTAGCTTAGTTTTGAAGGGTGAATAGGAATTAACTATTGCGACGCAGCAAAGCTAAGAGCAATAAACACAGGCTCTGGCGTCAGATCTAAGGTCATTCCCATCAGGTTGTGTGCAACCTAGGGAAAGTTATTTAAAATCTCCCGGCCTTCATCTCCTTGTATATGGAATGGGCATCATAACACCTACCTCTCATGACTACTATGGAAATTTAAAATGATGAATTATGGAAACCATCCAGCTCACAACCAACCTTAATGCGCTGGCTGTTATTATAATTGTTCATAATCTAATAATAAGTGAAACAGAACCACTAAATAGGAAAGCTGAGCAAGGCATTAGTCATTTTCTAGGTAAGAAAGCGGAGATCCAGAGGGAGGCCAGTGTCACACAGGCTTAGTGGCAGTTAGAACTGGAATCTGGATCCTTTAAGAGTTCTACCATTTTCCCTTCACTTTTCTGGTATTCTGAACTCTCCTGTCTACAAGTCAATCTATTTCATTCCCTCGTTTAATGAGTATTTTCCAAACTTTCCAATTGTTTACATTCCCTATTTGTGACTTTTGCCAGATTCTTATAATAACGTCTTCTATATTATTATGTACTTAATATTTTTTCCTCAAATAAACTTATTTTACTGAAAGTATTTCAAACATTTTTTTTTTAAGTAGGCTCCAGGCCCACTGTGGAGCCAAATGCAGGGCTTGAACTCACCATTCTGAGATCAAGACCTGAGTTGAGATCAAGAGTCGGATTTTTACTAAAAGTATTTCAAATGGAAATATTGTATCACCATTGTAAACAGAAAACCAATCACAGGCTTGTGCTATAATAAATTATATTTCATCTAAGGCACATTAAAATAAATACCAAACTATTTTTTAAATTTTATTATGTTATGTTAGTCACCATACAATACATCATTAGTTTTTGATGTGGTGATCCACGATCCATTGTTTTTGTATAACACCCAGTGCTCCATGCAGTACATTCCCTCCTTAATACCCATCACCAGGCTAACCCATCCCCCCACCCCCCTCCCCTCTATAATCCTCAGTTTGTTTCTCAGAGTCCATAGTCTCTCATGGTTCATCTCTCCCTCCGATTTCCGCCCCCTTCATTTTTCCCTTCCTTCTCCTAATGTCCTCCATGCTATTCCTTATGTTCCACAAATAAGTGAAACCATATGATAATTGACTTTCTCTGCTTGACTTATTTCACTTAGCATAATCTCCTCCAGTCCCATCCATGTTGATGTAAAAGTTGGGTATTCATCCTTCCTGATGGCTCAGTAATATTCCATTGTATATATGGACCACATCTTCTTTATCCATTCATCTGTTGAAGGGCATCTCGGCTTTTTCCACAGTTTGGCTATTGCGGACATGGCTGCTATGAACACTGGGGTGCATATGGCCCTTCTTTTCACTACATCTGTGTCTTTGGGGTAAATACCCAGGAATGCAATTGCTGGGTCATAAGGTAGCTCTATTTTAAAATTTTTGAGGAACCTCCACATTGTTTTCCAAAGTGGCTGTACCAACTTGCATTCCCACCAACAGTGTAAGAGGGTTCCCCTTTCTCCACATCCTCCCCAACATTTGTTGTTTCTTTCCCTGTCCATTTTTGTCATTCTAACTGGTGTAAGGTGGTATCTCAATGTGGTTTTGATTTGAATTTCCCTGATGGCTAATGATGATGAATATTTTTTCATGTGTCTAGTAGCCATTTGTATGTCTTCTTCAGAGAAGTGTCTTTTCATATCTTCTGTCCATTTTTTGACTTGATTATCTGTTTTTTGGGATGTTGAGTTTGAGAAGTTCTTTATAGATCTTGGATACCAGCCCTTTATCTGTAGTGTCATTTGCAAATATCTTCTCCCATTTTGTGGGTTGCCTCTTTGTTTTGTTGACTGTTTCCTTTGCTGTGCAGAAGCTTTTTATCTTGATGAAGTCCCAAAAGTTCATTTTTGCTTTTGTTTCACTAGTCTTTTGGAGATGTATCTTGAAAGATGTTGCTGTGGGCGATGTCAAAGAGGTTACTGCCTATGTTCTCCTCTAGGATTTTGATGGATTCCTGTCTCACATTGAGGTCTTTCATCCATTTTGAGTTTATCTTTGTGTATGGTGTTAGAGAATGGTCGCGTTTCATTCTTCTGCATGTGGCTGTCCAATTTTCCCAGCACCATTTATTGAAGAGACTTTATTCCATTGCATGTTTTTTTCCTGCTTTGTCGAAGACTATTTGACCATAGAGTTGAGGGTCCATTTCTGGGTTCTCTATT
This sequence comes from Mirounga leonina, assembly GCF_011800145.1. Taxonomy (NCBI): domain Eukaryota; kingdom Metazoa; phylum Chordata; class Mammalia; order Carnivora; family Phocidae; genus Mirounga; species Mirounga leonina. Next base: position 32,393,256 of record NW_023270433.1, on the reverse strand, counting down.
CTGTTCCATTGGTCTGTATGTCTGTTTTTGTGCCAGTACCATGCTGTCTTGGTGATCACTGCTTTGTAATATAGCTTGAAATCGGGCAACGTGATGCCCTCAGCTCTGTTTTTCTTTTTCAACATTTCCTTGGTGATTCGGGGTCTTTTCTGATTCCATACAAATTTTAGGATTGTTTGTTCCAGCACTTTGAAAAATGTCATTGGAATTTTGATCGGGATGGCATTGAAGGTATAGATTGCTCTGGGTAGTATAGACATTTTAACAATGTTTATTCTTCTGATCCATGAGCATGGAATATTTTTCCATCTTTTTGTGTCTTCTTCAATTTCTTTCATGAGTGTTCTGTAGTTCCTAGAGTATAGATTCTTTATTTCTTTGGTTAGGTTTATTCTGAGGTATCTTATGGTTTTTGGTGCTATTGTAAATGGAATCGTTTCTCTAATTTCTCTTTCTACAGTTGCGTTGTTAGTGTATAAGAAAGCAACTGATTTCTGTGCCTTGATTTTGTATCCTGCCACATTACTGAATTGCTGGATGAGTTCTAGTAATTTGGGGGTGGAGTCTTTTGGGTTTTCCACATAAAGTATCATGTCGTCTGCGAAAAGAGAGAGTTTGACTTCTTCTTTGCCAATCTGAATACCTTTTATTTCTTTTTGTTGTCTGATTGCTGTTGCTAGCACTTCTAGTACTATGTTGGACAGTAGTGGTGAGAGTGGGCATCCTTGACGTGTTCCTGATCTTAAGGGAAAGGCTCTCAGTTGTTCCCCACTGAGGATGATATTTGCTGTGGGTTTTTCATAGATGGATTTTATAAATAAATAACAAACTATTAAAATAAAAGACATTTCATCTAATTATCTGAACTTCCCCAAGTGGAATGCATACCACATCTTGGGAAATGCTGGCCCATGTAATTAATCAGTGAACTCTTCATTTCACAGAACGTCTAAATCATGTCCAAATCTATCCTAAAGCCAAACTGCCCTTTGTAGTGGTTTGGTTTATAACTCAAAAGGAACAGAGCAAAAGACTCACCTCACTCCTTCTGGCCTGCTACTGTCCCACTATTATTCATATCAGCTACTCTCATTGGCGTCTCTAGTTGAACACTGGCCTCTCCTGTTTTTGCTGTTTCTTCATCCCCTAGAGTTTTAGCTATTCTGGCATAGAATATATACAGAAACTAACATGATGCTTTAGTTCCGTTTATTTGGAAATTTCAACCCCTGCTTCCAGCAGATTCTATCCCCTGGACTTGGAATTTAGAGTTCAAGTAACCTAGATCAGCCCCTGCCCTAAAGGGACCACTGCTGACAAATTGCAACCTTCCGAATGGTTCAGCACCCACCACCACCACCCACCCCACCCTACATGAAGGCCCTGCACCAGCGTGCTTTCAGTAAATAGACATCATCTGCACCAATTGAGGTAGAGGTGGCTCTGGCTAGAACTGCTGCCACTAGGTGGACATACATGGCAATTGCACCATTCTCACCCGCCAACTAAGAGCTTTGGCTCTAGCGCTTTCTCTTGGAGGCAGCGTGCCTTGCTCCCTCATTTTCTGACACTCTGTTCCTCCTCTCCCCAAGCCCCCTCCTCTGGGTGAGTTAGCACTGGGGATGTTTGCATACCAAACACTTAGCTAATTGATATTCTGTCACAATCTGCTCAACAAATGTTAGGCTTTTTTTGTTTTTTGTGTGTGTATGCGCGTGTGCGTGTGCATGTGTGTGTGTGTGTGTGTGTTTAGTGACATGTTGGTTGTATTTTTAGCTAGGTTGGGGAAGGAAGAGAAGGAGTTACTCTAGCAGGCAGAAAATGTATTGCCAGGTCTTTCTTGCCTGGCATTCTCTTAAGTGGCTGTGAGTGCCTTTAACAGATGGAGTTCAGGATATGCTCAGCTCTGATTTTATCAGCACATATCCTGGGCAAGTTCAACGTGAGGATGAAGACTTCCTTTGTGCTTCTTTATGTGTTGTCTTGTCACCCTTCATTGTTAGTACTCTCATCTCATTTCCTTAAAATGAGCCATTTGTATGTCTTCTGTGTGGGAGTCACGTAACAGTGACACTCCACTGAAAAGAGGGTGACAGGCCTGGCCCAGCCCAAGGTAGTGAGCCCTCCAAGCCCCCCGACCCCCGTCAGCAGGAAGCACATCTTATTCTTACATGTAAGAGGCAGAATGTTCTTGGTCATCAAGAGAGACATTAAAACAAACCCAGACAGAATAGCCATCCTCCAAGACTGCCAGCAACACCCAGAATTGCCCATAACTCTTCTATCTGAAATAGGAGCCATGTGTTATTATTGATAGAGCCTTTATCATTAAAGTTGGACATTGCACCTCACTTCTCAGGAAACATTAACTCAAAGGAACAACTACCACCCTGAACAGCGGGTAGAGCCTGGACTCTTGGATCAGAAGATAAATAGGGTATCTATTTCCACAGAACTGCTATTAGCTTCTGTTTTCACCCAGTCCAGATGGGTGTACAATACTTCGTTCTCATGAAGGAGACTGGGGAGAACCTTGTCAGACAGAATGTAAATAACTTCATCTGTCCATCCAATGAAGGCAGACTTTCCTTTCTAGAAAACCACACACCTAGTCTGACTTATGGAAACCTCCATTCCCATAGCCCACTACCAAATATGGCACCAAAATGGATTTAGTCATCTCTCTGAGAGGAAAGAATAGAGTGGACCTTCACTAATCCAGGCAATTTAATTCCCCTTTAATGGGAATTAAATTAAGATCTCAATAATACATGATGACAGTTCTGCTTTCTAGTCTTATATAGAAATTATGCCTCTAGCGCTAAATCCTAGTTATCTCTGACAGAGGAAGTGAACCATTGATCAAGTAATAGAGTTGCTATGTTGTAAGGAGTAGAAGGAGTGGAAAGAAGAGATTGATGGCCAGGTGATGAAATAAGTAAGTACTGGGTGTGAGACTTCTTGGTAAGTCAGACAGGGATGCCAGTCTGGAAAGGAGAGCTATGTATGTATTTTGGGAATTACAAGGGAGCTCAGAATTGTACTTAATGGAGTTACATGAACCTGGGACACGGTAAGCACTAAATTTCACAGAATCTCATAGCTGGAAGAAATCTTTAATGTCATCTGGTCCCATTTCCCAAGACATGCCTGAAAGCCCTCTATAGACTCAGTTTACTAGAAAATGTTTCTGATTTTAAGCATTTTGTTAAAGAAACCCAGCAGATGGGATGCCTGTGTGGCTCAATCAGTTGGGCGTCTGCCTTCGGCTCAGGTCATGTTCCCAGGGTCCTGGGATCGAGCCCCACATCAGGCTCCCTGCTCAGTGGGGAGCCTGCTTCTCCCTCTCCCTCTGCCCCTCCCCCTGCTGTGCTCTCTCTCCCTCTCTCTCTCTCTGTCAAATAAATAAATAAAATCTTCCAAAAAAAATTTAGGGCGCCTGGGTGGCTCAGTTGGTTAAGCGACTGCCTTCGGCTCAGGTCATGATCCTGGAGTCCCGGGATCGAGTCCTGCATCGGGCTCCCTGCTCTCTCTGACCCTCCCCCCTCTCATGTGCTCTCTCTCTCATTCTCTCTCTCTCAAATAAATAAATAAAATCTTTTAAAAAAATAAATAATTAAAAAAATTTTTTTAAAAAGAAACCCAGCAGACACTTTTTAAGTAACCCCCATTTGTTAGAGTTCTCATTGTAACTTCATGACCCTGGGAAAGTCATTTCATTTTTAGGGGTCTCTGCTCAAAATTGTGACCTCTCTGGCTATTTGTTTCAGCATCTATATAAATAACCGCCCCAGATCTCTCCTGCCTACCCCTCAGTGTGGAGAACAGGCTAAAGAAGATGGTAGAAGTAGAAGTGTCTTGGTAACCATAAGGTATGGTGCACTTTGACAACATGACAAGGGTTGCTATTCCCTCGCCAGTGACATCCCCCATGCTGGGCAAGAGGAGCAGGGTTCCATCCCTCCCCCTTCTACGAAGAGGCTTCTCACCCTGGCCCCTCATTCTTTGTGTAGAGTTACCCACAGATGGGTCCCGACAAGAGTGTTCATCGAGGGATCCTGGGCTTTTGCATGAAAAACAAGGAATGGATTTGTGCAGGTCACAGCGCAGGCGCCTGGGGTGGGAGTGGGGGTGGGCCAGTGTGCAGGGAGGCTTTCAGATGCTCAACTGACTGAGCCACACAGGCGCCCCATCTGCTGGGTCTTCTTGCTCCTCCCCACATCCTCGACTACCAGGGCCGCCTGGGCACAGGCCTCTATTGAGCCCTGAGGAGCCCAGCAGGAGCAGCCCACACAGAGGATGCGCCTAGTCCTCGGTTTTCAGTCACAGGGGAGCCTCCCAATGGCACAGACTGTTGTTCACTCTAACAGGCATTTAGTCAGTGTTTGTGATGCGTCAGGCCCTGTGCTTGCCACGGGGGATGAGAGATGAGTCAGATGTGCTGCCTTCCCCTGAGACCTCACAGTTTAGTGGGAGAAACAGACTCATGAGTGTCATACACAGGATGCGTTATGACCAAAGCCCAAACAGTGTTTGGGCATCGCTGATGGAGTGTCTGAGGGCTCTGGTTCGACTTCTTAGAGGAGATGAGATTTAAATGGAAGCTGAACAGGGGGGTAGAAATTCCCCAGGGGAAAAGGGGGGCATTTCGGACAGGGGGAGCTGCAAGTCCAAAGGCACACAGCTGTTGGGGGGACACCTTGGTTCTGGGTAACAAGGAGGCTGGAATGTTTGCTACACGGCAGGAAGTGGAAAGACCTGAAACCAGAATGGTAGTGGGGGCCCAAGGAGCAGGCCTTTATGATGTCATGGGAGCCACTGAAGGATTTTAGGGAGGAGAATGTCATGGTCAGATAAGGTTCTTAGAGCATTTAGGTGGCACTGTGGGGGTTGAGTGGGAAAGGGGAGAGAAGATAAATTAAATGAGAGTATTGAAGGAAGGGACAGATCCTAGAGAGATTTAGGAGGTAGAATTGATAGACCTGATTATGAGAAAGTCTAAGAGATTCTGGCACAGGAAATTAAAAAAGAAAGAAGACAGACGGAAAATTTAGTGAGGGCCCCCAGGTAAGATGACGAGATACCTTGCATCAGCTTGACTTCAACTTCTTGACTGCCTAGCCAAGATGGCCTATGTAATGTTTGCGGACAGGAGGTCAAAAGCTTTTTTACAAATGATTTTTAATAGCTGCAGAGGTGGATTCAGCAGATCTGGCTGACTGGGCCAGTATTCCCTTCCTTCTTCTCTCCTGCTCCACATGTCTTAGTCACAAAACTAATTGCTTTGTCAAGGAGGATGCCTTCCCCAAATAGAAAAAAAGCCACATTTTGGTTAAGGATTGGCAAATATCCGTGCTAGGATCTTCATGCTAAGTCCCATCTAGATCTATGCATTATCACCAAGAACCGCATAGCTCAGAATGCTCTGCTGCCGACAGTATACAGTTACAGACCAAGCATGGGGTGAATTTCCAGAAGAATTGATATTTGAGCTGGGTCTTGAAGGAAAGCAAAGGAAAAACAAATGCCCTAAAATGGTATCTTTCCTGGTTTGACATCTAGAGTGCTCTAGGGATGAACTGTCCAATAGAACTTTCTTCAACGAAGGAAATGCTCTTCTGTAACATCCAATATGGTAGCATGTGGCTATTGAATCCTTGAAATGTGACTAATGTGACTAAGGAAGTGAATTTTTAATTTAATTTTTATTACTTTAAATGTAAATCGTTACCTGTAGCTAGTGGCTACCACATTGGGTAGCACGGCTCTGGAGTGCATTTAGCAGGCCCAGATTCTGTTTCAAATGCTCATTCTTTGCTTCATTCTCCTCGTGACCCTCCTCTGTCCCTATTCTCTTCTGCCTAGTCCTTCCAGTTTGATTACCAATTGGCTGTCTTCCAGCTTCCAACACTGGTTCTGTTTCCTTGTTATTGATTTCTTCTCTCTCTCATCATAACAGAACCCTGGACTATCTTCCATTTGACCCAGGCCTTGATACCTCCCCAGTTTGTCCCAGTGTGTGGACCTAGCTAAAGTAGGATTCAGAAAAATCCTCTCCTGCCACATCGGGCCCTTCAACAGGTCTTATTCACTCCTTTTCCTTGGTTTCTTTTCCAGGTCACTTTAACCAGCCAGTTAGTGACGTGGAATATTCTTTGATGTTTTCCCTCCTTGACAACCTGAGTTAGAGGATGGGACAGTTGAAAGAAAAGGAGGGTGGGGAGGGAGGGTTATAACAGATTGAATGAATACTTTGATCTGAGGTCTCTGGTAGCGGGTAAAGGGCTCCATCCAGAGACCTTCTCTGTCAGTTGTTTTTAACTTTGTTTTGTGTAAAGATAGCAATATTGATAAATTGTTTACATTTGTGGATAAAAGGGATAGATTCAGGATAGATTCAAAAAAAGGCTCGGCCTTATGGGTGGCTCAGTCGGTTAAAGCCTCTGCCTTTGGCTCAGGTCATGATCCCAGGGTCCTGGGATAGAGCCCCAAGTCGGGTTCCTTGCTCAGCGGGGAGCCTGCTTCTCCCTCTCCCTGCTGCTCCCCCTGCTTGTGCTCTTTCTCTTGCAATCTCTCCCTGTCAAATAAATAAATAAAATCTTAAAAATTTTTTCAAAAAAGGCTCTTGATAGGCCAAAGCATTGGGCCAAATTTAACATGATGAAATGTAATGATGACAAATCTCAGATCCTGTATTTGGATCTAAATGGCTAATTGCCTATGTGCCAATACATGGTTTAGAAAGCTTGGTGGTTTTGCTGGGTGTGCACGAGTAAACAAGTAAGTGGTAGATAACAGGCAAGGTAATATACTCTGGGAAAGCACTAGAGAATCCTATCCAAGAGGGGTCTATGCATTTCCACAACAATCAGGCCACACCTGGATCATTGTTTCAGGTTCTGAGCATCTCACTTTAAAAAAAAGGTGGTGGGGGGAGGGACATTGATTAACTAGCCACAGTGGTAAAGGGATTGGTAACCTATCATATAAGAACTGGGCCACTGAGCCTTGGAAGAACAGACCATGGGGACAGGGTCACCGTCCCCAGTCTCTGCAGGGCAGTCAGAGAACAGAGAGCAGACACGCTCTAAGGGGCTCCAGAGGGCAGAGCAAAAAACAAAGAGTGAAAATTCAAGCCGACTTCAGCTCAGTGTGAGGACAATGTTCCCAATTGAACTGTGATTTTTTGGCATTTTAACCTACAGAGGCAGAATTTGGTAGAGCCCCTGAAGGAACGATGTTAAACATGCCCCAAAGCCAGTCTGCTCAAATATTGATTGTCTCTACAGTGATGGATGGCTCATTCAAATGTGTAGGCCCTATATTTGCTGACCCCGTTTAGCTTGCAGGTTCTATATTAAGTGTCAGACTCTTCTCATTCTAGCTCAGCATTCTAATTAAATAACCTTGGCTCCTTACATGTGGAAAACAGGTTTCAGGCACAGAACCTCTAGCACTAAGCAGAATGGCAACATAATTTTAGCTCCTGAGCAAAATGGGTCTCACAATAGCAACAGTGCAACGTGCACATTAACGTTTGAATATGTGGTATAATAAGCGTGCCAATTACTCTGAGAAGAATACTTGAAGAATAAAATAAGCTGTGATCATTAAAGGAGGAAGGGGCTAGCAATTTATAGCATGGCTGCTGCTTGATATTCAAAAATGCATGACTGCTCTCATCACAGGTAAAAGGTAATGACTGTGATTATAAACTATAATGAGGTGGCAGGAAGTGATCGGAATTTTATTGGAAGGAAGCATGTGGTATAGTTGTTGTTGTTGTTGTTTACCACATTCAGATTTATTACTAATAAAAATGTGTCCCTATTTGGTTGTTTGGTTCCTTTGAGCAGTTTAGATGTGAACCCGTTACTATACTGCTCATCTGAACTGTGCAGAAAATGGCTGGCAGAGTTTACAAGGGAGATGAGGAGTGGGGAGGGGGAGGCCTCGGGTTGGACATGTGGCCATGATAACCACCTTGTGCTAGAATAGAAGCTGTAGGGGCTCCTGGGTGGCTCAGTTAAGCTACTGCCGTTAGTTCAGGTCATGATCCCAGGATCCTGGGATCCAGCCCCACATTGGGCTCCTTGCTCAGCAAGGAGCCTGCTTCTCCCTCTGCCTGCCGCTCCCCCTGCTTGTGCTCTCTCTCTCTCTGACAAATGAATAAATAAAACCTTAAAAAAAAATAGAATAGAAGCTGTAATGATGACCCAGTACCCCATGTCTTGGACAACCTCAAAGGGCAGTTCTCAGAGTCTGGTCTGCAGACCTCTCTGGGATCCTGCTACTCTTTCAGGGGGTCCGTAAGACCAAATTATTTGTATAATAATATTAAGATGTTATTTGTCTTTTTCACACTATGGAACAACTACATACTGTATGATTCAATTTACATGAAATGTCCCAAACAGGCAAATCTGTAGAGACAGAACCCAGATAAGCAGTTGCCAGGGACCAGGGGAGGTCAGAAGGGAGAGCCTAATGGGTACAGGGTTTCCTTTTGGGGCGAGGAAAATGTTCTGGAAATAGATAGTGGTGGTGGTGGTGAATGTCCTAAACGTCACTGAAAATAGTTAAAATGGAGAACTTTATGTTATATGAATTTTACCACAATTTTTTTAAAAGACAAAGAGAGAGAGAGTAAAGTTTGTACATTGTACCGCATGAGAAATTCTTCCTATCCAGAATTTTTAGGCTTGAGAGTTTTCTCGTCCTGAAAGTTTTCCTCTTTCCAAGGCCTTTCAATAGCTATAATTCTTTTTTTTTTTTTTAAGATTTTATTTGTTTATTTATTTGACAGAGAGAGACACAGCCAGAGAGGGAACACAAGCAGGGGGAGTGGGAGAGGGAGAAGCAGGCTCCCCGCTGAGCAGGGAGCCCGATGCAGGGCTCGATCCCAGGACCCTGGGATCATGACCTGAGCCAAAGGCAGATGCTTAACAACTGAGCCACCGAGGCACCCCCAATAGCTATAATTCTTAAAGTAAGGAAACATTTTTCTTATTCCTTGAACATGCTAGGCTCTTTAAAACCATTTCTTTGGACTTTGCCCAATGCTTTATCCTTTTGCCTCATCCTTTCTGTTCACCTGGAAAGCTACTACTTGTTCTTTAAAGTCCATCTAAAATGATGCTCCCTTGGTGAAATCTCCCTGGACCTCCACCCCCACCCCCACTCCAGGAATAATTGGCCCCTTCCCCCAGTCTGGGTTCTTACAGTACTTTGGTCTTATTCCTTATATCATATTCCTGATATAAAGAATTGTATGACAGTTACTCACAATACATCACTTTTTGTTAATGTGTCTGTCTCTCCTAAAAGGTGACTCTTAAGAGCGGGAGTATTTCTCATTGTCCCAAAATCCCAGTACATACACATACCCCTGACTTTGCACCCCCACAGCTCTCCAAATATTGTGCCAATTAATAACTTTATATTAAGTACTTTTTAAAAGGCTTTACAAACATTGGCTCATGTAATCCTTCTAACCTTATATACATTTTATAGATGGTTCATCTGAGGAAACAAAAACTTTAGGGCATGAAGACGTTAAAACAGCAAAGTCATGGGCGCCTGGGTGACTCAGTCAGTTAAGCATCTGCCTTTGGCTCAGGTCATGATCCCAGGGTCCTGGTTTTGAGCCCCACATCAGGCTCCCTGCTGAGGAGGGAGCCTGCTTCTCCCTCTCCCTCTGCCTGCCGTTCTCCTTGTTTGTGCTCTCTCTCTGTCAAATAAATAAAATCTTAAAAAAAAAAAAAAAATCAAAGCCGTGTGGCAGTAAAACCACGGATAGCATCTGCTATCAAACTTGGCACATGGTTGGTGCTCGATAAATGCCTGTTCTGACAAAAGAAGAAATGGCTAATAATATTGGGTAAATAAAAGAGTCCCATTCTTATGACATGTTAAATGTTTACATATATCTTTTAGACTTCACAGTGCTAGAGCTGGGAGGGACCTTTGCTATCTCCCCATGCAAGTTAGAGATAGAACAGGGAAGCTGCCAGGCAGTCCTGTGGAAGAGACATGGCCCTGGAGCTTAAGGGGAGAGGTCAGGAGCAAGGAAAGAGGTCTCCCAGAAGTGAAGAGAGTGAATAAGTTGAGAGAGAGAGGGTAGCTTAAGACGATTATTCAACCAGCACGAAGGAAACCCCCTACCCTGGAGAAAGGCAGGAGGAAGGCAGGAGAACTAAGACATGGGAGAGCCATTGAGCAGTGCAAGATGCCCCAGAGCATGCATGCTTCCCAGGGGATACAGAGTCTCAAATCAAAGAACATGTCAAGGCTTCCCACAAAAACCAGCTGTATCTCTTGTCCCACACCACCCTGATAGATCTTCCCAGAGGCAGCTACTGCCAACTCTTTTAGCTTCTGAGGTTTACCTCCATATTTATAAATACATGTTTCTGTTGCTATTTCTTGATTTTTCCACTCTAGACATTATATATTGAGTTCCTACTATTAGAAGATGAGGATTTAGTTCTCCGCTACCTCCCCGAAAAACTGGGTGTGCACGAGTAAACTGGAAACCAAGTGATCCATCTGAAAGGGAGACAGCTGCTACTTAGCAGGTTACTGCCAGGAATGCAGCTCCAGGTTGGCAGGATGTGTCAAAGTATGTTTATTTGTAAGTCACCAAAACACAGCTGAAAAATAGACTGAACCATGAAGCTCACACTAACAGTCCAGGGTAATTCAAGCTTCAAGGTTGGTTTGATTTAGCAGAACACCTGTGTCTTCAATGGTGATTTCCATGTGAGGTGGCCGCCAACAGTCCCCGGGGTCCTCACCCATATCCAGACAGTGAAGAGTCATTTCTGGAAGCCTCTTTCTCAGTGACCTCAGCAAACCTCCGTTAGTCTAGATTGGGTCATGGGCCCGTAGGGGATACTGTGAAGCTCTGCTCAGTTCCCTTCTTCAGGGTGGATGTAGCCAACTCTCAGATCCTGGGAATATTCTTGCAGTTAGTCTCAGGTTTCAGGAAACCACTTCCCCCAAGGTTTTACACCCCACCCTCCCCCAGGGTGCAGCCTGAAGCTAGCAACTGGCTGATGAGCCTGGGCCCTGCACTTCAATTTGGGCGAGTCTGAAGGGCTATCCCCATTCTCAAGTCCCTGGTGGGATCTGCTGAGGCCTTGGTTGTAACTGCATTGCAGTTAGCTGATCAACTCTGTCCACATCTGCCCTGTTGTCTTCAAGTCCCCACAGGTCTATGTCCTAAGAACACTGTTCAATAAACCTTGTGCATGCTACTCTCCATCGAGGATTCCATTTCCAGGGAACGCAATCTAAGACGGTGCTTCCTTCTGAATCAACAAAGGTGACAAGGCGGTCGACTATGTTGATGAATTAGGACTAATTTGCATGCCCTGTTATGGGACCAGGGGTGGGATCAGCCTCTCCCAAAGCCCAATGGGCTGAGGCAGGAAAGATGGGGACTGGAACAAAACTTTGAATTGTTAATAAAAAAGGGAAGAGGGGTGCCTGGGTGGCTCAGTTGGTCAAGCGACTGCCTTCGGCTCAGGTCATGGTCCCGGAGTCCTGGGATCAAGTCCCACATCAGGCTCCTGGCTCAGCGGGGAGACTGCTTCTCCCTCTGACCCTCTCCCCTCTCATGCTGTTTCTCTCTCTCTCTTTCTCAAATAAATAAATAAATAAAATCTTAAAATAAAATAAAATAAATAAAAAAGGGAAGAATCATATTGGGGAGGAAACAATACAGATTTTTTTGATCTTTCTAGAGAGCCAGAAGCAGTTTATGTAAAACAAACAAACAAACAAAACTCATGATGTTTTCACATTGGAAACTAATTGGGATATTTTAATTTTTTTTCTAAGTTTATTTTTTTAAAGATTTTATTTATTTATTTGAGAGAGAGAGCAAGAGTGGGGAGAGAGAAACAGGGCTTCCGGCTGAGCAGGAAGGCCATATGCCGGGCTCGATCCAAGGACCCTGAGATCATGACCTGAGCTGAAGTCAGACGCTTAACCATCTGAGCCACCCAGGCTCCCCTAATTGAGATATTTTTAAATGCCATGAAGAGCCAACAAGACATGGTCCAATACTGGCCAACATTTCAGCAGTTTGCAACCTTAGCCAGAAAGAACGCAGGTGTAGTTTGTAGCTCGAGAGAGCAAAGCTAGGACTGATAGCTAGGTGAAATGAAGATTTTAGCTCAACCTAGTAAACAGTTTCCTAATGACTTGAGCAATATAAAAATGGAATGAAGCATCTCAGGAGGCAGTGAGTTCCTTAGCACCAAGCTTCACGTTTGAGTCTTCTTAGAATTTGAACTGTATGATCTTTGAGATCTTGTTCATTGATATCCATATAAAGTGCCCTATCTTCACAAAATATCATTGATACACCCTTATTCTGATTTTAACAGCAAACAGCATTGGGATTACACCAGTAATACTACTGAAACATGACTCAGTTTCTTTTTCCTGGAATATACTCCACTTGACTCATCCCTTCTGGTTATCTACTTAAGTATCAAAGGGGAAAAGGCATCTTGACTTAGATATAAAGATGCCCCTAGCAAATCCTCTGTAGATATCACATCCTGATAACCTCTGTTGCTTAGAAATTAGCGTTATATTCTAGCATGTCAGAGCCAGAAGCATCTCAAAGATCATGCAGTCCTGCCCCTTCATTCAATAGAAGACACAGAGAGGGGAAAGAACCTACCTTACAGTAAAGACAGGACCAGGATCCAGATCTCTTTACCCTCGGAGCAGAGTTCTTCCCACTGCAACCCAAGCAACCTATTTTTTGTCATTAGGCTGAAATAGTTCCCTATCATCCAGCTATCCCAGAGTGACAGGACTTGTGGGCTAATGGACTTCAAGGTTCTAGGAGGTAGCCAGTCTCTGGCACCCATTCCCTTTCAGCAGCCTAGAGTACCAAACCATTTATAGAGATAGTTTCTTTGATTACGTTTAGGGGTGACTTGTTTTAAAAGTATTACATTCACATGGTTCCAAATTCAGTGTTCTTTTCACAATCTCACTATGCCTTGAAAAATACCATGGTTCATGGTAAGAACTTAGCCCCAAGGAGCAGGATGAAAGGTATGTTTGGCCTGGAGGGCAGGCTGAGCCACTGAACCAGGGCTCCTTAAATTCCCTAACAGGACAGAGCCCGCAGAGGGACCGACTGGCCCAAGCTGTAAAGAGAAGAGGGACTCAACGGGCAGATGAGCACCTTGAAATAGGACTTGTCTCATCCTGCTCCTTCATCCCACACATCTAATCTGACACAAAGCCCAGCTCAATCGTCCTATAAAATATGTATCCTGCCTGTCCCTCCTTCTGTCCCCTCACAGCAAAAAAACTGGCTCTGGACTTGAGTTACCTCACACAGAGGTTATTGTCACAGGCTTTTAAATAACCTCCTCCGGGTATAGAAATAGCCTTAAGCTAAATGAACATGTATTACACCTGGTTTTCATTTATAGCATGTGTGTAAATTATGCTGGTCTTTTAAAAAGCCTAGCTGTTTACCCTTCAACTCCTCGTAGTGGAAAAATAAGTGCCACGCAAAGACTTGCTCCAGCTCAGGAACAAGGCCAGTCACCAGAAAGAAGAAGCTTGCTCAGAAAATGGATAAACAAGTTGCATTATATTTATACACTAGTATACGACTCGTTAATAAAAAGAAGTGAACAGCCAGCAACCCAGATAAATCTCAAAAATACCACGTTGAGTGAAAGAAGTCAGACACAAGAGAGTACCTGTGGTATGATTTCATTCATATGAAGTTCAAGAACAGACAAAATCATCTCTTGGGAATATAATTTGGGATAAGGGTTGTCTCTGATAGGGTACTGGAAGGGATACAAGGGAATATGATAGCTGTATTTTTTAACTTGATTGGGGTATCAGTTATACACATGTATACCTTTGTCAAAACTCACCAACTGTATGCTTAACATCTGCACATTTTACTGTATGTAATTACTTCTCAATTTAAGCGAGCAAGCGAGCGAGAGAAACCTACTTGCTCAGCCTGTTGTGGAAAGAAGAACCCGGGCGTCCGGTGAAAAACAGTGGCTTCCTAGGAGACCCCAGCCCTCTCTCAGCTTCTCACTAAAGAACATCTGAAGAACAGGGGAAATTAGGAATCTCTCAACACCATGCAAAATCTGACAGGAATGCAATGCCAGAGTCTTGGCATCATCTCTTCTCTTTTAAAGTGCATGTTGCAGCTGGATTAAGAAAATCTGACCCAATCTGAGCTCGTATCCTACCACTTCCATTGCCTGAGCAGATGCCTGAGAAAAGGTATGAAGCCCCTGGGCCCCTCCCACACCACCTGTCCTCTCTCTGCCACTCGGGGGACATCCAGCCCTTTGGGAACAGATCTGAGGCAGCCCGAACACCTTTTCTCAGCATCCACAGCTGCGGCCAGGAGCCTCCTCTGCCAGCTCGCTTGCTGTTTAATTTAACTTTCATTTGTTTCAGAGTTAATACAATACATGGACAGAGTTGTTTTTTTTAAATTTTATTTTACTATGTTAATCACCATACATTACATCATTAGTTTTAGATGTAGTGTTCCATGGTTCATTGTTTGCTATAACACCCAGTGCTCCATGCAGAACGTGCCCTCTTTAATACCCATCACCAGGCTAACCCATCCCCCGACCCCCCCTCCCCTCTAGAACCCTCAGTTTATTTCTCAGAGTCCATCGTCTCTCATGGTTCGATGGACAGAGTTTTTAACGCCAAATAGGACTACAGAGCTCTTACCCAAACAGGGGCTCTTGTCCCACCCTTCCCACCTCACCCCCCTTCTCCCCAGACAGTGATTCAGGTTCTTTTAGCTCTTGCCTCTGAGGTGTTTGCCTCCTTTTACATAACTAATATAGTACTCTTTAGCTTTTTTTAAAATTTGAGACATTAACTGTTACCATTAACTATTTTTTTTATTAAACTTCTTTTAAGATTTTTATTTATTTATTTGAGAAAGGGAGAGAAAGCACGAGCAGGGGGAGGGACAGAGTGGGGGCAGAGGGAGAAGTAGGCTCCCCACTGAGCAGGGAGCCTGACCGGGACTGGGGGGGGGGGGGGGGGGCCTGGCTCTCAGGACCCTGGGATCATGACCATGACCTGAGCTGAAGGCAGATGAGCCACCCAGGTGCCCCTACCACTAACTAGTGACTTCCTACCATGAAAAAGAGGAATTTCCTTCTCTTCCACCCTCACTCCCGCCCAGCTTTGACTACCGTCCTTTCAGTCCTGGTTATTTATGTTAGTGTGACTTCATGTTTACAGATGAGCTATGTACCTGTATTTCTCGTACAACTTTTTATTTTTCCTCGAGTTAAGAATTACCTCTTTCCGTCGTTTTCATTTCTCATTCAGAGCTGTAAAATGACCTCTCAGTGTGGTTACATGGGAGGTAATCCTCATTTTTATTTTCCAGCATCCCTTCTGGAGCCCTCTGACCTCTTGCTCCATTCATACTGGGTTGCTCTCCAGGCCTGCTGTACAGCTACCCTTGTGGGACGGTATTCTCCAGTAGCTTCCTGGGCAAGGGTGCGTGGAGGGTTACTAGTCTGAGATCTTGAATGTTTGAAAACATTTGTAGTCTTCTCTCATCCTGAGTGATCGTTTGGCTGTGTGTTAAGTTCTCAGAGGAGGATCCTTTTCCTCAGAAGGCATCAATTGCTCACTGTCTTCTAGTTTCCCATGTTCTCTGGAGAAGTCTCATGCCATTCGACTTTTGATCCTTTCATTATGACTTTTTTTGCCTCGTAGGACACTTTTAGGATTTCTGGTTTTCTGAAATCTCATTACAATGTGACTTGGTGGGCCATTTCAATCAGGAAATTCAAAGGAACTGTGTTGTATCATTGCTCAGTAAGTTCATCCTTTATAGCTGTAGTACTGAAAAGACTGACATTTGAGGGTCTCTCAGTGAAAGCGCCAGCTCGTTTCCTGATCACCATGGCATGATGCCCATTAGTCTTTCAGACCTACCGGTGCACACAGTTTCCACTCACCTTTTTAGTGCCGCTCTTGTAAATATGAATGAATATTCAAGAATGATCGGATACTGGGGAAAGACTCTAACACAAGAGCCAAAAATCTGAGTTAGTAAAAAGGAATTTGGAGAAAATGAACACAATTCAGATATGAGAATAAAACTTTATCTCTTCAAAGATAGAAAAGATGTTACATCAGGACGCCTGGGTGGCTAAGTGGGTGGAGCATACGACTCTTGATCTCGGGGTTGTGAGCTCCAGTCCTATGTTGGGTGTAGAGATTATTTAAAAATAAAAATCTTGGGGCACCTGGGTGGCTCAGTCATTAAGCGTCTGCCTTTGGCTCAGGTCATGATCCCAGGGTCCTGGGATCGAGCCCCGCATCGGGCTCCCTGCTCGGCAAGAAGCCTTCTTCTTCCTCTCCCACTCCCCCTGCTTGTGTTCCCTCTCTCGCTGTCTCTCTTTGTCAAATAAATAAAATGTTTAAAAATAAATAAATAAATAAATAAATAAATAAAAATCTTCAGGGTGCTTGGGTGTCTCAGTTGGTTGAGCATCGGACTCCTGATTTTGGCTCAGGTCATAATCTCAGGGTTATGGGATCTAGGCCCAGAATGGCTCTGCACTCAGCAGGGAGTCTGAGATTTTTTCCCTCTCCCTCAGGCGCCCCCCAGCACCCCCCACTCTCTCTCTCAAATAAAATAAATAAATCTTAAAATTTTAAAAAAATAAATCTAAAAAAAAAGAAAAGATGTTACATCAGTGAAATAAAAACAGGATGCTATGAAAAATGAACAGTTATAAAGAACAAGAGAAAGCCCTTGGAAATTAGAAATATAGCTAAGAAAAAATAAATCTGCTTATTTTAGATATTTTCTCTTAAATCAGTCACTTTCCCCTGAAAAGAATTCTCCAATCTCCTGCCTTTGGAGATTAGTTAGTAGCCTTCTGGAAGGGGAATTGGAAGGGTATCTCTCCATTTGGGATGTAGACTTCCATTAATTCCATTTTATTCTTCTTTCTTGAATTCTCATTAATTTAATATTGGACCACCTGGGCTATCCTTTAATTTTATTTTTCCTTCAGTATTTCTTGGTCTTTTTGTTCTGCTTTCTGGGAAAATTTCCTCAACTTTACTTTTTTAAAAAGATTTTATCTATTTGAGAGAGAGAGAGAAAGCAAGAGCACAAGTGGGGGGAGAGGCAGCTCCCCACTAAACAGGGAGCCCAACGTGGGGTTCAATCCCAGGACCTGGGGATCTTGACCTGAGGTGAAGGCAGACGCTTAACTGGCTGAGCCACCCAGGTGCCCCTCCCCAACCTTACTTTTAAATACTTTTAAGGATTTGGGAGGGGATGGCAAGAAGCATATGAATTAAGTCCCTCACCATTATCAAATTACAGAGCATTTCTGTTACTTCAAAAGAAACCTCATACTCATTAGCACTCACTCCCCATTACACCCAGCCCTTGGCAACCACTAACCTACTTTCTGCCTCTATGGAGTTGCCTATTTTATACATTTCACATAAATGGAATCATACGTGGCCTTCATGTTTGGCTTTTTTCATTTAGCATATTTT
This sequence comes from Mirounga leonina, assembly GCF_011800145.1. NCBI lineage: Eukaryota > Metazoa > Chordata > Mammalia > Carnivora > Phocidae > Mirounga > Mirounga leonina. Next base: position 32,375,676 of record NW_023270433.1, on the reverse strand, counting down.
TAAGGTTCATCCATGTTGTAGCATCTATCAGTACCACATTCCTTCTTATGGCTGAAAAAAATCCCATTGTATGGATATGCCACATTTTGTTTACCCAGGCATTGGTTTATGGACATTTGCATTGTTTACAATTTATACCTATTATGAATAATGCTACCATAAACATTCATGTGCACATTTTGTGTGCACATATATTTTCATTATCCTGGGTATATAGCTAGGAATGAAATTGCTGGCTTTGTTTAGCTTTTTGAGGAACTGCCAAGCTGTCTTCCAGAGCAGCCGTATCTTTTTACATTCCCACCAGCAATGCACTAAGTTTCCAATGCTTCTACATCCTCACCAACACTTTTTGTCCATCATTTTTATCATAGCCATCCTAGTGGGTGTGAAGTGGTATCTCACTGTGGTTTTGGTTTGCATTTCCCAATGCCTAATGATATTGAGCTCCTTTCATGTGCTTATTGGCCATTTGTATACCTTCTTTGGAGACATGTTCAAATTTTTTGTTCATTTGTAATTGGGTTGTCTTTTTGTTGTTGAATTCTAATAGTTCTGTATATGTTCTGAATACAAGTCCCTTATTAGATATATGATTTCCAGATATTTCCTCCCATCCCACACATTGTCTTTTTACCTTCTTCATGGTGTCATTTGAAACCCAAAGTTCTAAAATTCTGATTAGCCAAATTTATCTTTCAATTTCCTTTGGCATGCTGTGCTCTTGGTGTCACATCTAAGAAAGCTTTACCTAATCCAAGGTCATGAAGATGAACTCCTTTCTTTTCTTTGGCATCTTATGGTTTTAGCTCTAATACTGAAGTCTGTGATCCATTGTGAGTTAATTTTTGTCTATCCTGTGAGGTACAGGTTCAACTTCATTCTTTTGCATGTGGATGTATAATATTCCCAGCACCATTTGTTTAAAAGACTACTCTTTTCACATTGAATTGTCTTGGCGCCCGTAGGTTTTCAACCTTGTTATTACTTGGAAACTGACTGGCTGAAGATTTTTTGAAAGATAATACCTAATTTAGGAAAGGGTAAGGGGAAATCTTACATGGTGCTAATGGGAATATAAAAGAAGTACATCCTCTGAAGGGCAATCTGCCATGCACATCCAAATTTGAAACATATATACTTTGATTCAGGAATCATACTTCTAGGAATTTATTTTCAGGAGCTAATTGTACAAAGCTGGTATACATAGTGGTGAACAACTGGAAGTAACCTAAATGTCCATGAGTAGGAGACCATGTGAATAAATTATGCTACATCCATACAATGAAATATGATGCAGACTTTAAAAATGATGGAGGCCAATAAATAAATAAATAAATAAGTAAATAAATAAGTAAATAAAACAATGGAGACCTATATTTATTGGCTTGGAGCAATCTATTGCTAAGAGAAAAAGGAAAGCATGTCACAAAGCACCATTTATAGTAGGATTGCACTTATATAATATTATATATTTTACATATGCTTCTACACTCATAGAGATAACTCAGAAAATAGTCACAAAAATGTTAACAGTGGTGGCCACTAGGTAATGGGATTTTGGCTGGCTTTTTTTTCTTTATACTTTTTTGCATTGCATGAATTTGCTACATGAATATGTATTCTTTATATTCAGAAAGAGAAAAGCTATTTTCATTTTGTAGAAGAATGTCCTCAAGGAATATATATTGTAAACGACTATTTGATGACCTGGAAATATGTTCATAATATATTGTTAACTAAAAAAATCAGGTTACAGTATCATTCCACTTACGAAAAAATTTTTTATATAATATATATGGTATTTCCTAGGTACTATGATACTTTTTTTCACTACTTGCTATTTCTGAAATAAGGATGTCTCTTATAAGCCTTATGAATATTTAATGTAGTGGGCTCTCCCCTCCCTGCCCCCCTGAAAAGATGTTATTAATGAGATGATGCTTCTGGCAACCTGAGACTTGAGAAAGTGTCATATGTGGGTAGAGAAAAGACTGGAGGAATAGACACCAAAACATGAGCTGGGCTTAGCCCTGAATTGAGATTTTTATTTTCTTCTTTCATTAAGTATATTTTCCAAGTTTTCTATAGTACATGCATAGATAAACATTAAAAAAAAAAATCACCAGGGAACCTGCTTTTCAAGGAAGAAGTAGAGTGTGAGGGTACCTGAGACTCCTGGCCTTTACCAAAATAGAGCCTAACAAATTGGGGAGCACATAAATTCCCTGAGTAGTGTCTGAGTCTAGAGTGAGGGAGGAGTAGCTTGGATGCCCACTGAGGGGCCCTGGGCCAGGCAGGGGCTGGCAAAGCAAGCTTGAGAACAGATGGAAAGTTCAGTCAACAGGAGCAGGACTCGGAGATCAGTTTTAGTACTGTATGGACAAGGAAATCCTTGTGAGGTAGGAGAGGGTCCAGATGGTGGGGACGATGGCTAATTATGGAGGAGAGGGATGCTCAACACTGTGGGGCCACTCAGATATTTTCCAGACTAGCTCAGGAACACATTCCCAATTCCTCAAGGGAGGCCACGGACTGAGTGAAACTGAAAATAAGCCTGCCCCTTTTGAGAGTGAAAACATATATTGATTTGGGTGAGCCCTTCCCTCAGGCAGAGGGGTAGGACCCCTACAGGAGATGGAGGACATGGAGTGGAGGTGAAGGACTGATGGCCACAGCAGAACTTCAATAGCCTCTGAGGAGGTCTGCGAACTCTGGACCTCTGCTTAGGGTAAGGGAGGGACTTGGGCTTTTGGTGACTGTGCCCAGGGCACAGAGGAGAATGCCAGGCACTGTGCCAGGCAGGAGCTTCACTCACATGACCATGTCTAATCTTTGCAACAGTCCCCAGATGAGCAGCCTGAGGCTCAGAGAGGTTATGTGGTTCAAAAGCACACAGCCAATAAGTAATGGAACAGAATTCCTAACTCAGTAGAGTCCCTCTCTGAAAAGGGAAAAACATTGAGCAGAATTAATACTCATGATAAATATAAATATTGTTTTTTTACAAAAAAATACACAGGTGGACAGAAGCTGCAAGAATATATGCCTTAATGGTGGCTAAGTCTCATTGCTAGGAATTTAATTTTTAAATTTTATTTTCTCGGTTTTGGTGTTTTGCTTTTGCTTTTTTTTTTTAACTTTCCACCTCCTCCATGATGAGCATGTAAATCTTCTTAAAGCAGAGAAAACAAAAAAATTTTTCAGAAGCAGTTGTGAGGACTAGTGGATCAAAGTAATTGGAGTGAATTACAGTGAGACCTTAATGACAGAGAAATCCAGGTTCTTACTGGTTATGTGAGTTCCACTTGGCTTCACTGAACCTGTTTCCTAAACAATAAAAGGGGATTATAATCTTGTCCCGGTGAGCTGTTGCCAGGATTAACTGAGATGCAGCGTACATGAAAGTCCCAAGCACAGTACTTGGCATAAGGATGATGTTTAATAAACATTAAACTTGACTAGTCATAGCTCTTCATGCTGCACCAGGAAGGCCTAGCACCTACAGCTGTTTCAGAGAGCAGAAAGGAATCTGGTTTCCTTGGCAGGGGCCCCTTACTAGACCTGCAGCTGTCTACACACCTGACACTCTCTCCTCCCCTGTTTTTACCATCTGGAGACTAATAGGATCTCATTCCTTACCCCATTTTCACCTATTTGCTTCTCTTTCTCCCTTTGTCTCAATAATCGCAGCAGCTTAGACAGTATCTTTGAATACATGTGACATTATTTTCAACATAACACACGTTTGCAGAGCACCTGTGTCCTAAAGATGGCCCCAGGCTTCTACTTTCCATTCATATCCTCAGAAATATTTGTATGAGCTCACAGTCCAGTTGAGAATTTAGATCCTTCAACTCCCATTTGTTGTCAAACTGCTGTAACAGGTACACACATGTGTTGTGGAAACCCAAAAGGCAGATTTACCAGTGTATGCACATATGCATGGGAGAGGAGGGGAAGAATGGAAGTATTTAGTATTTAAAGAATAATGATCTGCTCATCCTATATTATGCATCAGCTTCATATACTGTCTTTTCTAAAGAGAAAATGTGCCCATTCTGCTAAACTGGTTGCAGAGTCAGTTAAACCAATGCCTGAGTGGGGCTGTTTCCTCTCACCTTCAGATTTATTAAATTCTGTTCACAGCCACAGAGTTTGTGGAAGGCTCGGGTCATCTGATGATGCTGCTGAGGCAGTGGGATGGATAGCAGGTCCAAGGAGTTACAAATTAGCTCAGAGTGTTCTCTGACATTTTGGAGCTTTTTGGAATACACACACATTCTGGTTAACAGGCAGCTTTAAGACTCAAAGGAGTGCCCAAATCAGGCATTATTTTATATATATATATATATATATATATACATATATATATACACATTATACATTATATGTAATATATATATACATTAACATTAATGGGAGTAAAAATAGATTCGCCCATAGTTCAGACTCCCTAAGAAAGAAAGTGTTTTTTACTTTTCCTTAATCTCTTCCAGCCCTTGTTCAAATCCAGAAATCTCTGGACATGATAGTAATTGTGGATTAGATACAATGATATATTCTACTTCTTTTTCACAGCCAGATGCACTTAAGTGCAGCAACATTCAAAACCGGGGCACTGTGACAACAGCCCCTTCAGGCCTGTGGACTGACAGTGCAGTGGAAGATGCTGGCAGGGCGCTGAGACACACCCTGTTCTGCCTGTGTTATTTATGCCTCTGGCAGTGAAGCCCCTGACAAAGAAGCATGTCACTGGAACACATGCTCTTTGTTCACAGAGGTGCATACCAGCACCGGCTGTGTCAGAAGGGACAGTACCGGGCTTGTAGTCTCTCCTCCTTTGGCTCTTTTGCTTTCTTTTTATTTGCTTGCACATTGTGGCTATGTTTATTAATTACTTTGTAGCTTAATCTTATAAAACAGACATTTATCCTGTGAACTATGTATCATGGGGAAAGAGTCCTTCATACCCTCGGGTTGGTTATAAAAAGAGGACAGGATCTCAAGATTTGCCCCTTTTCTTCCTAAGGATCAACACCACCTCCCCCACCAGCCACCAGGTTACCACTCTCTCTAGCACAGAGCTACCATGTTCCAGGCTCCTTCAGCATCTCTCCTTTACCTGCAAGATGGCACCTGCGTGCTCCATTTGGTATTAAAGGCCCTCTACAATTGCTCTCAATCTACTGTACCAAAGGCGGCCTCGTGCTATGACTTCATTCCAGTTAGCTGATGGTGTAGCAGACAAGATGGCAGGCTTTAGAGTCAGACCCATCTGGGTTTAAGTTTTAGCTCCACCTCTTGTTGGCCTTGCAGCTTAAGGACCCTGTGCTTCAGATCCTCATCTGTAAAATGACTGAAGTACAATCTACTTCACAGCGTTGTCTGAAGATTAAATCATTCAAACCCTAAAAGCGGATGGCTCAGTAATTGCCCCTTAGCTCATGTAACTGATTTGCTAGTTTTTCATAAAAGCCTTTATCTCATGGCCTTGTGGATCTCATAACTTTGTATTTACAGACCTCCTGTGACATCGTGAAGACCACTTTACTCACCATTTTCCATCAGTGATGTAGGCTAAGACTAACATTTTATTTTATTTTTATTTTTTAAAGATTTTATTTATTTGAGAGAGAGAGAATGAGAGAGAGCACATGAGAGGGGGTAGGGTCAGAGGGAGAAAAGCACACTCCCCGCCGAACAGGGAGCCCGACGCGGGACTCCATCCGGGGACTCCAGGATCATGACCTGAGCCGAAGGCAGTCGCTTAACCAACTGAGCCACCCAGGCGCCCAAGACTAACATTTTAAATACAAGACTCGAGAAACAACGTACTATAAAGTTTTTGCCTTTCCCCAAAATGCTTCTAAAACTTTGTTTTGAAATTTTAATAGGATATTTAAAAAATTGATATAGACGGTTTTGTTTGCCACTAAATGAACTCAGGTAAAATGGGGAGTCTTTCTTTACCTCAAGAAAACCTTAGGTTATTGGGCGCCTGGGTGGCTCAGTTGGTTGGGCAACTGCCTTTGGCTCAGGTCATGATCCTGGAGTCCCGGGATCGAGTCCCGCATCGGGCTCCCTGCTCGGCGGGGAGTCTGCTTCTCCCTCTGACCCTCCCCCCCCCTCATGTGCTCTCTCTCTCAATAAATAAATAAAAATCTTAAAAAAAAGAAAAAGAAAACCTTAGGTTATTGCATACAATTGTGCAGTTTTTCTCTATTCCTAAGTTCTCAATCTTTGGAGCCTCTATGAAGATGGCATCTGATTTGACACATGACATATTTACTTATTTTAAGCTTAATACACCCTAACGTGACTCCCTGGAGGTCTGCAAACTTAGGGCTCTAACCCTGGCTCTCAGAGTGGTTGTTCTCCGCGCCAGACGATTACAAAGGCTACCTGCCAAGCTCCGCCGAAACAGAGCCCACCGAGAATTTACACACCTCACAGGGGTGCCCTGAGGAATAAATGAGATAAAAGTCTGCGGGAAAACTCTGTAAAACTCCGAGACTCCAGTAGAAATGCTAATTGCTGCCTTGCTAGCCTATATTTAAATGTTAGGAAAAAACCCACGGAGATTCTCTTAAGCTCGGGGACACTCGGCCCCTCTGTGGCTCCGGCGGGCGGCCGGGGTTGTCCGGTGCCCGCAGGCCGCGAAGGCCGACTCCGCCCGGTGCCACGCGGTACGACGCGGGTCGGCAGCGATTCCGCCCCCGACGGGGGGTCCTCGCAGCACTGCCCTCCCCGGCCCGGCCATGGAGCGCGGAGTTGGGATTGTTGGCCTCGAACTGCGTGAGGGCGCAGAAGGCGACCCCCCGCCCCGCGCTCCCCTCACGTCTCCCGACTTAGCGGGCGTCGGGCTGGCTTGGTCGAGCCGCCGAGAACGGACTTGGCCTTACGGCTCCCCGCAGCCCTGCGAGCAAACTTCCCAGCGCGGGCCGGAGACCCGCCTCCAAGCGCGGCGAGGTGGGGCCCGGGGGTCTGGGCTCGGCGGCGGGCGGGGAAGCCCCCCGAGCAAGGTCTTACATCAGCCACCCCACGTGCAGAGGGAGGGAGGAAGTCGCGCCAGTCCCCCGGGCTGCGCCTTTACCCCCGCCCCCCCGGCCTCCGCCCCTCCCGCCGCGCGTCTCCCCGCCCCGTCCTTGGTGCAGCCGCGGCCGCCGAGCCGAGCAGCGCCGCGCGGGGCCGAGTCGAGCCGAGCAGCCGCCCGCGCCGCGTCGCCGGTTTAAGCGCAGTGCGGGGCCGCGGCCGGGGGCGGCGGTAGTGAGACCAGCGCTGCGCTCCAGCCCCCTTTTCCCTCCATGGTTTCTCTCCGCTCCCGTGAGTAACTTGGCTCCGGGGGGCTCCGCTCGCCAGCCCGCACGCCGCCCGCCGCCTGGGACCGCGCCGCCGGCCTCTACCGCCAGCAGACCCCTTCCGACGGCCCTCGCTGCGCAGGCCGGGACGCCTCTCCCCCCTCCGCCCCCGCCGCGGAAAGTTAAGTTTGAAGAGGGGGGAAGAGGGAAACATGGACATGAAGAGGAGGATCCACCTGGAGCTGAGGAACCGGACCCCGGCAGCTGTAAGTAGAACCCCCGTCGGGCGCCCTCTCCCCCCGCACCCCGGATGACTTGCATGTAATGGTGGCCACCTGCGGGGCCCGGGCCGCGGGTTCGCCGGCCCCGGCTCGGAGAAGGGCGCAGCTCGCGGGCTCGGACAGGGAAGGCGGGCGGGCGGGCGGGCGTGGAGGGGGGGAGCGAGCGCGCGGGGATTAACTCTTTGGCGTCCGAGGGCCCCCGCGGCCGTCTGGGGAAGGCGGTGGGGTGGGGGAAAGCAAACTTTGAGCTCCTCGCCCGCCGGGGTCCTTCCTCGGAGGAGCGCGTGTGCGTGTGGCCGGCGGCGAGGGAGGGAGGAGGGGGTTGTGTAACGCTGGGAGCCATGTTTGCAGCCTCTCGGGATGCGCGGCCGGGCGGAGGCCGGGCCTGCCGAGGAGCCGCGCGGCCCGCCGGGGCTCGGCCCGCCGGGGCTCCGCGCGCCCCGGGCCGCTCGCGGAAGGGGCTCGGGCGGGGCGGTACTCATCCAGTCGGGCCTCGCGGTTGGCGCCGCCGAGGGCAGGGGCCGTGCGGTGAGGAGGGGGCTGTCGGCCTCCGAGGGGGGCGACGAGCCCCCTCGCGCGCTGAGGGGCTTGGGCGGGCGCGGCCTGGCGCGCGGAGCGGGGGAGGGGCGAGCCGGGCCGCGGAGGTGGCGCAACCGCCGCCCCTCCGAGGCCAAGTTTGAAAAAAAGGACGCGGTTCCCGCCATTTTTCAAGCCTAAAAATAAAACTTTCTCCCCCATTTCTCTCGCTCCCCTTTCGTCCTCCGGGCTTTTCCCACTCCCGGCCTCCCAGGGCGCGCCCCGGTCGGCCCAGGCCAGCCGTTGTGGCGGCGGCGGCGGCGGCTTCGCCTTTCCTCCGCGCCGTGGCGGCGGAGCCCGGGGCCCCTGCCCGGAGTCTGGTCCCTCGGTGTGGGCGGGCTGCGGCTCCTCGCGCCAGCCGGGGCGCGCCACGGTCCGACACAGCGCCATGTTGGCGGGCGCTCGTCTCCCTCCGCCGCGTGAGCCGGCCTGTGGGTTCGGGCCACCGCTGCCGGGCCGAGCCCCTGGCTTGTTTTGCGCCCGCCTCGCCGGGGCTCGGCTGGCATTGGCGGGAGCCGCACGCTGCGGCCGCCGCGGACTCCTCCGGCTCGACTCCTCTTCGGGCGCGCCGCCGTCCCCCTCCCCCTTCTTAAAAGGGCAACGCCAGGCGGCCGCCTCGCCCGGGCCAGGAGCCGGGGGTACGGGCGGGCCTCGGCTGGCTCGCGGGCCGCGCGATCTCGGCGGCCTCTGCCCCCGCACGTGCTCCGGGGAGGCCGGCACTCGCCGCGGCGGCTGCGTGAGCGGCGGGCGGGCCTTTGAGAATCGCCTCTTTCTTCTCCATCCTGCCCTCCCCGTTGCCGGGCGCGGGGCCCTGTTCCCCGGCGGCCGCGCCTCCGCCAGACCCGGGCCTCGGGTGAGTGGCGTTCCCTCGCCGTGGGGAAGCCCAGGGGACGTCCTCTCACCCTGCCCCGGTCGAACGATGGGCGCGCTTCGTGCAGTCAGGTAGCTGTGGGTAACAAGTTGCCAACTTGTGGAAATTCATCCACCTGCGTTCTCCTGGTGTCCCCACAAATGGGGTACGGGGAGAAGCGCCCCGCGCGTCCCTGGAGGACCGGAGGGGTTGGCGTCTCCACTTGGTCCCCTGGGTTTTCAGGTTGAGGTTCGACCACGGCAGTCCCATCCGTCCACAGTCAGACATTTTGTGTCGGCCACGTGCTAGTGTATTGAATGGTTAAGCCTTTTCGCACCCTAAGACTTGAAGAGTTGTGTTCTCATTTTGAGGAGTTGTTAACTTCAGACCTTTGCATTATTGCTGCGTAGCTGCGAGTCAATAGAATGTGGAGTAGATTTAGCCAAAATTTCCGAAAGTATGCAGGTGGATCTTCAAGGCACTTTAAAATCTAGAATTTCAATTCTTTGTGCGAAAAGTAAAGTACTATTAAAGTAGTCGGTAAGAGCAATGTTGCCCCCTCTGGGAAGCACACCTGGGCTGATGTTCTCACTATGGAATTTTTTCACATACGCAGTAACCAGGATATTTTCAGAAATACTTAAATAAAATGGGAGCAGGTGTGAACTTTTCAAGTAAAATCAACTTAGGCCCTACGCTCTTGCCAAAGACAGGTCAGGCATGTGATTGTTTCATGAACGTTAAATTAAAAGTCAGTTTTTCAGTTGCACTATCGGGCGACTAGGCTACTGTTACTGGACAGCACTAGCCTACAGCCATCCACTGGTTTATTAAATATTTGAGTACCAGCAGTATGGCAGGGTCTGGAAAAGCAGGGTGAACTAGACAGCAATCCCTTCCATCCTGGAGCCTCAGAACCCGGTGGTATCTATTGTACTGGTGCAATTTAGGGGCTTTGGGAGCATCCTGGAAGCCTGCTAAGGTTGGGGGACAGGTAAAGAAAGGCTCCCCTGGGAACCCTGAGGAGGAGACTGAGACAACAGGAGTTAGGTTTTTTGGTTTTGTTTTTTGGGTGGTTTTTTTTTTAAGATTTTATTTATTTGACAGAGAAGGAAACACAAGCGGGGGGGGGGGGGGGGCGGAGAGGGTGAAGCGGGCCTCCTGCTGAGTAGAGAGCCCCGATGCTGCAGGGCTCGAACCCAGGACCCTGGGATCATAACCTGAGCCAAAGGCAGATGCTTAATGACTGAGCCACCCAGGTGCCCCAAGAGTTAGGTTTTTAAGAGAGGAAAGCTTTGATCTTAAATTGAAGGCTTTCCAGGGAGAAAATGCTGTAGGTTTTGAAGGACATTCTAAAAAAGCTAAAAAATAGTGTTTTGCACAAAAGAATCATCCTTGAGGCAAATGAAAAGTTCGAAGAGGATTCCTTTAAAACCAAACACAGTCACATGGCTCCTTATGTTTGGGGGGCCAGCTGTTAGAGAGTAGGCTTGGCCTCTGGGATCCTGCAGACTTGTCATTTGGGAAAAGAAAACCTTTTCTTCTTCGGATTTACAGTTAGAATATGGACAGGAGGCTCTTAAAATGCATACATGCATTCCATGATTGACTTAATGCCATCAAGTGAGAACTAAGTGTTTGAGGAGGGTAGAGGTTTGATCACAAATGTTTTTTGTAATTTTTTTTTTTCTTAAGACCAGATGGGCTTTTATTATGTGTGTGGCTTTTTTGTTTTTATTTTGAGGTGCGAAGATGACCCTGGCAACACTTTTACCTTCTTGTGTTCCTTGGCCAGCGTATGCGAGACCAAGATAATAAGTTCAGTTCACATATTACTATATTCTTACTCCTTATAAACACAAGTATGAACATTTAAGAGGGGACTTGCAAAGAAATGTGTATTTCAGGTTTTTTTCTAAGACCAAAACAGCTCTTAATATCAGGTGTGTTCTCATAGTGGAAAATGCCTAAGATGGCATTTAAAAATCTACATAAAGAATGGAGATCACCATTTTAAAATACAGGCAAGGATAAGAAATATTTTATACAAAATATTGTGTTGTCAGTTACTTCACTGAGAACAAATTGTGTAGTGCTAGAACACACCATATACATCACAGAAGTTGGTGGTATTTTCAGATTTGAAATGAGACACTGATAGGGGCTAGTGAGATATAATTTAGTTATATTCCAAAATGAAAAAAATAGCTGTTGTTTATGTGAGGCGGTCATCCTTCCATTGCACCAAACATGGCAGTCTATTATGAGCACCTTATTGACTATGCATCCAGGGACAGCCAGCCTTGATGGTAGCTGTTTGAGTTTTTCATTCGGTTAGAAAGCCAGGCAATTCCTATGGTTCAGTGGATGCCTCTGTGGGACTCTGGTGGGCTGTGTGCGAAGACTAGACACTCCTCTCCTATAAATAAGAGTTGTCTTAGGAGACACTTTTCAGTTTCCTCTACTTTACGCCTTTAAAATTTTTTTCCCCAACTTCTGTCATCTTGTGTGTATTAATGTAATTTTTAGCATAATGGGATATTCTAATTGATTGCATAGCAATTAATTGGTTTTTTCATTTTTTAAGTATTATATCTAAATTGAAGGAAAAAATAGGTACAGGTAAGCCAAAAATAGTATGTGTAGATAAACAAAAATAAAATAGGATGGGTGTGTGTGTGTGTGATTTCTACCATCTAGACATTCGGGTATATAGTCTGCCAAAATATTTAATTTTTTCCAAATTCAAATTTTATTAATGCATATATTTATATAAATACAGTAAACTTTATCTGTGTCACTATTATTTTGCAGTCTCGTTAATGTCTGCATAGATCATAATTTAATTTATGGGGGTGGTTAGAAGGCTTTTTGCCATTTTAAATAGTACTGAAATGACCATCTTGTAATGTGAACCTGTCTTCTGTCAAATTGTTTAGAATGGTTCCTTTCTTTACCTACCCACCAATAGGATATGGGTGTTTCCTTCTTTCATGCTGATAGTCCTGTCATCTAAATACAATTGAGAACCATTAATATAAATTTATTTTGTCATTTTGAGAACACTTAAAATAATGGTAAGGTGGAAGGTTTGAACATTGGTTAACTCAAGAATGAAAGTTGACAAAGATGGCAGGAGTTGCTTTTTCTACATTTTTGGATTATTTCACTTACTGCAATAACCATGTATTACTTTTCTAATTTAACTAAAGGAATTGATAATTCAAAATGATCTATAATTCCTCCATACATTTCCCCCTCTCTTATAACAATTATAACCATTCTAATTGGGGAAAATCACGCAACCAGTTCCAAACCAGTTAGGTAAAATTGATTTGAGTAGCCAGGGGAGTGTAAAGTGAGAGCAAGTTGGAGAGGATGAAAGGAAAATTGCTTGATTTTTGTCTGTGGCCCTTAGCACCAATCTCCATAACTTGACTACAGTATATTTCTCAGATTTTTCGGTTAAAAAGTAGTAGAAAATAGTATTGCTTTTCTGATAGTTGCAGAAAACAAAAACAAGAGTTAAATAGGAAATAATATGGATTATTTTTAGTTTTTAAGTATTTACCTTGAATTCATATTTGGGAAAAAATCTAGTTTAATTGGAAAATGAAGGATGAAGAGTAAATTTGGTCTCTAAAGTTAAACTGTCTTCAAGCAGAAGGCCAGCTAACTTTTTCTTGGACTAAATAGCTCCCTGAGTTGTACACACAAATGTACAAATGCCTGCCCAACCTTACCTCCTTAGGTAGTAGCTCTGTGAGGATTTGGAACATAAGAAGGAGAAACTGGGGCCATTTTTTCTTGATTAGAATCCCTCATTTATTCTGGGACTAGATTGGGAGGCCATGGGGTTATGTACCCCCAACTCGCTGCCCTCTGTCCCCTCTCTCACAGTTCTATCCCTTGCAAGCAAGTCAGGGTCCCTCCATAGCTAGGAATAGGGCAGGGGGAAGGCTTAGTTTTCTCAAATGCTGCTGACCCAGTGCCTGAGAGCAAACACCTTTCACGTGCTCCTGTTTAGAACTTTATACGGGCTAGAAGAAGCCTGCTGAGGGCTGGCTTTCCAGACCTCTTGTCCTCGGGCACAGCCCCAAGTGGAACCCTGTGGTCTCTGCTTTCTTCAGTAAGTCCCACTCTGTTCTGTGCATTTTCCCCAGGGGCTTATCCTCTTACTGTGCCTCTGACTCTTTGTTCCGGGGGGTGCCAGGTTTCTTTACTACTACTTCAGCCTTCCTGGAAAAGGCAAGGGGCATGCCTTCTCTGCTGAGCCATACAGTCCTCTGCCTGATTCACCCCAGTGAATTCTGTTACCTCCTACTCGTGGAGATTTAAAGGTCTCAGGTGCGCATTCCGTGAACTTCTTGCTCTCCCACTTATAAACTCACCTACACCTGTATCCATCCTGGCTTTCTCCATAGCAGATGATCTATCTCATTTTTAATATGTAGCTTTTATTGTTGTAGTTGCACATCAACTTTTTTAATGTGATCTGTTGGTTTTTTTTTTTTGGCTTGTCTGTTTTTTGTCCCATGTTTCTTCGGGGTGGTTTTTTTTCTTTCTCAAGGTAAAAACGGTATCCTTGAGAAAACGATAAATTAATGCAAATACCTAAAATTTCTGTATATTAAGAAAGGTCACAAAAATAACAAGGGTTGGTTGCCATTTTAGATAAAGAACTCGGAACTCAATAACAGACTCAAATGTCTCTATTCTTTCACCTAGCAATCGATTGAGGAAAGAATCCTGATTACAGAAGTTTTGTGTAAAAAGATATCATGCCATTATTTATAAAAGGGAAAATTGGAAATATATTCAACAGGGAGGATTGTAATTTGTGGTATATCCATATACTCTAATTTCTGTAGCCATTAAAAATACTCAAGAGTTGTTAAAGTATGCTAAGTAATAGAGTTTTATCTCACCTATATATGAAATATACAGAGACTGAGCTAATATACCAAAATATTAACAGTGGCAAAAGTACTTCTTACATTGATGTGATAATGCTTGTGATCAGAAAGAGGTTCTCTTTTATATCCAAGTTTTCTATTGCTGCATCTACTCAATCCCCTACAATCCTGACAAACCCATAGGCAGTACTCTGACAAGCCTGTGACCAGTTTTCATCATTTAACAGTTGTGAAAGCTCTTTCTCATACTGGGGTGTAGGGGTGACTGAAACAGACATGACCTTGCCCATCATGAAGCTTGAAGTCTAGTGGTGATTTTTAAATCTTTATTCCTTTAATTAATATTATCATCATTGAAATGCTAAATAAGATTTTTTTTAAAGATTTTGTTTATTTGAGAGAGAGAGCATGAGTGGGGGGTGGGCAGAAGGAGAAGCAGACTCCCCACTGAGCAGGGAGCCTGACACGGGACTTGATCCCAGGACTCTGAGATCACAGGCTGAGCCAAAGGCAGACGCTTAACCGACTGAGCCACCCAGGTGCCCGCTAAGCTAAGTAAGGTTATATAGGAAGGTCTCCCAGCCACTCACTTTCTCTTCCTGAGAGATTTTCTGTATATATAAGAAAGTGAATCTGTTCTGCACATTTTTCATCCCACAGTGTATCCTGGAAATGAGTCCCTTGTTGATGGGCATTTGAAGTTGTTTTCTAATTTTTTTCAATTCTTTCCTCAATAACTTCTTGTGCCTTATTTCAGAAGCCTTTAGAGGTGTTTGAAACCAATGCTTCACCATTGGTACCACTCCCGATTCTTCTCAGTCTTTTTTGCACATTCCCCAGGGTTCTGTCCTTGGTCCTCTTCTTAGGGATTCCATCCTTCCACTCTTTTTTTCTGCCCTGATGACTCCAAATACAGAACTGACAACCCTCCTCTGCACCCCAGACCACATGTCCAGTTGTCTGGAGATACTTGGACCCAGACATCCCAAGGGAACCTTAAACTCAATATTCCTCATAGTATTCATTACATCTGCCCCTCAGAAAGCAGTTCCCTACTTATTTCCATCTAGCTACATGACTCCCATTTCTCTAAGCCAGACTTCAGCTTCCCCTCCATCATCTTCCATACCCAGCAACTAAACCTGCAGATCTGAACCATTTAACACCTTTTTTTCCCCTTCCAATTCCTTCCTCTTAATTCTTATTCTGCTGTTGGTTCAGCAAACCTGTTTTAGTTCACATTTGAATCTTTATGGTAGTTTTTTGTTAAGATTTTATTTATTAATTAGAGGGAGAGAGCAAGCACAAGCAGGAGGAGAGGGAGAAGCAGACTCCCCACTGGGCAAAGGAGCCTGATGGGGGCTCGATCCCAGGAGACTGGGATCATGACCTGAGCCAAAGGCACCTGCTTAACCGACTGAGCCACCCCGGCACCCCTTTATGGTGGTTTATGATGACCCTAGTTACAGTGGAATTTTACCAGTTGAAAGAAATACCCAAGAGGTGATTTCTCCCAGTGAGCTGGGAGGCAATATGGCTAACTCTAGTCCCTCCTCACTTGGGTTTTGGCATATTAGTGTCATTCTCTATAATAATTTGGATTCTCTGTGAGCTACATTCATAGAAAATCCCCCGAACCAAATGAGAACTTTTAGTTGTATTGCTGTATTAGATGTGTGGGCAATTACAGTTGACTTTATTTATTTATTTTTAAGATTTTATTTATTTATTTGACACAGAGAAAGATAGCTAGAGAGGGAACACAAGCAGGGAGAGCGGGAGAGGGAGAAGCAGGCTCCTGGCTGAGCAGGGAGCCCGATGTAGGGCTCGATCCCAGGACCCTGGGATCATGACCTGAGCCAAAGGCAGACGCTTAACGACTGAGCCACCCAGGTGCCCCTGGTTGACTTTATTTTTATGGTTTGTTGGTTGTACTTTTTTTTTAAATACAAAAGAAATACATGCTTATAAAAAGCTCAGTACAGATATGAATAAACAGCAGAGGTCCCTGTTGTTCCCCTCATCACTTTCCCCAGAGGTTACTTTTTTTAGCATTTGGTATGTCCCAGGTGCTACTCCTCTGCAACTCCATGCCATGAATGCTATTATCTCCCCTTCACAGAGAGGTTACGTGACTTTTCTGAGGTCACACAGGTTGTAAGTGGCAGAGCCAGGATAAGACCTTGGGCATCTGTTTATAGAGCCCACCCCTCCTCACTTGGCACCTTAAGATTTCAGATGTGATTTTCTGCAGAAAAGGGGAAAACGGCAGAGGTGTGTAAAGGAATGTAGAATGAAGGAAGGAAAGAAGTAAAAGGTGTAATTGGCCTGCGTGTATCCTAACTGTAACCAGGGCTTAAGAGGAGGAAGTAGACAGGGTAGTGAGAAGTAGTGAAGAAGCAAGTGAGAAGTTGTGGTGGTGTGGGTATCACTGACTCTAAATCTGTTTCCTTCTCTGTAAATGGGGGAGGGTGTGGTGGTGCAAAGAATAAAGAGTAAATTCTCCTTAATGGTAACAATTACTAGAGTAGTATCCTTGGATTTTGTATGGGAGGATGAAGACATTAGCTTATATTCTCATTTTAGAACTATGAGGGTCTCCCTTCCATATACATGCTTGATTAATGCTATTTAACATAGATTTACTGCAAGAGTGCCTTTGGCCGTTAGCTCTAATTTGCATCACTGTAAATTGCCCAAAATTTGTTAAAAAGTTGCAAGTTTCAGAGTCAACCACAGAGCAAGAATGGAAGTAGGGATTAGCATGGTAGATACACAGTAGACTGTTTATTAATTGATCAGTATTTAAAATTGTGGGGCGCCTGGTTGGCTCAGTCAGTAGAGCATATGACTCTTGATCTTGGGTTCAAGAGTTCAAGCCCCATGCTGAGTGTAGATCTTACTTTAAAATAATAAACACAAATAAAATCTTCAGATGTGATACCCTTGGATGGATTGGAATTCTGAATTTCAGGACCCACAAAGGAGATTTTCTGGCCTGAAAAAGGAACCTAATTTAACAGTTTTCTCCCCTGGAAATATCTTTCACATGTAACCCAGATTGATCTTTGTTTTGAATTAAGGCCTCTTGCATCTTGACCCCTTCTGATTATCAAGATAATCTTAGTGAAGATTAATAAAACCAAAAGTGGAAATGTATACTGTTGCCAAAATCTCTCAGGGATTTGATAGGAAAAGTAAAGTTTTCCTTTTTCTTGTGTCAGTCCCCTGGGCCTTGAGAGAGACTCAGCCAGTGGGATGGGGGCGGGAGGTGTTTTCTCTGCTTTTATAGTTAAAGCCCCCTTCTTGGGGAACAGACTTGGGAAAAGGAATAAGGGGGTATAGTTTCTTCACTTATATTTTAAGAACTCTAATTCTGTCTCTGGAAAGTAAAGAGTTTAAATCTTTATACCATGGTGTAAAATCCCATCCTTGATATCTATTAGCATACTGTTACTAAAGGCTTAATCATTTTTCATTTATTTATAACTGTAATCTAGGTCTAAGTAGAGGCTGCCCCTGTATGTGGATGTTTTTGCTGGGTGTTTATGGTTGTAGGTTTTGCTTTGTTCTTTGTTTTATGTATGGTTCTGAAAGCTTATTTTTTCCTTTTTCCCCTTTGCCATCCACAGGTGCGAGAACTTGTCCTGGATAATTGCAAATCAAATGATGGGAAAATTGAGGGCTTAACAGCTGAATTTGTGAACTTAGAGTTCCTCAGTTTAATAAATGTAGGCTTGATTTCAGTTTCAAATCTCCCCAAACTACCTAAATTGAAAAAGGTAAGTACTTTTTTCTTTAGCAGTAAAAGAGAGCACATCCTGAGAAGGGGAAGCATACATGATTTTGCCTGTAAGGAAGCAGTTAGTGTAGCAGAAAGCAAGTGGCCTTTGGACCTGGGCATATATGGGATTGAATTCCAGCTCCACCAGTTCCCTGATGGATGATCTTCTGCAGGTTACTTAATCTCTCTAAGGCTCAATTTCCTCACCTGTAAACTGGTGATACCATACCACCCAGCCTTACACAACTGCTGTGATGTTTAGAAATAATACATGTTGGGGGCGTCCGGGTGGCTCAGTTGGTTAAGCCGCTGCCTTCGGCTCGGGTCATGATCCCAGGGTCCTGGGATCGAGCCCCGCATCGGGCTCCCTGCTTGGCAGGAAGCCTGCTTCTCCCTCTCCCACTCCCCCTGCTTGTGTTTCCTCTCTCGCTGTCTCTGTCAAATAAATAAAATCTTTAAAAAAAAAAAAAAGAAATAATACATGTTGGATGCTCAATAAATAGTTACGAAAAGTAATTATTTTGTGACTAAGCTATTGCTGGTTAATTGCTATATGTTATAATGTTAGTTGTGTTTTTTTCTTAGTGTGCTCTGGTTTAGGAACCACAGGTGCCTCCCACTCTTCATGTTTTATGTTTGTTGGTTAAGGGTGAGTTTCAGTAAAGACTTTTCAGATGTGTAGTCTATGATAATTCAAACCCATTGTGTAATTCTTAATGACTAGAAAGTTTAAAGTGTGGTTGTGACTGCAAGAATTCATTGTAACAAAGCTATATTTTCCATCCTAGCTGATGGCTTATTGTTAGTACTTTATTGGTCTAATTATAAATCACCCTCCACACTACCAATTAAAAACCCTCAAGAAAAATGTGTTCTCATGTCCTTGCACATGTAACTGTCTCGGAGCTCCAGAATGTCAAACTGGAAGAAACTTTGCTCGAATCTTCCAGCCTCGTCCCTTGCTTTATAGGCATAGCAATAGACCCAGAAAGGTACAGTGATTTGCCTAAAGCCACCTACAAAAGAAGTTAGTACTAGAGCCAGAACTAGAGCCCGTATCTCCTATTTCCTAAACCAGTACTTTTTCTATTACATAATGAAAAGTATGTGTAAGTATTGCAGACTTTTCCACTGCTTTGGTGTTCACTTTATTAGGGAATTTAAGCAGAACTTTTATCTAAAGGTACACTTAGAAATCTGTAATCAGATTTAGGCAAAATGCAGGTAGGCTGTTCTGTAGCTTGCTTGAGTTCTGAGGAGATGGTTATGGGTTAAGTACATGAATTAAAAACCAGAAGCTTTTTTTATTCATAGCCTTATTTAGGTAATAAATGCTTAGGCAGTCCTCATGAGTTTCAGGTAACTTATCTTCCTATCAGAAAGAATAATCCTGTTATATTTAAATTAGTATATTGTTCCCTTTCTTCTGCTAAGCATCTACTTTAGAGGTTCAAGTGTAAACCTTTTATATTTACATGGTTATTGGTGACACTGGGAGCTCTGATTAACCCATTAAACAACTGATGGCTTTCTAGCATGTATCTGCATAAACTTGATGCTAGTATGATCCTAGTGTATTTCGCGTTCTGTTTTCCTAGCATCCTGATACATGTTCCTGATTTACTATGGTCTGTACTATCAGACATAGGAGAGAAGTGAATCTGTGACCATCTATATAAAGGCGCTATCAAATCCTTCTGAAGCCTTGTTAATCACTTATTTGCAGAGTTAGGGAGGAGTGGAGAGATCTACAAATCAAACTTAAAGGCAGATAAGACGTTCTCACAACTGATACAGACTTTATTTTCTTCCTACCCTAGAGCATAGATTTTTTTTTAAAAAAGAAACAGAATTCTGAAAGAATTTTTAGTGTGTAAATATCACAGGTTTCCTAAATTTACACATTGATTTCATTTCAAAATAAATATGCCATTAAATGCTTTGGCAGATTGCCTTGCTATCTCTATGCCCTAAGATATTCATGTTGAAAGGATAAGAATATTATATATGTGTGATAGTCTAACCAATCAAGGGAAATGGGAAGTGGTCTCTGTTTTTGTTTTGATTTACTGAAATCTCAATAAAGCTAACACTTGAGTCTTGATTGATAGACTTGTATTTTTTTTAAAGGATTTTTTATTTGAGAGCAGAGTGAGAGAGCATGGGCTGGGGGAGGGGCAGAAGAAGACGGAGAAGCAGACTCTCTGCTGAGCAGAGGCCCTGACTCCGGCTCCATCCCAGGACCCTGGGATCATGACCTGAGCCAGAGGCAGACACTTAAACCAACTGGGCGACCCAGACGCCCATAGACTTGTATTTATAAATCTAGAGCATGACTAGATAATTTGGAATATCCCATGGGAAGGAAAAAAATGTTTTGAAATGTTTTGTTTCCTCTTCTGAAATATTTAGTAACACCTAAGTAGTACTTAAGTTGTTTTTTAAACTCATTCTTTTAACAAATATGCAAGTTTTTAAAAGTTCCTCTGTTCTGCATCATGTAGTTCATTTCATTGCATGCTAAAGACTAAAGTACATGAAGTTTTCTTGCTATTCTGAGTACATAGCATAGTGGGAAGGGCGAATTTTTCTGAAGCTAGTCTGCCTGGCTTCAAGTCCTTGGTCACCTCTGTAACTGTTGTGTGATCTAGGGCAAGTCATAGAGTTACAGTTCATTGTCCTCATCTGTAAATGCAGGTAATAATTCTACCTACCGCATAGGCTTGTTGTAAGAGCAAATAAGCTCATATATTCCTAGTGTTTCGAACAGTGCCTGGCACTTAAATACTGTGTAAGAGTTAGATTTGGTTGGCATTGCTGTTGCGCTTAAACTAGAGAATTGAAACCAGTTCGGTGGCCTGAGTTTTTTCATCTGCGAAATGAAGAGTTTGAATTATATGCTCTACTGTCCAATTTTTCCGGCTCCAATTTCTTTTCACTTCAGATTCTAATTCCTCCGTGAAGGCTCATTCCTTCATTGGCACACCGTTTGCTGTGCTACTTGACCTGCCACTAAGAAATTAGAGTAGGTTCTCATAAAGGCTGGTGCCGGGTTTATGCAAGAAAGGGCCTCTGGGGAGTTGGTTTCAGCAACCCTGAAGCTGTTTCCCCACTCATTTTCCTGAGGTCATGGAGCTTCTTTAAGGGCTTGCTTTGGGACCTCTTCCCTTCCCTTAGCCTTTGGAGCAACTCTCTGGTGGCTTCCAGGTAGAGAACCTTCCAGTGTGTCAGAACTATACAGAACCAGAACAGGTTTCAAGTGGGCATAGTGAGCTTTGTTTGGCACGAGGAATAAGCTGCTTAGAATGCACAGACCATTTACCCTTCCTGGCAGGTATAGACCATTGCAACTTCTCAAAGAATTCTAATTTGTCTTGACCCACTTTTTAGGTTAGAAAGCGGATTCACAGATGTTAGGGGCCAGATCTTGAGCAAACTATTAGCAGCTGGTTAAGGAAATGCAACTCTTATCCATCCTGTTTCTCTTCCCCTGAAATGTTCTTGGGATCTGTAAACTACTTATCTGGTTTTAATCAAACAAAATGAACAAACATGCCCTAATAGGAACAGAGATTATTTGATCTTGATAAGTATTTAAGAATTGTATTTGCTACTTACAACACCTTAGTGATAAGTGTTTCTCTGTGTATTGTATATTCTCTTGCAGCTTGAGCTCAGTGACAATAGAATCTTTGGAGGTCTGGACATGTTAGCAGAAAAACTTCCAAATCTTACACATCTAAACTTAAGTGGAAATAAACTGAAAGATATCAGCACCTTGGAACCTTTGGTAAGTAAGTGAGAACTTGGAAACCAGGACTTACTGGTCATTTTCATTTTCATATTTCTTATAGTGAGGGAAATGCTTGGAAATAATAATTGATTAAGAAGGTGGTGGTTTTTATTATAATACTTTCTATAGAAGTTTTAAAGATCAGGGCCTCTCTAGTTATGTGTTCCTGTGGCTTTGCTCTCCCTGCCTGATACTGTGGTGGTTTCCTTCAAAGGGGAATTCTTTTCTTTTTTGGTCCTTTTTAACTTTCATATATTGACCATAGACTTAAATATTTATCTTAAATTTTTTTTTCTCAAACTGGCCAGGCTATTCTGTACTTTCATACTTTTACAGAAAAAGCTGTTCATACTGGATGGCATACCTGAATTGCAGATGAACAGTCCAAGGACAGCTCCAGTTAGTTTTAGGTCTTCTAATTGATCTTGTGCCCCAGCTGGATCACTGTTGCCTTAAGTTTTGCATGGGAACCCCAAAATCCTCATTCTTCATAATGGGATAAGCTGTAAAAAGTTAAGTGCCAGTTGGGTTACAGGCTTACTGTGTGACCTTGGGCAAATTGCTTCTTCTCTCTGGGCCTCAGTTTCCTCACTTATGAAGCAGGGAGGATAATAAGCTTTGTCTTACTTTACTTAGGAGTTCTCAGAATAAAATAAGGTAATGCACTTAACTTTGCTCTGTAAGTTGGGAAGCTGTGCTAATGGGGGTCCAGTCCACGTGGAAGTTGTAGGGCAGAAAAGAGCTGGAGGGACAGGTTAATGTAAAGTGTGGGGCAGCCTCCCAGGCTGTTCTGTGTGGCTGCCACCTGGAAAGTGCTATGAATTCAAGATTGTTAAGTGACTGATTTGTCTAAATATGACATTCTATAAATTTGGCTTTGAGACTGAATTCCATTTTAATAAGCTAATGGAACTCCCAACTTGTTTCACACTATCCAAAGAAACTTACGGTTTCTTTCTGTTTTTACATATACATGAAGTCAGTGTTTCCATTTGACTTATCTCGCAAACATTAATTGGGAGAGGGTTTTGCAAGCAGATATTGAGTGGTCTCAGGATCCAGAAGAGCAAAACCCAAGAGGATAAGGCATCTTTCTCTACTATCGTTATCTATTCTGGTGTCACAGTACATTAAAATATTTGGGTTTCACCTAACTTGTACAGAATGCTCTGTCGATATTTCAAGGGAAGATAGAGTTAAATTGTGACTTCTTTTAACAAAGAGGACTTCCTGCCAGAGTTACAGCAGCTTTTTCCTCCTAATCAATAATTAAGGCTCTGCTCCAATATAGGTTAAATCACCTTTTATTGAGTCCCTTTATTTTTATGTTTCATTCAGTGGGCCACGTTTAGCTCCTATTTCTCAAATGCTGGGAGCCTGTTTCTCACCTTTGCTTCTTGAATTTGCCCCTTTGTTCCATTATAGGTACACCCAGATACTTGGGCTGCTTGCTTTTTACTAGTTCTGTTCATTTCCTCTAACCCAATCCCCATTTCCAGTGTCGAAACAAACATTAGTGAGTTTTGCTGTATTCAAGGACATTAACATTGGCCCATTGTATCCTCCTGTAACCCAGAGAAAAGAGAACTACTGTCCCCCTTTTAGAGATGAGGAAACCAAGTTCAGAGAACTTAAATAATCACTCAGTGGCCACAGGATAAATGGCAAAGTAGAGATTCAAATCCAACTACCATTCTTTCCACTGCCTTTGGGACCTGTTCTTTTTGCCTTCGTATTTATTCCATACCCGAATTGACATTAAACTGGGAATTCCAACAGGAGCACTAAATTGAGTGCTGGTGTCTCCCAGCTAGACAGGCTACCCTGAACCTTTCTTTATTGTTTATGTGTCTATGATAGGTCTGTCGATTCAGGGTCACTGTGAGCATAAGAACCCCTTTTTTCTAGAACAGAGTGCCACGCAGTACCCTCCCATTGCTGGATCACTGGCTGTTGCCTAATTCTTGTGTCAACCCCAGTCCTCTTTGGTGTTTCACCAGAAGCCTTTGTCCATGTCCTAGCGCACAGAGGCAGAGCAGAAGCAAATGTTATATGGGAGTTGTTTTTTGGGGGGCGTTAACTGACCTGGTCAGTGATGTATGAGGGCCCTTTGGAGGCAGTGAAAGTCTGTGTACCCTAGAACAGTGAAGAGTGGGAAATAATCATTGTATTTACCATTTTTGGAGGATCTGCTATGTACCATACACTGTAGTAGATGCTTTATGTATGCTATTTCATTAGTAATCCTCAAAAAACATTTCTACAAAGAGAATAAGAAATAACATGGCCCTCGTTTTATGCATGAGGAAGCTGAGGCTTGGGAGAGTCTGAATCCCTTGTCCAGAGTCACACACCTGGCTAGGCCAGTAACAGAGCCACAGTGCTACACGCCCAGGGCCATCTGGAAAGGCTTGACCTCTCGCTATTCTCCTGAACTTGCTGTTCAGATGCCTGGGGGTGCTAGGTAGGTCTCCTGAAGTTATATCTTGGAATAAAGTAAAACTGTAGGAGAAGGTGAAGGGGGGGAATGTTGGGTCCGTTTTGTCTTTCTGAAAGTATTCTTCAGTGGGAACACCATCCTCATCCTCATTAACCACGTACATTTTGAACACCGTCTACTTTGAGCCCAGTTCTTACAGTCATTGCAATGATTGTGAATGCCTCTGCTTGCTACAGGGATATTAATCGAGAGACAAAGAAGGCATCAATTCAAACTTCCTTGGACACCTTTTTTAAGAGACCTGGGCCATCCAAACCATCCCCCAAAGCCCTTCTAAATTCTAAGAAGGCAAGCAAAATTATTGTTAATAAAATGTTTAATGTGTATTATGGCTAGCCTATTAGTTTTAGGCCACATTTCTGGTGTGGTAGCATTCTGATTTTTGGGCGTTTTTTTTTGTTTGTTTGTTTCTTGTTTTTTTTTTTTGGTTTTGGGGTTTTTTTTTTTTAGCAGTATTTACACATTGGGGTCCTGAATAATCTGTGGGTAGTATATTTTGGCCTTAAAGCACAATTTTATTACTTTAAACAGTTCTAGAGTACTACAGTTACTTGGAATTTTGTTGTTTATTTGCTTTCACTTCATTTTCTAGCCTACTGTTTGGCATGTTTGAATTATTCATAATGGGTTCTTTTCTCAGGAAGTAGCCGAAATCTCACAGATTCATGGTTTCAGAAATAGGTGGGCCTTGGGGGTCCTGTGTACTGTGACAGGAGATCGAACTAGAGAAGGGGCTTGAGGCACTGTAGAGTGTGAAAGATCAGGGGTTGTATGCATTTTTGTGCATCTGTTCCTAGGGAATAATTTTGAGAAGTAAATGGCTCATTCCCTTGAGTGATGAATTTTTAGACTTTGGGAAAGCTGCCTAAATTTACTTGTGGTCGTATCTTAGCTGGTATAGAGACAACCTTCTGTGGAAGAGAAAAGAGTTCCCAGGGTCGCCAGCTAGTTGTCTGGGGTGGTATTTCAACATTTTTTCCCTCTTTGGCAAGAAGTCCTACCTGGGCTTTTGGAGGTCAGCGCCTGCCCAGTGGGGAACCTAATCTGAAAGCTACACAACATAAAAGCAGCTCTCCCTATGATTAGAAGGGCTGGGGACAGCTTTCTTAAGACCTCAGGGGACTAACTTACATAAGCACATTATTTGATCCCCAGACTCTTGGATCATTGTACATTGGTGTTTTGAGGAGTGCATTTGCCTGTTGCTGTAACCCTGCTCTGTGTTCCCTGCTTGGCTCTCTGTTCCCAAGGGCTGCTCAGTGAAAATAAAACAAGTGTGGGAACCTCTTCTTTGACCAGGAAGATGAAGATTCTGTAAGTGCAGGGGTCAGCAACCCTTCCTCTGCAGGACCACATAGATGTTTTAGGCTTTGTAGACCATATGGTCTGTCGTAGCTACTCACTTTTGCCATTATTCTAGCACGAAAGAAGCTGTACATAGTACATAAACAAATGAAGTGGCTATGTTAGAATAAAACTTACTTTACAGAAACAGGCAGTGGGCCAGGATGGACCAGTCGTCTTTTGCCAAGCCCTGCTTTAGGGTAAAGATTTTTAAATCATTTTCTAACTGTCCTGAATCACTAAGATACCTCAAGTCCTGAAGACAAGGTTTTTTTCATCTGCATTTCTTTCTGGGTGCTTGTGAATGTTGAAATAGTTTTCCCAATAAAGCACCAAAGCCTTTGAACAGTGTTTATTTTTTGCAACTTCATGCAGAGATCCTCTTTGTTTGTTTTAGTACTACTTTCTCAGAGAATACCAAGTTTTTTCTCCTGATTCAGAACGCTTAAAAGTGACATTTATGAAGCTATGTGTCCTATGCCCTCCAGGCTTATTGGCCCTATTCTAGAGGGCACAAGGCTACATACTACTTGATGTTTTGTGTTTCCTTTTTAAACACTTGCCCCTCTTCTCCTTCCTAAGAGGGTCTGCTGTGACTTCCTGCTGCTCTCTCCTACTTGCCTGTAATATACTACCTCTGCCCTCCCAGTGTCTCCCTTCACCCTTAGTTACAACTTACAAGAGCTGGGATTGAAATACTAGTACACAATTGTAATAACAAATGAATCTCTGAGTAAAATACATGGACATTTTCTTACCCACTTTGGCTACTCAGAAAACCTTCCTCAGCCCAAGCTTTTAGATACCAACTCTTTTGTATTCTGTATTTTAGGTAGATTAAACCAAAGTTCTAAACAAATGAGGTATTGCAACAAAATTTCAGGGTCTGGTAAAGTCAGAAGAAATTTATATCAGAAAGGTCTGGTAATGGTCTTGATCCTTTTCCCCAAATTAAAAAAGTATTTCTCTCCTTCTGAAGTTTCAACTCTTGAGTGCCCCTTCCTTTTCCCCAGCCTGTACTGACTCCTCTCTTCCTGGAGAATAACCGTATCACTACACTTCTTGCTTTATTATATGCCATTCTCTAGTGTTTCACATCTTTGTCTTTGAATAGAAATCTCAAGTACTTCAAGATTGATTGCATTGACTAATTGAATGAATTTTTTTTCCCATCCTGCCACCCCAGAGCTTTGAAGACTAGGCTTGATATCCAGCAAGTTCTTGTTGGCCATTTGATTACTTGAACATTAAAACATAGTTTGGAACCAAATTTATTAAAATTCTGTTTGAATTGTCTCATACTGTGAGAAGATTCAGTTTTAATAAATATTTTTTCAAATTCATTTTTCTTAAAACTACTAATGTTGCCAGAAAAAGAAAGTTCTCTGAGAAGGTAGAGGTAGAAGGTAGATTATAGAATCTAAGATCTAGTGACCTATTATTATAAAGGTTGCAAAGGACTTGAAATGTTTTCCTGTGTATAAAGCTGAGTTGGTAGCAGCTAAATGAATACAGAGCCTAGAATTTTACCTCTTCGGGAGATGGGTTTTGTTGCTTATGTTCCTTTGGTTTAGGAATTTTGTTTCTTAATCCTTTTCTTCAGAAAAAGTTGGAATATCTGAAAAGCCTGGATCTGTTTAACTGTGAGGTTACTAACCTGAATGACTACCGAGAGAGTGTCTTCAAGCTCCTGCCCCAGCTGACCTACCTGGATGGCTATGATCGGGAGGATCGGGAAGCCCCTGACTCAGATGCTGAGGTGGATGGTGTGGATGAAGAAGAGGAGGATGAAGGTAAGTGGGTGTAACATGCAGTGAACCTAATTCTGCCTATCAAAGGTCATGATAAGCTATTGAATATTCTTGCTATTGAGAACAGTAATGACTATCCATGTGTATAGACATTTCCATTAAATTTGGAACTGGAACCTCTATTTAATCTTAGGACATTGAAGCCTTCAAATGATTCAAAATAAAAATGGTTAGCCTTGAATTTGGAGACTGTGCCCTCACACATTGAAATATTTGTGGTTTCCGTTTACTAAGAGGACCATCATCTCGTGTCTCCCTGCCTTATTCGTTACTCCCCTTTCTTGGTTACTGTCTGACTTAATCCTTACAAACTCAGCTTTGTCAACACTCCCAGATTGCATTTCCTGATGCCCGTGAGCTAGGTTAGGTTCCTTGTGCCTGCTAAAGCAGCTCCTCGCTTACCTCTTTCATAACCTGTCACTCTCTGCTATTCTTGTCCCTTTCAGCTATGCTATGATGATCTTCTTGGGTAGGAATGGTCTTTCTCATCTTTATTCACAAGGCCTAGCACTTCGTAGATACTAGGTACATGTCCATTATATCCAAATGTAAATAAAATAGCTTTTCTGATGAGCTTGTGCTCTCCTTGCACCGTGACTCACTGACTGAGCCACTCAGGATAAATAGTTTCTCGCCTCTCTAGTGGCTTAGAGGAAGCAGAATGATCAGTTTTCACAAAAGTCAGCACGAAGAAAAGTTACTCCTAGAATTCCTGATGTTGCTGGAATTTGTGGTATTACTGTATTTGAAGCATTAGTTTAAATACCTTTTCTTTAAAGATGAAAATAGACAAAACAAATAGTCAAGAAAAGTAGAGGAGGAAAACATCAGGCAGCTTGGGTGCAATTAATGGTGTAATACAGTGGTAGAATCTTCGCCAATTTACAGCAGATTTGAGACAACACAAAATAGGAGGGGATGTAGGATGGTGTACATCCTTACGCCCTTCACTGAAGGTTCTCAGGTAGTCCTGAAAACCCTTGTGCCTCTTGTCTATTTAAGTTCACCTTAAACAGGTCGAATGGCCATGTGTGCAAGAGCCTGTAAGGAAATTCCTTGGAGAGTGGGGAGAGCAGCTCCTGAGAGGGAGTACCAGTCAAGCAACAAGTTTGAGCATTTTTTATGTGCCATGCACTGTGGAATATAGTTTTGAAAGTAAAAACCAGACATGGTTCCTGTCCTCTTGGTCTTTACGGTCTACTGAGAATGTTAAGTAATCACAAGTGAGTAAAGCGTGTGATAATAGAGAAGTATCAGGTGCTCATGTGAGAGTGTATGAGCTGGGATTAGGAGGTCTGGCAAGTCTGCCCGAGGAAGTGATGTTTAACTGAGACCCAAAGGTTTGAATCAGTGTTAGCCAAGCAGAGAAGAAAGGGAAGAAAGAGCATGCAGAGAATAGGAAGCCAGACAGCACCCAGACTCCAGGACCAGGAAAGGTAAGAACCACTTGCCTCCAGGCCTGCACCAAATGGAGTGGAGACACAGAGGTTGCAGGTGCCTCTCAGCCTGCTGCTTGTTCCCCACCCACCCTGAGCCTCCCATCACAGGCTTATGAGTGTTTCTCAGGTTCCTCATCTGGTATCTGGTTTTGTGGTGGTACCCTTACCTCAGAGAAGGAGCTCACTTCTTTATTTATTGGGCAGGGGTGATAACTTATTATGGAAATTCTCAGACATAGACAAAGATAGAAATAATAGTAAAACTAACTTCATATTCCCATCACTGAGCTTCAGCAATTACTGGTTCATGGGGTGCCCGGGTGGCTTAGTCGTTAAGCATCTGCCTTCGGCTCAGGTCATGGTCTCAGGGTCCTCCCTGCTCAGCAGAGATCCTGCTTCTCCCTCTCCCTCTGCTGCTCCCCCTGCTTGTGCTCTCTCGGTGTCTGTCTCTTTCTCTCTGTCAAATAAATAAATAAAATCTTAAAAAAAAAAAAAATTACTGGTTCACGGTTGATCTTATATGTACACACTCCTGCCCACTTCCCCCTTCCTTATTTTGAAGCAAATCCCAGGAATTCTGTCCTTTCATCAGTAACTGTTAGAGTGTACAGCTAGTCCATCAGGACTTCTGGCCTCCAGATGTGAAGGGACTCTGCTGGACAGAGGGACTGAGTTGTAGCCGCCTGGGAGAAAGGGGGCAAGTGTGGTGCATGGGTGTCCTCGGCATTGGTGTAGCCCAGCATTTGTCTCATGGACAGACCTAAAGCACCCCAGCACCTTAGCAGGTGTGCCTTGTGGGCCATCGAGGGTATTTAATGAATTCCTTTGGACTGTTCCAGAAGGAGAAGATGAGGAGGACGAGGAGGATGAGGATGGTGAGGAGGAAGAGTTTGATGATGAAGAGGATGAAGATGAAGACGAAGATGTAGAAGGGGAAGAGGATGAAGACGAAGTCAGTGGGGAGGTTGGTGTAACTGCTGCTCTGTTTCCTATTTGTAGTTATAATGTGGAGGTCTTTTTTTTTTAGGGTTTTTTTGGTTTTTTTAAGAAAAAGGAAAGAAAAGAAAGGGCTTCTGATGAAAGTAGTAAACTTGTAAATAGACTAATAACGGTTTGATTGATTTAATTCTTGTCCCCCTTTTAGTAAATACTAAGCGGAATGCTTACAGAATGCTAATTAGACACAGTGCTTGGCTCTGCAGGATAAGTTTTGACCCTTTAGCTTATTGGGAGGAAGTAATGAGTTGAGTGTCCTTTCCATAGGGTGGGAAAACTGGAAGTGTTGAGAGCTGATGGTATGTCTGTTCCTTGGTTGAAGGATATGTTTACCAAGTCTGAACTTGTTCTCGTATGTTCAGCTTAATTCAGTAAATATATCCTATGCCTGCTGTTTAAGAGTTGGGGATGCAAAGTTAACCCATAATATGGTCCTGTCTTGAAAGAGCATGTAGTCTAGTTTATGGGGCACCCAGTGATACAGTATCTCTGAGGAGCTGAATGCCATAGAAGGACAGGAGAAAGGAGTGACTTGACTTTGACAAACCTCAAAGGAAATTGTGAAAACAGGCAAAGAAAATGAGATGTCATCAAAAAGCACATTGCTGGGGTGCCTGGGTGGCTCAGTCGGTTAAGCGTCTGCCTTCGGCTCAGGTCATGATCCCGGGGTCCTGGGATCGAGCCCCGCATCGGGCTCCCTGCTCCGCGGGAAGCCTGCTTCTCCCTCTCCCACTCCCCCTGCTTGTGTTCCCTCTCTCGCTGTGTCTCTCTCTTTCAAATAAATAAATAAAATCTTTAAAAAAAAAAAAAAAAAGCACATTGCTTTGTAGTACAAAAAAAGTAAAGCTGAGCAATTTGTGTAATCTCATCGGTGTTTAATGAAATTAAGTTCTTTTTTTTTTTTTTTTTTAAGATTTTATTTATTTATTTGACAGAGAAAGACACAGCGAGAGAGGGAACACAAACGGGGAGTGGGAGAGGGAGAAGCAGACTCCCTGCCGAGCAGGGAGCCCGATGCGGGACTCGATCCAGGGACTTCAGGGTCATGACCTGAGCTGAAGGCAGTCGCTTAACCAACTGAGCCACCCAGGCGCCCTGAAATTAAGTTCTTAAAAGAAGCTTTTTATGAGGATGGGCATATAGAAAATCCTCTTCTGAAATTCAAGATTTTAAACATTTCTCGAATTATCCGTTATAAATTGTTATGCTAATTAAACATGTCTGGCAAATAAAATGCTTACTTCTGAGAAGCAGTTTTTAAAGAAAATTTTAATTGAAGCTTATTCAGAAAAATGAACAGATTTCAGGACATTAAAGTAGATAAAGATAATATTAAAAGTTTCCTCCTTGATGAATTGTTAACATTGGCAAATTATCTTTTTCTCTGTACTTCTCAAGTTGGCAAATTAATCCAGTAGCACTCGCTATTTCTTTAGGAAGAAGAATTTGGACATGATGGAGAAGTTGATGAAGACGAAGACGATGAGGATGAAGATGAAGATGAAGGTGAGTCTAACGCATGCACTTAGGTCCTCCTCAGTTAAAAATCATGGGGAAATGTCCATTAATTTAGAATTTGAAACTACAGAGAACAAAATAAAATTCTCTTTGCCCCCCTGGTGGCCTTCACAGGCGCTTCTGAAGCGCTGTCGGCGTGCCTAGGCTGGTGAAACCTCCTGCTCTCCGGCAGTAATGCCCGCGTGCAGACAGGAGGCCGCCCTCGGTGCCACACTTGAACTGTGGTTTTAGACTCCATCGTTTGGATTACTGCCACACATGAGATTTTTGGTTTGGGAATTCTTTCACAAAAGTCTTAATAACTGGATCATAACTTTTGCAGAATGTAATAATAGCACCTTTCCAGCTTTATTACTGTTACTTCTTTTCCTACCACAAACAAAACCAATGAAACATCTATTTGTTTGTTAGTCATTGGAAGTATAGATTCTCACACCTGTGTGGGATTCAGAGTACCAGATTGTTTGCTCTGCTTTCCATTGGTTCATGCTTTCTCAGCGTCTGCTCTCTGTGCCAGGCACTGGACTACATTTACACTAGTACAACAATAGGCAGGGATCAGTACCTGCCTTTAGGGAGCTTTTTGGAACATCCTGCACGTTTAGGTAATTTCATTGACATAGTGATGAATTTTTACTAGTTGGAAAAAACAGGATGATGTGTAGGTATTCTTGGCCCAAATACCTAAGGATTCTAAGAAATACCTTTTGAGTTAATATTCACTTGCTACAATTTGAGTCAACTTAAAGAGAGCAAGTTAAAAATGGAGAAAACTGGGTTAACTTTGCTGTCATTTGATATGCTGCTGTGCATTTTGCCCTTCTTCATTAAATGGTTGCTATTTATGCTTTTTAGTTAATAACCTCTTAAAATCAGCAGCCTACCAATCTAATCAAGCTTACATTTTTTTTTTTTTAAAACCTCCCAACCATCAAAAAGTTCATTGTTGTTACTTCCATTAGGAATAACTTAGGCAAATACCTTTCTGATTGTCTCAAAGTGAATTTTTGTTATTGTGCAGAAGAGGAAGAAAGTGGGAAAGGTGAAAAGAGGAAGAGAGAAACAGACGATGAAGGAGAAGATGATTAAGACCCCAAATAACTTGGAAAGAAAGAACTGTTCAGTATTGGTTGGACTGCTCATATGGATTTGGTAGCTGTTAAAAAAAAAAAAAAAGGTAGCTGTGATACAAACCCCAGGACACCCACCCACCCAAAGAGCCAAAGAATAGTTCCTGTGACATTCCACCTTCCTCCATTTAGCCCCTCTTGGAAATTCACCACCAAGCTTGGGGACTTCATCCCAACAAAATTGTAAGCATTGTTAGGTTTTCATGTCAGACTTGCTGTAGTGTGGAGAGCTGTGATTGGGGAGCCGGCCATCTGTGGCTACCAGTTACACCGAGACTGTAACAGCATTTTTACTTTCTGTACAACAAAGAAGCTTTGTAAATAAAATCTTAACATTTTGGGTCTGTTTTTTCATGCTTTTCTTTTTAATGAATTTTTTTACATTAGGACATTTTATGTGTCAACTGCCAAAAAAGTATTTTTAAGAATTTAAGTGAAATAAACACGTTCCTCTTTGGTAAAGCCTAGTTGTATGCTTACATTTTTAAATTAGACTTTAATTGTAAGCTCATGTTAAAACACTAAAGAACTGGTTTCTCTGACATTTTTATGTTAATGGTTGTTGAGAGGAAATGCACAAGTGTATAGGATCTTTGAACACTTACCTGATTCTCCTCATTTCTCTACTAGGGGAGTTGACTTTTCTTTTTTTAAACAAAGTCTGAAATTCAGTGCTCTGGAGCCCCTGAAAGCCAATAAAAGATGTTAGATTCAAGTAATAGATGAATTAAAAAAAAAAGGATAGTATAAAGCAAAAGCCTTACCCTGGGTTCTGGGAGATCCTAATTCTAATTCTGCCTCTGCCACTGATTTCCTGTGTGACCTTGCATTGACCTTTAGATCACCTCCCAGTCTGTAAAATTGAGGGGGTGTGACCAAATGGCTTCTGAAGTCTCTTGTAGCACTGGTGGTCTGTGACCCTCACTGACAGGAAGGTCTGAAGAAAAAAATGGGCTTTGCATCAAGGCTGAAACATGTAGGGTTTGACTGACAAGTGAACAGGGTATGGTTTGTTACCAAGACAGGCATGCTAAGGAGGAATGACATGTGAAAAGCCTTGCCAGGGAAGCGGGTAGGCACTGCCCAAGGTCAGCTCGGCTTTCCAGAAGATGGAAATTTTCTCTATTCTTAAAGGGATTTGGGGGAGGGGTAAGATGTTCTGCAGTCTGTGTGTTCAATGGCTCAACCATTTAATAGATGCAGGACTTTGTTGTCAATATTTTTTGTAGTAGAAGATTAAGGATTGTTTTAGTAAATCTTAAACTATAAGCCACCGGAATGAGTAGGGTTTTTATGCATAAAAGTAGTGTTAAAGACTGGAATCTAATTTGAATTTATATCTAGAAAAAGTTATGTAGTTTTTCTACATAACTTTTATGTAGCCTTTCTACATAAGGCACCGTTAGGTGCCCCCAGATTGTGT
Source organism: Mirounga leonina (assembly GCF_011800145.1). Classification (NCBI taxonomy): domain Eukaryota; kingdom Metazoa; phylum Chordata; class Mammalia; order Carnivora; family Phocidae; genus Mirounga; species Mirounga leonina. The sequence goes on along the minus strand of NW_023270433.1, from coordinate 32,342,014 downwards.
ACTTTAAAATTGAAGTCTCTAGGCTTTAAAGTGGAATTTGCTTTTTGCAAAGGAAAGTCCAAAAAGTTAAATTTGATTTCTGGTTTAACAGGTACTATATTTTCCTCAGACACAAGGCCTTTGCCATTTGGCAAATCTTTAATACATTATGAAGCAGTTTCTTCTGTAACTGGGTTTTGCATGTATTGCCAAATATCAAACAGTGACTTTGGACAATTGTTTTCCTGCCTTTTCACGTTTACAGAGCTTTGCAGTGTCTACCAAGCACTTAGGCTGGGCCAGGCTCCTTGGGAGAGGGCTGGGATGGAGACAAGCCAGCTGTTGGGCGCTCACAGTAACTAGTAGGAAAGAGAAGACAGGAGTGATACTTATTAGGACCTGGAACTAGAGGTCCAGTAAGTGTCAGGGGAATTCAGAGGCTGGAAAGAGAGCATCCAACTAGGAGGATTGGGGGACTCCCTAGGAAGGAAAATACTTGAGCTGCACGTGCCAATACAGGTTTAGAAATAAAATAGGGTTTAGAATAGGAATTGGGGGAAGGAGGGAGGAGCATGACTGAGCTGGGGTGTGAGGTGGGCAGCTGCTGAGTACATGTAGATTCAAACAGGTAAGTTTGCCTGGAGAATGGGAAATGCGGGAATGGCAGGTGAGACTGGAGCAGTAAATTTGGGACCTTCTAGAAGGCCTTTGAAGGTCAAACCTTTCTTGGGCATTCACTTTGTAAAATGTCACTTTGACCTACTACATGTAGCCAGTGAGGATGTCTAGAAAATTATCAAGCCAGGTGTTTATTTCCATCCTTTTTCTTTTATTTTTATTTATTTTTTTAAGGATTTTATTTATTTGACAGAGAGAGACACAGCCAGAGAGGGAACACAAGCAGGGGGAGTGGGAGAGGGAGAAGCACGCTTCCTGCCGAGCAGGGAGCCCGATGTGGGGCTCGATCCCAGGACCCTGGGATCATGACCTGAGCCGAAGGCAGACGCTTAACGACTGAGCCACCCAGGCTCCCCCTGTTTTTTCTTTTAAGATGGGGTTTTCCAGAAGTCTATGACATGCTGACCTCTGGAAGGGCCTTGAGGCTCAGCTGCTCTTGACCAAAGACTATTTTTAAATTCTTGAGAAGCAAGCTTTGTGGTAATGAGGTCACAGAGTGGACCATATATCTGGAATTGTCTCCCATCTGAAGGAGACCCTCATTGAGCGGGTTTGCTTCCAGCTTTTGCAGTGAATATCTGAGTTACAAATGTATTGTCTATGCTGGGTGGGAGCTGTGTTGGGCTGGATGGCTGGTGTGGGGTGTAAGGGGGTGTCTCTTCCACAAACCTGCCCTCCAGCCACAGCAGCTGCTCTCCGTGTGTGATATGTTGGAATGTCACGATTGCATCTGAAGCATTTATCCTTTAAAAATACAAGGGAACCAATACTCATTGCAAAGATGGGGAAACTGAGGCACAGGAGAGGGTGAGTCAAGGACTGGCCCAAAGGTTTCCTGGTGAAGTGAAAGAACCTAGCCTCGAAACCATATGGCCCTGGTTTCAACGTGGTGCCCTTACCTTCAGTTTCCTCATTCTGCCCAAGAGTGCTAGCCACTTTTTTTTTTTTTTTTTTTTGACCGCTCAAGTAGGCAGAGCGGCAGGCAGAGGGAAAGGGAGAAGCAGGCTCTCTGCTGAGCAGGGAGCCCGATGCGGGGCTCGATCCCAGGACCCTGGGATCATGACCTGAGCCGAAGGCAGCCGCTTAACCGACTGAGCCACCCAGGCGCCCCTGAGAGTGCTAGCCACTTCTGATGGGAACGCAGACCCATCTTGTGTGAGATGCTAGCCCCTACCCCATCACCACCACAGGGACTCCTGACTAGCGCCCCCCGCATGAGGGTAGTTAAGCAGAGTCCATGTTTCCATTCTGGCATTCCTACTTGGGCTACACTACCCTACCCCCAGAGAAAGGTGAGACAGAACCACGAAAGTAGTTCTACGCTTAGGCTATGACCTTCCCTTTTCTCCATCCCTGTCGAGTGGTGCTGACATCAATTTTAATGAGGTGGATGATACCGCTGTGTTGACAGTTTGAGAAGGGAGTCGAGTTACCAGCTGACTTAGACTTAAGCTTAGGTTGGCCAAACAGTTGCTCTGCAGGAAAACCCCCAAGATTGCAGCAAGTGTAGAGATTCTTCCCAGAGCCAATTAGGTCAGCCTCATAACCTCTGACCAAGTATCTTATAACTTGCCCCAGAGGTGTTGGGAGGGCATACAGACAAAAAATTACCCTTGGAGTTACTCTGACGAAAGGGACTTCACCCCAGGTCAGGAGGGGTTTGTGAGGAGGCCGGGTGTTCATTATGGCACACCCCCACCTCAGCCCTGGGGAGGCAGGAGTGGAGTGTGATGAGGAAGGCCTCACTGGGACTCCGGAGAACTGTTTTAGCCCCAGCCTGGCCGCTGGCTGGTATTTGACCCCCTCCCGCACACTTCCCTTCTGTGAGTCTCCAGTATGGGGCCTGAGCTAAATGAGCTTACAGCTGTGTTCCAGCTGTACAAATCGGAATGGGGTGCACTCCCAAGTTCTGTTCAGCAACAGGGATGCTAGTAGTCAGTTATGGATGCTTTACTCCCAGTTACCCCAGAGCCCTTCCGCGGAGTAGGTAAGGGTTTGTTGGGGCTGGTGGGAAAGGTCAGCCGTGTTTTAGGCTCACGGAGTAAAAGGACTACACCAGTAGCAGGAGACTAGTGAGGAGACCTAACAGTGGGCAACCCCAGGACTGACTGTGAGTGAGGTGTCTTCCAAAAACTGCTATAGCAATATTAGTAAACCGTCTTACCAGTCAGACTCGTGAGCGTTCTGGTAGCATTACAGACTCGTTAGCATGAGCAGAATGTATATCTGCCACTAGAGGGCACTACAGCTTCCAGTCAGAGAGGAGCAGATGGCCATTTATTGAGAGGGATTCTTTCTAGCCCCTGTGAAAAAATACACGGTAATCCCCATTTTACGGATGGGGAAACTGAAGGGATTTGAGGTGAAGTGTCCTACCCAGAGTCACGTAGCCAGTAAATAGCCAGCCCGGCTGGGATTCTAATCCAGCTCTGCCTGAATCCAAAGCTTCTGCTCTGTATGAATGCGCCCCTTTAGGGCCCTCTGGCTCCTGACTCTGTTCTGATGAGCAAGTGGGCATGTTTCTTCCTCTTCGCTCTGGGAGCAAAGTAGAAGCTGGCTAGCCGGACCCTGTTAGTTTGGAGGTTCAGGACAGAGAACAGCTAAAGTTTTCAGAGTTGAAACCATGAAGCGTTTAGGGGGACAGGCAACTGAGCCTTCTGTAAATACTGACAATCACCATTATTAATGATTTCACATTGTGGGAGGCATCCCTGCCATATACCACGTTGGTGAACTTGAAAAAGACCCTTTGCTTTTTGGAATTCTGTTTTCCCGTTTGTAAATTGGGAATGCCTTGCCTGTTCCCTCTGCTGAATGTGAAAGTGCTGGACCCCCATGAGGGGTAACTTCTTGAGAAGAGCTGGGAATGGCCTAGGCCAGTGACCTCTGTTGGTGGCAGACTAAGCTAAGCTTAGTGGGACTAAGTCCCACCCAGCACAACTGAGACCAGGGTTCTACACAGCTGTGCACCTGCAAGCAAGGTAGGTGAGAAGTGGGCATCTTAGCGGGGGGGTTGGCCTAGCACTGGGGGACTCTGGGAGTGGCTGGCAGAACCCTACAGAAACTTCAGAAGTCCACAGGACCCCAGCCAGCCCCTGGGGTTGGGAACGCCTGTTAGGCCCTTGGCTTTGTCCATTCCAGTAAGTGGGTCATCTTCCTTTTTTTTTTTTAATGTTTATTTATTCATGAGAGTCAGAGAGAGAGAGAGAGAGGCAGAGGCAGAGGGAGAAGCAGGCTCCCTGCTAGGCAGGGAGCCAGATGCAGGACTCGATCCCAGGACCCTGGGATCATGACCTGAGCCGAAGGCAGACGCTTAACCATCTGAGCCACCCAGGCGCCCAAGTGGGTCATCTTCTGCCTTATCTCTGATTGGCCCTTAGGTTCTCCTGCTGGGACATTGGCCCATTGTTCCCCCGCTTCTGTAGCCACCCTGTGTCCTCCGCAGCTACCTGTCCAAACCCTACCTACAGCCACCCTGCCAAGTTCAGGCCTCACCAGCTCCAGTCTGACCTGTCCTGAGCCCCACTTCTGACAAAAGAAAGACTGGTCCCAGTGTGTCCCTGGCACACTACAATTTGGCTCAAAGGAGGCAGTGTAAGGATTCTGACCCCATCTTTCAAATGAGGGAATTGAGGCTCGGGGGGACTGTTGGAAGACCCCAGAGTGCAGAGCAAGGCCAACTTCACTTCCCACTTTGTGCTCTTCCCAGAGAATACTCGGCCGGGGTGAGAGAGCTAACAGGGTTATGGGACCAAGTCTACTGGGCTTGGGAGAAGCTGCTCTCCGGGGGTCCCTCACGTGGATGGGAACTTCTGAAAGCCAGAGCTCCGCACAATACAGGTGCTTCAGCAGGTGGCAGATAGAAAAAGAAGAAATGAAGCTGAGGATATCCACGTTCCCACACCATGGGCCACTTGGACCCACCTTTCAGTGTCCCACCCAGGACCTGTCATCCCTACCCTTGCTCAAGGGATCTCCTCACAGCGTGGCTCTCCTCATGCAACTCGGGAACTTCCAGTGACCTTTCCGACCCGCAGACACACACACAAAACCTCCCCACCTTCCCAGACTTACTCCCTGTCCCTTAGTCCCCACATGTCCTACCTGTGCCAGCCATCCGCACATTTCCTGCATGTTCCACTTTGACTTTGTTCATTTTTCCTCCATCTGCACAAGCAAAACCCACCCCATCTTCAAGAGCCAACACAGAGCTGTTAGCCTCCCGGACGGCTCCTCCTTGATGAGCTTGATGACTTGCTCTCCCCGTCCTGGCATTAGCCGCTCTGCTCCCTGTCTTGCCTCCCCTGCAGACAGTGGGCACTCGGGCCATGTGTCTGATTCCCTCTGCTGTGCCTTACACGCTAGCACCCTGTGCACGTTGCCTCAATGACCAAGTGCATTAGTGTCCCGGGCTGCCATGAAAAAATACCCATAAACCGAATGGCTTAACCAGAAATTTATCGTCTTACAGTTCTGGGGGCTAGAAATCCCAAATCTCCGTGTCAGGGTTGGTTCCTCCGAGGGCCGTGAGGAAAGGATCTGGTCCAGGCCTCTCTACTTGCTTTATAGATGCCATCTCCTCCCTGTGCCTCTTCCCATGGAGCTCTCCCTGTGTGCGTGTCTGTGTGGGAATTTTTCCTTTTTATAAGGACACTAGTCACCTTGGACTAGGGCCCACCCTAATGACCTCATCTTAACTAACTGAATCTGCAGAGACCCCTATTTCCAAACAAGGTCACATTCTGAGGATGCTGGATGTTAGGACTTCCAACAGACGCATTTGGGGAGGACACAATTCAACTCATAACACCAAGGGAGGGAATTGTGAAAACCTCTGGGCAGAGAATGGCTGTCAGGTGCTTAATTCCTCCCCCCACCCCGCCCCATTGGGTGTTTGGACATACAAGCAATGTGATTAAAAGGAGGACCTGGGGACTCAGTTTTGGAGAGCAGAGTCAAATCCTGGTTTGCCTCTGATCAGCTTTGTGCTCCTGGGTAAGACAGTTATCTCAAACTACATTTCTCTCTCAAACCATACTAATTCACATTAATTATTTTACTCCCCTTCAAACCCTACCAGAAAAATGAGTATATTTTGAGGAGCAAAGGGCCAAAGTGGCAGCAAATAAATACAAATCAATACAAGAAAGTCTGGAGACCCAAAAATCAGAACCCACCAATCTGGAGCTAACAAAGTTCTCTATCTCCAGACACCCGTGGAAACCTCCAAAATGCAGGGAAATCCAGGCTCCCTAAACTAAAAGAAACCAGCTCTCTTCTAGTTGAATCCCTCTACTAATCCTGGACCGCCCGTGGCAACATGCCTACTTGACTTTTGTTGGATACCTCAATGATGGGGAGCTCACTCTTTATAGGGCAATGCATTCCATCTTAGAAAAACAAAGTTCTTTAGAATAGTAAGGCAGCTTTATCTTGTTTTATTATTGTTAGTTAGGTCAACAATCTTTTTAAAAAGCTCTTATTTATCCAATTTCCTATAACATTCTTGGGTCTATTTTGCCCCATGGTGCAACAAAGGTGGGGGGGGGGGCGGGAATAAACCCAAATTCAGCTTTTTAAATAGAGTCCTGTAAATATTTGATGATATCCATCATGCCCCCCAAGCCCCAACATCTCTTCCTCACAATTTATCTCAGTGGAATATTCTTTTTTTTTTTTTTTTAATTTGAGAGAGAGAGAGAGAGCGTGTGCCAGAGCATGGGAGCGGGAGAGGGGTGGAGGGGGAGAGAGAATCTCAGACTTCACGTGGAGCTCGGAGCCTGGCACGGGGCTCGATCTCACTACTCCGAGATTATGACCAGCAGAAATCAGATCGGACACTCAACTGATTGAGCTACCCAGGTGCCCCTCTCAGTTGAATGTTCTTGCAAGTTGTGATGAGATTCCAAGGTCAGGTTCATCCATGTTGTAGTATGCATTAGTAGTACTTCATTCCCTTTTATTGCTATAATATCCTATTGTATGGCTATATTACATTTTATTTATTCATTTTATTTATATTTGTGTAGACATGCTTTCATTTCTCTTGGGTATATACGAGGAGTGGAATTGCCGGTGCAAATGTTCACTCTATGGTTAACCTTATGAGGAACTGCCACCTGGTTTCCAAAGCAGCTGCAGCATTTTACATCCCCAGCAGCAGTGTACGAGGGCGCCAATGTCTCCCTGTCCCTGTTATTATCTTTCTGATTCTAGACATCCTCACGAGTGCGAGGTGGAATCTCATTGTGGTTTTGGTTTGCATTTTTCCGGTGGCAGTGATTTGAGCATCTTTTCCTGTGCTTATTGGCTGGAATATTATCTTTTAACACATGTGTAGATCCATTTGGTTGGCCTCAGGTTGGCAGTATCACATGGTTGAGACAGGGTTGCTGCGGGGCATTCTGAGCTATAGGGCTGTTTCTAGAAATGGCTGTGAACTGAGCAGACAACCAGGGAGAGAACTCGGTCTGGGCTGGTGATGAATGTCTGGGAGTTGCCCATGAGGACACAGGAGATCTTGAAGCCCTGTGAGTAGATGAGATTGCTGGCATTTCTAAGTGTGAGGGGAGAAGAAGTTCTTTTTTAAGATTTTATTTATTTATTTGACAGAGAGAGACACAGCAAGACAGACAAGCAGGGGGAGTGGGAGAGGGAGAAGCAGACCCCCTGCTGAGCAGGGAGCCCGATGCGGGGCTCGATCCCAGGACCCCGGGATCATGACCTGAGCCGAAGGCAGTCGCTTAACAACTGAGCCACCCAGGCACCCCAAGAAGTAAAGTTCTTAAAGCTTTGGGTACTCTTGGAAGTTAAAGGTGAGAAGAGCAGGTGGAGACACATCATAGAGGCCCGCTCTCCTAATTCGGGTGTGGGGTGGGACAGGACCTATCAGAGTGAGAAGGAGATACGGCTGCTGATAGGCATGGACCATCAGGGTGAGGTCTGAGGGTAGGCAAGGTCCCAGCGGGCAGTGGCGTATACCCAGCAGGTACACAGGTCTGTACCTGCCAGAGTTTAGGAACGAGATCCATCCCTAAGTCTCCACTCCGGGCAGGACAAGAATCCGGGTGTTAGGGGTCTCACACACCGATTCTTGTGCAGTCCAGACTACTGCCCTCTGGTGGTGGTTGCCTGTCACAGGAAGTTGAGAAGTTCCTCAGCAGGGACAGAGCGGGGAGAACCCAGGCCTGACTTATTCCAAACTCTGTGCTTTTTTCATTTGGAAGGAATTTGGGATGGGGCGGGGGGTGTTCAGCTTAAATGTCAACTCTTCAGAAAGATTCTTCCTGACTACCCATGAAAAGGAGCTCCTCTTATTAGTTTCAACACAGCACTCAATTTGTTTTCTATCATTGTCCTTATTATAACTCATGATTTTATATTGTTAAAAAAAGAAAACGTCAGGCCCCAAATGGTGTCACTTAGACCCAGTTCCCAAACTGGGGTTTAATACCCAATCTAATTGCAGTTGCAACCTCCCCCAGAAATGCGGCCTTAACAGGTCATTCAGGAAATTTTTCTTTCCATCAGAGCCAATGACTCTGTCACCTGGATCCTCTCCATCCCCCAAAGAAAGATGTGGGGTTGGGGCACCTGGGTGGCTCAGTCGGTTAAGCATCTGCCTTCAGCTCAGGTCATGATCCCAGGGTCCTGGGATCGAGCCCCACATCAGGCTCCCTGCTCAGCATGAAGCTTCTCTTTCTGCTTCTCTCTCTCTCTCTGCCTGCAGCTCCCCCTGCTTGTGTTCTCTCTCTGTGTGTGTCAAATAAATAAATAAAATCTTAAAAAAAAAAAAAGAGAGAGAGAGAGAGAAAGATGAGGGAATCTGCAGGATAGGATACCTTATCTTTTTCCCTAGCAAACAGACTCCTCTGGAACAATCCTTTTCTTTTGTGAATAGCTTTCTTGCCCCCACCCTCTGTCTATAAAAACCTTCCATTTTGTACAGTTCTTCGGAGTGCCTCTCTACTTGCTAGATGGGGTGCTGCTCAATTCATAAATCATTTAATAAAGCCACCTAGATCTTCACACTTACTTGGTTGAATCTTGTTATTTAACAATATCGATGTGTGAATATAGTTTACTTTTATTGTAAACTACAGATTACAGAAAAGGACCATACTCTTTTGTTCCCCATTTTATTCCTGGTGCCTGACACGCAGTAGGCACTCAGAATTATTTGTTGGGTGAGTGAGGTCCCGTTTGGAAAATGGAGGCAGGTAAGTTGTGTACACAGATCAAAATCCCCCGATGGAGTCAGTATGAGTTGACTTTCACCTTCCAGAGCACCCAGGGTGTAATGGTGGGCTTATTTTCTCAGGGACAGTATAAAAATGATGTTTATGTTACAGGAATGAGGCCCAAGGTTGAGGAAGCAGGAAGTAGGTGTGGGTGAGGGACTAACAAGGGTGCCTGTAAATGGAACAACTGAGAAACTTGGGAGAATCAGACAACTTGGCCCCTTAACACCAGGGCAGGTCCTTGGCAGCTGGGGTTGGGAAACTTGGGTGGATCAACAATTCACTTCTTCCTCAGAGGAACTTTCCAGAAAGCTGACTTCAAGAGCAACTCGGGCAACAGTCATGTTTGCCTAAGAGATTGAAGGTGGCCTGAGTAAACATATGAAGTCAGTTATGTCTCAGTATTCACCGTCATTTTTCCTTTTCTGCACTTGTGCATTGAGCAAATATTTATTGGCACCTATTACATGCTAAGTTCTGTGCTTGGTGCGAGGGATACAGTAGGAAACAGTCCAGGTCTGCTCTCAAGGAGCTCCTGGCCCTGCGGGACACTTACAAGGATCTAAGCAACTTAAGGGCAGAGGTATGGTCTGTCTTGTTCACCATGGTATCCCTAAAGCTTTGCCCTGGGTTTAGTGCTGAGTAGGTGACCCAGGTGGTTCCTGACCCAGAGAAGTTCACAGCCTAGAGGGAAGACAGACAAGACAAGGGGCAGTTACCATAAAAGGTACTAAGTGGGCAAATACGAGTCTTAATGGGAGCCCAGAGAAGATTGTTGGGGAGATCAGAGAAGGTTCTGAGAGGAAGTGACTTCTATACTAATGGACTAGAAGGTGGTCAGACATGGCTCAGTATGGTGGAGGTGGAGAAGTGGAGACTCAGACAAAGCTTATGCCAAGGCCTGGAGGTGAAAGACCATGATCCTTCAGGGCAACTCAAAATAGTTCAGTAAAGCTAGAGCACAGAATGGCAAAAGATTAGGTAGGAGTGCCAGGTCATAGGAAGCTTTATAGGAACCAACTTAAGGAAGGGATTAGCATAGTAGGGCTGACCACAGGGGCCTCAGACCCAAGGGTTTCAGGTCCGGGAACTGGGTCTCCATCCTCTCTCTACCTTGATCCCCATGAGCCAGCACTCTGAGTTATCCTAGTTTCTCTATAACTAAGTTCTTCCTTACCCTCTCCTGCCAATACCAGAAAAAAAAAAAAAATCCCTTGTTGGTTTTAATTCGTTTTTAAGACCTTCCCACCTACTCTCATGCATTTCTACATATTGAGCATGGCTTCATTATCCAAGCAGAAAAAGCAACAGAAAGCACTGGAAACTGGCTTTTAAAAAAAGAATGAGCATGAAATGAAAATTGCGTCTTTTCCTCCTTTCTATAGTAAGATACAGCACTACTTTAATTTACTGAAAGCTTTTATTTAATCATAAATACCATCAGCCTAACTTGCTTTTGTGGGATGGTTGTATTTTTATTTATTTATTTATAAGGTTTTATTTGTTTAATTTAGAGAGAGAGAGAGTGTGAGCACAAGCTGGTGGGGGCTGGGCAAGGGAGAGGGAGAATCTCAAGTAGACTCCACACTGGGCACCAAGCCCGACAGGGCTCAATCTCACAACCCTGAGATCACGACTTGAGCCGAAATCAAGAGTCAGATGCTTAACTGACTGAGCCACCCAGGTGCCCCTGGTTGTATTTTTAAATGTGATTTCTCCTTTTTTCCTTTTAAACTTAACTTTCACTTATTCACAAATTTTTCAAAACCATAATGGTTTTCTTTAGCACAAGTAGCACTGAGCTACTTTAGTGCTGGGTTTAATTTTCTCTGGACTCAGGCAGGATCTTTTGCTCAGCCTCAGATGTCCAGTGCCAGTTAAACTTGACAGAACGCAGGTGCCATCCAGTCTAGCACGCCCACATATAACAGATAAGTGAACCCTGCTACAATCCCCTTCTTTCCTTTAGTTGCTTCCTCCTGGCCTCCAAAGGTGCCCTTCTCCAGAACCCCTCAACTCTGGGACCCCATCTAGCCCAGGATCTATTTTCCATCTGCTTTTAACAACCAAATGTTCCCCAGAAAAGGTCTATTTTTGTCCTTTTTGTTTCCTCACCTCCTTTGGCCAACAAATCTGCTCTCTCCAGCGGCTCCCTGGTCCCCAAGTCCGCTGGTCTCTTCTTTCTTATTCTCCTGGACTGCTCTGGGCCTTTGACCTTGTGGGTCTCCCCACCTAAAGACCACCCTGGTTCTGTCACCTGCTTCTAGCCTCTTTTCTCTATTTCTGCCGTGGCAGCTGCCCAAGCTCATTCCTCCACGCTGTTCGTCCCACTGCACACTCTCTCCTACAGCGATCTAACTATCCCTGGTCTTGTCCTCACTCAGAATGGCTCAGGTGTCTCTCTGGCCCAGACCTCGACTGAGCCTCAGACCCGCCTTTTCTCCTACCTGGTGGGCAGTTTCACCTACATATTTATACCAACGTGTCCAAACCCTACTCTTCTCACCTTCCGCCCAGAGGTGCCTCCTCCCTGCCTTTCTCTTACTGTTATTACTTTGCTCATCAGTTCTGGTAAGTCAAGTTGGAAATCAGTGTTTTTTCTTTTCTTTAAACTGCCTCTTATTTCTGAACTTTGCAACCTAACAGCGTACTGCAACAGCCCTAGACTGGGAGGCAGACCAGGGTCCTGGTCCCAGCTCTGCTCTGGCTTTCTGGATGGCTTTGGGTAAGTCAGTGGAACTTTTTGAACACGTTGTCTCTCATGTAACAAGATTGGAGACCACTTATTGAAACCTTACTACAGGCTAAGTACCGTGATCAGTGTTTTCTATACATCATCTCACGAACCTATATAATTTTCCCATTTCGGGGAAAAGGAAAATAACGTTCAGGAAGACTAACGTATTCATGATCAAGAACCAGTTAGTGGGAGGACCTGTGCTCAAACCAGCTGTAATTCCAACTCCATAATCCATTTTTTCCATTACACCGTAGGGCGCGCTCTCCCCACGCCCAAGGCAGCCGTCTTCCCCCTCCCACTCCCCTTAGGAGAATGGAGGCTCACGGGGGAAGCAGGAAGGCCGCGACCATCAGTGGCTCGCCTACCCGGCCAGGAAACGAGCCCAGCTGAAGCGAACCAAGCTGGATTTCCTCGTCCCGCCGCACCGCCCGCCTTGCGGGAGGCCCCGCCCCCTGCCTCGATTGGCTGGCGGGAGCGAGTTGGGGTCCGCGGATTGGCTGCGCGGCCGCCGGCTAACGCGGCGGAGCTGACGTGGCCAGGGCGGCGTGTAGTCCCTACTGGGCTGCGGACCGGACTCGAGAAAGGCGGTGGGGCGGCGGGACGCGAGCCGCCGCGATGCCGCTGGAGCTGGAGCTGTGTCCCGGGCGCTGGGTGGGCGGGCAGCACCCGTGCTTCATCATTGCCGAGATCGGCCAGAACCACCAGGGCGACCTAGAAGTGGCCAAGCGCATGATCCGCACGGCCAAGGTGAGGGCAGAGCCCGGGAGGAGAAGGAGGCCGGCCGGGGCCGGGGGGCGGGGCCCGGGCCGGGGGGCGGGGCCCGGGCCGGGAGGCGGGGCCGCGGGAGAGCCTGCGGCGGGGAGCCGGGACCACCTTCCTCTGCCTCTCGGTAGCCCGCGTGCGGCCTGGCGTCCAGCTCGCCTGTACCATTTCTGTCTCTGGACTCCTCCTCATCCCTCCCCACCTTCCTCACTTGTCTGCGTTCCTGCAGGTGCCGCCTAACCCGAACTTTGCCCCCTTCTGGTGGCAGAATGATCTTCCTAAAACACAGGTTTGACCACGTCGTACCGCCTCACATCTTCAGTGGTTCCCCTCTGTCCAAGGGTAGAGTCGAAACCCTTGAACATGACCTTCAGGACCTTAATGACCCGGTTCCTTCCTGCCTATCATGTTTCATTTCTGACATCTTTCAGCGACATTGAATTACGTCCAGCAAGTTCTGGAGTTCCTGGAAGTTGCTGTGGTCTCTCACTTGCCATTCATTGTGTTTGGAAAATGAAACGGTTAAAATGCCAGGGCTCTGGGTTCAAATTCAGACGCCACCACTTAGCAAGCTGTGTGAACCTGGCCTGGTTACTCAACCTCTGTGAGCCTCAGTTTCATCATTTGAAAATCGGGTTGATGGTAGTACTTATCTCAGAGTTGGACCAGATGGGATGACTTATGTAAATCTCTTAGCACAGTACTTGGAGAGGACTCAATAAATGTTAGCTATTAGCTATAGGAGGTTTATGACTATTCAGTGCTCCCTCTTGGCAAATTTTATTTCTCTTCAAACCTGTATTCATGTACAGGTCTGCTTGGATGCTTTTTCCAATCCTTCCCCACAAGGCTGGGCCCCTATCACTGCTCCCATCGAATTGCATTGTCACTGTCCAAGTTTCTTGCTCTCTTCTAGCTCACTCCATCTTTTTTCCCCCCTTCCCTTCAGTGAAAGCTGTTCACCTAATGTCATCGATTGTGATTAGGTATTTACCTTTCTCTTCTTTCAGGACTAACTCTGCTTAATTATGGAAGCCTACTGGATCATAAAAAATACTGCTAAAGAATGACAGTTGTACTAAATGCTTTAAGTGCACCATCTCACTTCATTCCTACAACACAATGTGGTAGATGCTATTTGTTTCATTTTAAAGGCTCAGAGAAGTGACTTGCCGAAGGGCACACAGTAAATACTGGATTTCAGAGCTTTGCTCCTAACCAGGGAGTGCTAGCCTTTGCGTGTAACATTGTTTTCTAGGGGGGAAATTCCTGCTCTTAAGTAGGGAACAATCTGTTTGTGGAGGTGCGACCTCTGAATGCTGAGGTTGTAAAAATACCCACAGATATTGAAGCCAGAGAAACAAAGTTTTGTTTTTTTTTTTCTTTCTTAATTTTGGAAGTTGGTTCTGGGGCGAGGGGAGGAGAATGAAGAGGTTGAGCCTGTGGTGCAGTGGAAAGACACTGTCCTGGTGTGAAGATACCACTTACTAGCTGAATAATCTTGGGCAGGTGACTTTTCCTCTTCAGGCTTCAGTTTCACTTATTTTATAATGTGTGTGTGTTTGTTTTTAAACTTAAAGCAGTGGAATCTTGTGAAATCCTTGTATTTTAGGATTTTTTTAGTCTTTGTTGCCAGATAAAGTCACATTGCCATGTTTAGTTACTCAGAGTAGCTCGTACAATGAAATGAATCTATTTGCAATATTAAAACTTGGATTCATTCAATTATTTTTATTTTCTTGCAAAATATAATTATATAATATATATCAACTATAAATGTATTACAATTAGAGATTTATTAATTGAATATACTTTTAACTTCCAAATTTTGAAGCAAAGGGAGCATCATACCTTTGCCCATCTTGGAGTTTTGCTGCTTGTTTTTTTTTTTGTTTTTTTGTTTTTGCCAGGAGAGAATAAAAAAAACTTGAACAAAGAAACCATCAGCATTGTAGTAAAACGGGGACAGTGATTGTGTTTTCTGACCCTGGAGTTCACCATAGAATTAAACAGATAGAGAAATCACTCAGTTTGAGGAAAGAAGAGGAAGAACCTGACCTCTTGTCTTTAGTAGTTTCTGCTACTTCACCTTTACCTTCTTCCTGTAAATGAAAGGTTTGCCCAGAACAGACGGGCTCTTTCACTCCTTGAGCTAGAGCTGAGAAGCAAAGGGAGCAGGAAGCAGTGCCCTGTGAAGGCCTCCCCCTTGGTTTGCCGGAGGCCTGGCTGTAGGCGGCATCCGGGTGGCAGTCATGGGCCAGGAGACAGGTGCTCAGCAGCCTTAGCAAAGCGATCTGTCCAGCTCTGCCCGGGACTCACTGTGCAACAGTGCTCAGGTTACTCTGGGCCTGGGGATCTTCCTCTAGACAATGAGAACGCTGTTGCCCAAGGTCACTTTCAGTTCTCATGTTCTTTTTTTGTTTTGTTTTTTAGAGATTTTATTTATTTATTTGACAGAGAGAGACACACAGCGAGAGAGGGAACATAAGCAGGGAGAGTGGGAGAGGGAGAAGCAGGCTTCCCGCTGAGCAGGGAGCCCGGTGCGGGGCTCCATCCCAGGACCCTGAGATCATGACCTGAGCTGAAGACAGATGCTTAACGACTGAGCCACCCAGGCGCCCCCACTTCTCATGTTCTTTAAACTTTCCTGACCGTGCCATCTTGTGGTCTTTCCGGGAGTGGGAGCAGTACCCTTAGCACAGATATTTCTGGAAGTGAGGTTTTTAGCAGCACGAATAACTCTGTCTACAGAAATGTCAGCGAGCCGGAGACTTTAGATAGAGGGTTTTCCTCCATCTTTCTATTGAGTAGTTTTTAAAAGCAATTTTGAGGGGTGCCTGGGTGGCTCAGGCGTTAATCGTCTGCCTTCGGCTCAGGTCATAATCCCAGAGTCCTGGGATCGAGCCCCGCATCGGGCTCCCTGCTCCTCGGGAAGCCTGCTTCTCCCTCTCCCACTCCCCCTGCTTGTGTTCTCTCTCTCGCTGTCTCTCTGTCAAACAAATAAATAAAATCTAAAAAAAAAAAAAAATAAAAGCAATTTTGAGAGATCGGGGGCTGAGTGGCAATCGTATTATAGCTCTTATAGCTGGACAATCCAGCTTTTATGTTATAGCTTCTGTTCAGTAAGGCCTGGGCCTTTCTGAGTCTTGTTTGTGTACTTTTTGCCCCAGAACCTCTTGTTCAAACGAGATGCCATACTGAAAAGCACAAGTACAGAAGAGCTAAAGCAGAGTTGTCTGTTTCCTGCCCCACGAGGGGCTCCTCAGAACAGTACAGGTCCTGGAGCAAGCCCAGAGCAGCTGTTGATGGAGATGGAGATGCTGAGTCTGAGAGCTGGAGTGACTTATCCAGGAGTGAGAGTCAGATCCTGACTTCCCCTCAATTCTGGACCAGTGCTCATTTTGTTATCCTCTGCTGAGTTACCCAACTTAAAATCTTCTTTAGATGTTTAATTATTTTTAATATAAAACAAAGTGAAAAAAAGGGCCATTTTTTTTTTCTTTTTGCATTTTAAGGGGGAAAAAGAGGGGGAAGCCCCATCTCCAGCCTTCTCTTCTTTTGAGACTTTCTTGCTTCTCCTTTTCCTCTTTGCCTCTGTCAGTCAGCCTTATTTTTAAAGATACTGATGTCAGAGCAGTTGTCCCAGCATTTCCCTTTTCTCTGAGAGTCCCCGACAGGTCAGTGAAAGGAGCCCTGTTGTGTGTTGCAGGAATGTGGGGCTGATTGTGCCAAGTTCCAGAAGAGTGAGCTGGAGTACAAGTTTAATCGGAAAGCCTTGGAGAGGCCCTATACGTCTAAGCATTCCTGGGGGAAGACGTACGGGGAGCACAAGCGCCACCTGGAGTTCAGCCATGCCCAGTACAGGGAGCTGCAGAGCTACGCCCAGGAGGTTGGCATCTTCTTCACGGCCTCCGGCATGGATGAGGTGAGTCCTCATGGGAGCCGCTCTGCTTTAAATGCACCATCTCACTCCATTCCTACAACACAATGTGGTAGATGCTATTGGTTTCATTTTAAAGGCTAGGGGATAGCAGGCGGCCCGGTGGCATTTGGCCTAGAGTCAGCTCCAGCCATTGCTTACCTGAGACTTTTATTGTGCTTTCTAGAGCTAGAGTTCCCAATCACATTAACTGGATCAATGCCCAACTAAATAGAAGGCCAGGAGGAGCAGAGGCCCAGTGAGATTTTGTGAGAGGAGTACCAGAAGTTTCCAGACAAGCTGTCTTTGGGAGTATGGGGCAGCCACACTGACATCCCCGAGTCCCTCAAGCTTGTGGGAGGCCCCTATCGGACCAGTTTTCTCCCAGCGGAAAGTGGCCTGGACTAGGGATCAGGAAACCTCCCTTCTAATAGGGATCCACCTCTTGCTGAGTGGCCTTGGTGGATTTGGGTGGGGGGCGTTGGTAGTCATCCTGAGCGGCTCACAGAATGTCATGCTAACGTCCTGGAAGGGTCCAGTCCTGCTCTGTGACCTGCCTCTTTGAGATTCCTTCATGTACTCTTTTTCAAATGTAAAAATTACAATTGTAAAAATAATAAATATCATTGAAAGTTTAGAAACAGGAAAAACTAACCCATAATCCCTATATGGTGGTTCTTTTTATAGATTTCCTCCTGAAGTCTTTTATGTGCATGTTTTATTGCCTGGTTGCTACATTTGTGAATATTTAGTTTTGTGCATGCTTTTCCCATTTAACATTATGCCGTAAGCTTTTACCCACATCTGGGTTTTTTTTCCCACCTTTACTGAGATATAATTGACATATAAGTCCCCACAACTTTAGTTCCTTTCTTTTTTAAACTTTTATTATTATCTTTTTTTAATTTTTTTATTATTTATTTATTTATTTATTTTTAAAGATTTTATTTATTTGATAGAGACACAGCGAGAGAGGGAACACAAGCAGGGGGAGCGGGAGAGGGAGAAGCAGGCTCCTGCTGAGTGGGCAGCCCGATGCGGGGCTCGATCCCAGGACCCTGGGATCATGACCTGAGCCGAAGGCAGACGCTTAACGCCTGAGCCACCCAGGCGCCCCTCTTTTTTTTTTTTTTTTTTTAAGATTTATTTATTTGAGAGAGAGAGCATGAGCAGGGGGGAGAGGAAGAAGCAGACTCTCCGCTGAGCAGGGAGCCCGACGTAGGAGTTGATCCCAGGACCCCGGGATCGTGACCTGAGCTGAAGGCAGACGCTTAACCGCTGAGCCACCCAGGTGCCCCTATTATTATCTTTTGAGAGAGACCACCTGCATGCATGCGCACAGGCTTGAGTGAGCTGGGGGGAGGGGGGAGAGGAGCAGAGAGAGAGAAGAGAGAGAATTCTAAGCAGGCTCCACGCTCAGCTCAGTGCAAAGCCCAATGTGGGGCTCGATCTCACGACCCTGAGATCACAACCTGAGCTGAAAGCAAGAGTCGATCACCCAACTGACTGAGCCACCCAGATGCCCTATGCTTAAAGTTTTTAATAGCAATGTAATTCTTCTTTTTTTTAATATTATTTGAGAGAGAGAACGTGCATGAGGTTGGGGGCAGAGGGAGAGAGAAACTTAAGCAGACTCTGTGTTGAGCTCAGAACCTGACGTGGGGCTCAGTCTCACTACCCGAGATCACGACCTGAGCCGAAACCAAGAGTCAGATGCTTAACCGACTGTGCTACCCAGGTGCCCCAGCAATGAAATCCTTCTTTTGAGGATTTACAATGTACCTAACCATTTCTCTACTTTTGAGCACGCAGGTTCCCTTCAGTTTTTTGTACTTATAAATAGTGCTGAGATGAACATCATTTTTCTGTGTTTTGTGTTGTTCCTTAGGATAGCTTTGCAGAAATAGATCATTAGATGAAACCTACAAGCATTTTTATGGCCCTTGAAACATTTGGAATGCTTTTGGTCATTTAGAATATTTGAAGCGATTCCAGTTCATTCTGTAGGCCTCCCTGACCGTTTGTGTCCCTATTCCAATCCCAAAATATGTCTGTAAATTGAGTTGAAAAGAAACATAAGTCTAGTCTAGGCTGTTGGTAGTTTTAACAGGGGCGGGGAGGCAGAGAATCTAGGCATCTTTGGGAGACAAGTCCAGGCCTCAGTTCTGTAGGACAGATTCATCCCTTAATTCACAGCTTTCATAAGCATGACAGTCATCAGATCCAGTTGTGCATTTGATGATCATAAATTCCTACTTTTGAATTATATGTTATTGCTTACAGAGCATCTTCACTTACAGTAAATATATTTTATCCCTCCTCTGCCCCACTCTGCAGATGAAGAAATGGAGGCTCAGAGGGACCGGGAAGTTTGTACAAAGTCACATAGCTAGGAAATGGGTCTCGAAGGTGCAGTGTGCTTTCTCCGGTCCTACAACTCTTCCTGGGCATCAGTCCAGGTGTGTGTGGCTTCGTGGAGCTCAGAGAGCCTTTGGGCTTCCCCCTTGCTCTTTCCCACCTTGATGTTGGTGGCTGGAGAGCTTCTGGACCCAAGAGCTGCTCTGGGGACTAGGAGACAGATTTTTTGAGGAAAGTGTTCCTAAAGAGGTTGCTGGGCTTTTTTTCTGATCCCAGCTTAGAGAACACTTCCTCAGGGAATTCTTCTTGTTCCCCAGCTTGGTTCAGGCCCCTTCTGTTAAGTTCTCCTGGTGCTCGTTACTTGTATAATTGTGTGTTAACTATCTCATCTCCCTCCCAGACTGCTAGCCCCATGGCATCCCCGGCATCCCCAGTGTCTGACCAGGGGTCGGTGGTTGGGAGACATTTGTTGAAGGAGTAAATGAAGGAGCCAAACAAAAGAGAGGGTTAGTGGTTTTTACTGGATTCTTAAAGGATCTGTAATCAAAAAAGTTTAAGAGGAAAGAGCATGTACTTTAGGATCTGAAAGACTTGGGTGTTGTTTTTGGTTCTACCATTAACTAACATTTCTTGAGTATTTATGATGTACCAAGTCCTATGCTAGGTGTTTTAAACATATCAACTCATTTACTCTTCTTAACCTCTTCAAATAGCACAGTTATCCCCATTTCACAGGGAGGATGTCAGTAGTCACTAATCAGCTAACCCCACCCTCCTGACCACACTCTTCTTTCATCTCCCTGGGGCTGTTTCCTCTTAGGGAAAGGGCAAGGCATTGATTAAAATACCTAACTTGCAGGCTTGTCTTCTGGAGCAGGTGAGACCATATATGTAAAGTACATGTCTCAAGATAGGACCCTGTCTGTGTGTTCACTGTGAACCCAGATCCTGGCACTTAGTACATCCTGATCTTAGTACATCCTGAGTCAGTGCCTCGGTGGAAGGAAGATCACACCTAGAAAGTGACATTTGTTTTCATTATGTACTTGTTTCATGTACTGTGAGTTCACAGCATTTTGGGATTGCTCTTTGGCAATCCTCTAGAACTCAAGCACTGAGAGACAGCCAAGCCCTTGTCCTCAAGAGGGCAGGTTTGGGTTTGGGAAACTACTAATCCTTCTTGTGCCAAATAAATGTGAAACTTTGGTCTGATTGGCTTAGTAATGAGTCAGTAACGAGACAGGGCCCGCAAAGCTCTGGAGAGAATTTGCAAAGATTATGCCAGTATTCTGGATCTCTAGTGTTGTCTTTGGAATAGGCATACAGCCTTTCCCAGAATAACAGATTTGAGAAGTACACTCATTGGAGGACTAAGTCCTGACCTGTTTGTTAAAAATAATTAGTCTCAGGGCGCCTGGGTGGCTCAGTCAGTTAAGCATCTGACTCTTGATTTTGGCTCAGGTCATGAGAGCTGAGGGTTGTGAGATGGAGTCCTGCATTGAGCTTCACACTCAGTGGGGAGTCCGCTTGAGATTCTCTCCCTCTCCCCAGCTTGCGTGTGCATGTGCTCTCTCTCTTTGAGAGAGAGAAAGAGAGCACACGGTCTCTTTCTTTGAGAGAGAGAAAGAGAGAGCAGACTTTGAGCGAGAGAGAACACGAGTGGAGCAGAGGCAGAGGGAGAAGCAGGCTCCCCACTGATAGGGAGCCCAATGCAGGGCTCAGTCCCAGGACCCTGGGATCATGACTTGAGCCAAAGATAGACGCTTAACCAACTGAGCCACCCAGGCACCCCAATAAATAAATCCTTAAAAAAATAAAAAAATAAAAATAATTAGCCTTAGTGGTGGAATTACTTCCCCATCCTCCACCATATAGTTGCTTCCCCAGGACAGTTTTCCTAAAACCTGACCAAAGAAAGGGGAAGTGGAAGAAAGATCACATGGGAATTCCACTGCAGTGACACCTGAAAGGAACAATAACAGATGAGAGTAATGGGAAGGGTATGGCAGTGGTTCTCAAAGTGTGGTCCAGGAACCCCTGGGGGGATGGGGAGACCTTTCAGAAGGTCCACCAGCTCCAAACTATTTTCATAGCGATACTCAAATGGGATTTGCCTTCTTCACTGTCATTCTGTCCCAGGTGTATAGTGGAGTTTTCCAGAGGCTGTGTGGTGTGATGACATCATTCCCCTGGCAGTGGCTAAGGAAAGGTGTGCTGCGTGCTCTTTTACTTTAGTAACAACTCCTGTCACGGACCACACAATTCACCAGTTACAGTTTACAATTCAGTTGTTTTTAGTACCTTCAGAGTGTGGTGGCCGTCACCGCAGTCGACTCCAGCACATTTTTATCATGTACCCATTCCTAGTCATTTTTCAGTCCCCTCCGTTCCCCCCAGCCCGAGGCAGCCTCTCATCTGCTTCCTGTCTCTGTACATTTGCCTTTTCTAGACATTGCGTATAAACAGAATGAGACAGCACGCGGTCCTGTGTGTCTGGCCTCTCACGTAGTGACGTGTTCGAGGCCCGTCCGTGTTGTGCACGTGCCTCGCTCCTCGTTCTTGCTGAGTACCAGTCACTAGTATGGATGTACTACATCTCATTTACCCGCTTATCAGTTGATGGACATTTGGATTGTTTCCACTTTTTGGCTAGCAGGAATAATGCTTCCATGAACATTCAGGTGCAGGTTTTGTACCGACATGTTTTTAATCTCTTGGGGCTACGTGGTAACTCTGTGTTTAACTTTTGAGCACTCGCCAGACCGTTCTCCATAGTGGCTACACCAGTTCATAATCCTCCCAGCAGTGTAGGGGCTTCCGGATTTCTCCACATCCTCACCTTTGTTAAGATCTGACTTTCTGATTCTAGGTGTCCTAGCAAGTGTGAAATGGCATGTCATTGTGGTTTTGATTCATATTTCCCTGATGTTGAGCATCTTTGCATGTGCTTGTTGCTATTTGTATAGCTTCTTTGGAAGAATGCCTGTCAGATCCTTTGCCAATTTTTCATTGGGTTATTTGTCTTTATATATTCCAGATATGAGTCCCTAGTCAGATACATGATTTGCAGAAATGGTTCCCATTCTCTGGGTTGTCTTTTCACGTTTTGATGGTATTCTTGGAAGCACAAACATCTTTAGTTTTAATGACATCCAATTCATGTTTTTTCTTTTGTGCTTGTCTGTTCTAAAATTTCTCAGTTTTAGGGGCTCCTGAGTGGCACAATCAATTAAGTGTCCGACTTGGTTTTGGCTCCAGTCATGACCTCAGGGTTGTGAGATCGAGCCCCGCGTCGGGCTCCTTGCTCAGCACAGAGTCTGCTTGAGATTCTCCCTCCCTCTCCCTCTGCCCTCCCACTCATGCTTTCTCTCTCAAATAAATAAATAAAATCTTTAAAAAAATTTGTTTTTTTTTAATTTTTTAAGACTTTTTATTTATTTATTTATTTATTTATTTGACAGAGACAGCGAGAGAGGGAATACAAGCAGGGGGAGTGGGAGAGGGAGAAACAGGCTTCCCGCCGAGCGGGAAGCCCGATGCGGGGCTCGATCCCAGGACCCCGGGATCATGGCCTGAGCCGAAGGCAGACACTGAACGACGGAGCCACCCAGGCACCCCAAAAAAAATTTCTCAGTTTTAAACCACAATGCGGTATCGCTCCAGAGCTATCACTCTGGCGAAAACAAAAAGTGACGATAACACCAAATGGTAGCAAGGATGCGGAGAAAATGGATCATTCATACACTGCTGGTGGGAATGTAGAAAGGTATAATCACTCTGCAGAATAATACGGCACCCTCCTTTTTCTAAACCCAACCTTATTTTAATACAGCTCACATGCAGTATCATATCACATTTCACTCACTCAGAGTATACTGGTAGTTTCTTATAAACTGGACACACACAGAAATTTTGCATCTGTGGGGATGGCTGTTAACTTATTATGGTAATCATTTCACAGTGTATATATCAAATCATGTTGTACACCCAAAACTAATACACTGTTAGGTGTCAATTATAGCTCAATAAAAAATAACCATTTGCATACCTAAAAAAACACCACAGACTAGACATGTGCTCAGCATGTAGCCCGCCAGGTGTCATTTGGTAATTTATCTCAAAAGAAATGAAAACTTAAAATTCACACAAAACCCTGTACATGCAGGTCCATGACAACTTTATTTGTAATAGCCCCCAAACTAGAACAACCCAGAGAGTTCTCTAGCAGGTGAACGCTTCCAGCCATGAAAAGGAGTGAACTGCTGATACGTGCTACAGCTTGGAGGGCTCTCCAGGGTATTGTGTTGAGTGAAAAAGCCAGCCTCGGAAGGTTGCGTTCTATACCGTTGAGTTTATATAGCAGTCTTGAAATGACAAAATTACAGAGTTGGAGAACAGATGAATGGTTGTCAGTGGTTAGGGAGGGTAAGGGAGGCGAGTGGATGTGGCTGTAAATCTTTAAAAAAAACAAAACAAAACCTTGCAGAGAGGCACCTGCAACGGGGCTGAAATGAGCGGAGTTCCTTTGGTCTAAATGGAGAGTTCTATGGAGAAAGCAAATGGAGGCCATGACCATCGAGGTGGCCCCTGTGGGACGTGCTGCCCTCACACACAAGTGTCCTGCCCTAGCAGAGCTGCCCTTTGGGGTGCCCTCTTTCCTCCTCTCTTCTTTCTTTTGCCAGCCCTGCTAGCAGAGTGATGGCACGATTTTGTATTGTGACTTTGGTAGTCGCCGGTCTGTGCATCTGGTCAGACTGCATGGAATTAGATGCGCTCCCACACAAAGGAATACATGTAGAAACGGTGGTACCTGAATCGGGTCATAGACTGTCAACGTCCCTTTCCCAGTTGTGATTTTGTACTCTAGTTTTGCAGAGTGTCACCATAGGGGGGAACTGGCTGAAGGGTACAGAGGATCTCTCTGTATTCTTTCTTTTTTTTTTTTAAGAATTTATTTATTTATTTATTTATTAGAGAGCGAGTGAGAAACAGCATGAGAGGGGAGAGGGTCAGAGGGAGAAGCAGGCTCCCCGCTGAGCAGGGAGCCCGATGCGGACTCGATCCCAGGACTCCGGGATCATGACCTGAGCTGAAGGCAGTCGCTCAACCAACTGAGCCACCCAGGCGCCCCTCTCTGTATTATTTCTGACAGCTTCATGTCAAGCTATAATTATCTCAAAATAAAAACTTTAAAGTTAAAAAACCCACAAATCCCTTAGTTTTAATTTTAATTCTGTAAATATGAGTAGATAGAACCTACATAAACAAAAACCCTGTAGAGTCCACAGTCATTTTTAAGAGTGTAAACACCCAAACCTTGGGGGCCCCATGCTGAATGGTGCACATCCAGGCTGTATGGTTTCACAGTTAAGCTCGAGGACTCTGGGGTCAGATTCTGAGTCCACGTGGAGGTCGTTCCACCTCTTTGTGCTTCTGTTTGTTCACCTGCAGAGCAGGTCTACGGCCATACCACCCTGAACGCGCCCGATCTCGTCTGATCTCGGAAGCTAAGCAGGGTCGGGCCTGGTTGGTACTTGGATGGGGGACACCTGCAGAGCAGGGTTAGTACCTGAACCCATCTTGCAAGGTTGTTGTGAGGATTATCCGTGATTACTGACATAAAGCATAGCACACAGCTGTCGCTGAGCAAACGTTTGCTACAGTTAAGGAGGGCAACCTGGCCCGAGCGTCAGGACATCTGGCTTCTTGCCCTGACTCTGCTCTGAGTTGATCTCGGTGTGAACTTGGTGAGTCCCTTTCCTCCCTGGGCCTCCGTTTCCTTTTGTGTGTGAACAAGCTGCCGTCCAGAGGCTTTCTCCCAGCTCCGATGCAGAGCCAGGGAAGATACGACTAAGGCCACTTGCACCCGGAATGAGGGCTTTCCTTCTCAGCCCATGCTGCCAGGCACCTGAGCTCCCGGATGTGGCCTCTGAAGGAGAGAGGGCCCCACGCATCTGCGAGGCGTGCTTAGGAAAGGTTACTTGTTTAGGTCGTTCACTCCCAGGTGGCTTTGGGGTAGAAGCAGGAGCAGCGGGGAGATGGAGAAGAGCCTGGGTGTTAGTGCTTGGGGTCTGCCTCTCGGCCTTACCCTTTGGTGCCTTTCCCTTTGCTCCCCAGGAAGCCCTGCTGTGTGGTGTGTGTAGCATGCTCTGCGGCCACACTCTCTGAGTTCGGGTTCTGGTGCTGACCCTTTGTGGGTTCAGGCTCACCACATAACCTTTTTGAGCCCCAGGTGTCCCATCTGTAAAAACAGGGTAATAAAGATGTGCAGCCCACCTGGCTATGGGGGGGTGGGGGGCTGGGTGTGAGGACCGTGCAGGATCTGCGTCCGCCGAGTGATAGCTGTTCTGTTACTGAGAGCCCTTTGGAGTGGTTTTGCTTCACGCTGTCTGGACAGGGCGGCGGCTCTGTCCTAGGAATGCTGTTTGTTCCCAGGTATCCTCCTAGCTGACCCGGGCATAGGCAGCCAGGGCAAAGGCATTCTTAAGAGTTAAGAGTTTACAAGAGTTAATTTGCTGGCCCGGTCCCTTTTCTGAACCAGCATGTCCGGTCTGCCCGGCGATTGGAAGTGGGTTGGTCCCTTGTTCTGTTTACCTGGCAGGTGGCTCCGAGTATTTACCCACCCTAACTTCCTTGTGGACGGTAGCCATTTATCGAGTGCTTCATTTTTCTCCACTCCGTGCACTGTCCTAGGGTGTTCTTCGTATGCTGAGGAAAGGTTACAGTGTGGTGGAATTTTATCAAGGCTGAGAGAACTACCAGGGCACCTGGTCAAAACTTGCAGAGGGGCGCCTGGGTGGCTCAGTTGTTAAGCGTCTGCCTTCGGCTCGGGTCATGATCCTGGGGTCCTGGGATCGAGCCCCACATCGGGCTCCCTGCTCCGCGGGAAGCCTGCTTCTCCCTCTCCCACTCCCCCTGCTTGTGTTCCCTCTCTCGCTGTGTCTCTGTCAAATAAATAAATAAAATCTTTAAAAAAAACAAAACAAAACCTTGCAGAGAGGCACCTGCAACGGGGCTGAAATGAGCGGAGTTCCTTTGGTCTAAATGGAGAGTTCTGTGGAGAAAGCAAATGGAGGCCATGACCATCGAGGTGGCCCCTGTGGGACGTGCTGCCCTCACACACAAGTGTCCTGCCCTAGCAGAGCTGCCCTTTGGGGTGCCCTCTTTCCTCTTCTCTTCTTTCCTTTGCCAGCCCTGCTAGCAGGGTGCCCCCTACCCAAGCCGTGGTGTGCTCTGACTGGGCCACCCGGACTGTCCTGTCCCGTGCTTCCCCTTCCTCATTCTCTCATGCTGCGCAGCTCTCCAGCACCCTGTGTTCTCCCCGGCTCATCACTGCGGGCTTCTTTTCCCTTTTCCACAGGATCTCAAACGCTGAGGGGAGGGGAAGGGGCTTTAGAAAAATCCCAGCTCCTCTTCTTGCTTCTTTTACCCCTCAGATCAGTGGGCCGGGATACGGAAAGGGGGTTCTGTGGACACACATTGTCGATCCTCATTAATTAATAATTAATTACTACCAGGGTGCCTGGGTGGCTCAGTTGGTTAAGCGACTGCCTTCGGCTCAGGTCATGATCCTGGAGTCCCGGGATCGAGTCCCGCATCGGGCTCCCTGCTCAGCGGGGAGTCTGCTTCTCCCTCTGACCCTCTTCCCTCTCATGCTCTCTGTCTCTCATTCGCTCTCTCTCAAATAAATAAATAAAATCTTTAAAAAAATAATAATTAATTACTACCAACTACTGGTAATAAAGCCTCTCCCCCACGCGCTTCCCCCTAATAAACAAGGGTTCTGAGTTGAGTAAGATAAAAAACCAAAAGCTAGACAAGTGTATTCACTGGGGCCCCGGAGGAGGGAGCTCCAGCAGTGCAGCATCTCACCGAAGCGGGCTGCAGGCGGGACCGTCCTGCGTGTGTAAGCCGGCGGACGCGCGGCTCCTCTCCGACAGGCTGCGAGCCTTTGTGCGGGGGCAGGCGGGAGCGAGGAGAATTGTGAGGCTGCCCGGCTGCACGGTACCCCTGCATGGAAAAGGGATGGACAGCGGGGTGGGCAGGCCTAGGGGAGGCCAGGGAGTCCGTGGAGAACGGGGGGCCACCGGCGCTGACCCGGCCTGAGGGCCCTGGGCACGGCAGCACAGCCTAGGGTCTGCTAGGGTCTGCCCCGTTGCTGCGGTTGGCACCCTCTGCAGAGATCAATCCAAAGCGGCAGTGTTGGGAGTGGCCGCTAGGTGGGGCTGGCTCTCCAGGGCGGACTGGCCCCTTTTCCTCACTTGAAAACTCTAGAACTCCATGCAGATTTTCCAACCCCTGTAGGTGAGCTTCTGCACAGTGTTTCTGCTGCGTTTGGTCCCTCCTTGCTCCTGCTCGCCCTGTGCCTCTCCTATTCATGCCCTTGGGATGACTTTGTCATCACGAGCCCCTTCTCTCCGGAGCTGAACATCGTAAGGAAGAGAACTTAGCCTAGGGTTTGCCCTCTTACAGTAGAAAACACTCTCCATCTGCCAGATAGAATGAGAAAAGTGGGAGAAGTCGACTTTGTTCGATAAACCCATTAGAAGGAATGTTTTCACTTCCATCTTGGGGCTGGCTTACAGTGTGAGAGACACATAAACAGGAGAGGTGAGAGAGAATGATACAGACGGGACAAGAGAGGCGAGGGAGAAATCCCGCACAGGGAAGACCACGCACGAGAACTGCGGCGAAGGCAGCTTAGCAGGCCTGGGAGTAAGGGGCACTCGGGCCACGCTGGACAGTGTCTCTCGGACCCAGGGGCTGGTGAACTGCCTGTGAACGGTTCACTGGCTTGTTACCCACTGAGTGTGGCTCTCCGGCAGCTCTAGCCTTCATGATACTAGAGGATTTACAGATGAGGAAAGTGGGTCTCTGAGTGCAGCCAGTGACTGGAGTAGCTTATCCCCTGCGGGCAAGATGGAAGGACGCTCAGGCAGCAGCGGGTTGATTTAAAGAGCCTGCTGGTGGAGTGACCTTCTCACACTGTTTCTCGCCACCGCTGTGCCCTCTGGGTTTCCAGGCATGGTGACCTAGCTTCTTACAAAATAGGATTCATGGCGCAGCAGTGGTGGTATTACCCAGGGACTTAAGAGAAACACAGACCTGCAGGCTCCACCCTCACCCGGCAGAGTCAGAATTTGCATTGCATTTGAGCAAGCTCCCTGGGAGAGCCGTGTACCATATTAAAGTGGGAGAAGCAGTGATCCTGCCGATTAGGCCTTCCAAACCTACTTCTGAAACCCAGGCAGCATTTTACAATAGATTGAACTTAAGTATTTGGAAACACTGAGACCTTGATTCTTCCCACTTCTCATTTCGAACTCCATTTTTTTTTTTTTTAAGATTTTATTTATTTGCGAGAGAGTGAATGAGAGACAGAGAGCATGAGAGGGAGGAGGGTCAGAGGGAGAAGCAGACTCCCCGCTGAGCAGGGAGCCCGATGTGGACTCGATCCCGGGACTGCAGGATCATGACCCGAGCCGAAGGCAGTTGCTTAACCAACTGAGCCACCCGGGCGCCCTCCAACTCCCAATTTTTAAAAATAGTAATAAAAGGTAGTTTTGGGGGTTTTTGTAATTTGATAACAAGCTGAGAGTTTACTCTTAAAACTTGTAGCCCACTGGTTCTGTTAGCGTTTGTTGACCCCTCCCAATTTCCTGATCCTGAGTCTTAGTGAAACCCCTGTGGAGGTGAAGAATAGTGAGGGGCCCTCGACAGGTAACCATGAGCAGTGATGTCATGCCAAAAAAAAAAAGTGAACAAGGGGCGCCTGGGTGGCTCAGTTGGTTAAGCGTCTGCCTTCGGCTCAGGTCATGTTCCCAGAGTCCTGGGATGGAGTCCCACATAAGCTCCCTGCTCAGCAGGGAGTCTGCTTCTCTCTCTGCCCCTGCCCCTGCTCTCTCTCTCTCATGTGTGCCCACACTCTCTAATAAATAAAATCTTAAAAAAAAAAAGTGAACGAGATTTGTTTTCCCTGTAGGCCGCATGGTTTGGGGGCTGCGAGGGTTTGGGTTTGATGGGCCTACCTACCAGCTGTGGGTCACTGTGTCAGGGTTGGGCCATAAAATGCTCCATTTTTTTCACTTGTGGCCAGGCTTGAAATGGCCTCTTTTCCTGGCTGTTTGGTTTTGAATAAAGGGTAAGGCCTTTGAGGGACATTCACTTTCTCACCACCTGGTTTTCTGGATCAAGATTAGGTCCTGGCCCTTTTGTGTTGGGGCCCTGGACTTCTTGGGAAGGAAGGTCTGGCCTGGGTTCTGATTCTTTTGCAGACCTCGGAGCCAGGACAGGCCAGCCTGCAGTGTTTGTTGGACAAATGGACAGGGGGGCTATGAATGAAAGTTTGAATCTGAATGAAATGACTGACATAACACATCTTTCCCTGCTTTCAGGTTGTGGCGAGAGTCCTTCGGGCTGGGCAAAGAGGAGGGGTTTTTCTGTTTGTTTGTGGCTCCTCGCCTGACTTAAGGACAGTGATTTTGAACAGTGGTGAAAAAAAGCTCCCTCTTGATTTTTATAGATGGCAGTTGAGTTTCTGCATGAGCTGAATGTTCCGTTTTTCAAAGTTGGATCTGGGGACACTAATAATTTTCCTTATCTGGAGAAGACAGCCAAAAAAGGTAAGTGTTTCATTTTTGCCCTAAAATGAGGGTGTCCAAATCTTCCCATTTTTACTCTAGTAGAGCCCACTAAAGGAGTCTCTTGAAGACAGACATTAGAAACCTCTTTTCAGTTAGCATTACTTCTATTTTTCCATGTGCTGACTTGAAAGAAATGAAGGATAAGTCAGTTTTTATAAGAACCCTTTAAATTAAAGATTATTTTATTATTTTTATTTCTATGAAACTGAGCCCATGGCAGTATATATAAAACTTCTTAGAGAAAGTTTTGACTTTGAGAAATAGTCTGTACGTACAGTGTAATATCCAACCTCTGCATATTACAGTTTGTAAGTGGTTTTGTAACATGAATCATCTCATTTGGCCCTCCTCACAACCCTGGGACTGAAGCAGGTTACAGGATTATGCTGCTTTATACTGAGTTCATAGATGAGGCATGCGAGACCACAGAGCCGGGAGGTGGCAGCTCTGGGCCTCACATTTACTCATGCCCTTGAGTTGGGGGCCGTGCTCACCCTAGCATTTGTGCAGCCTCTTCATCCAATGAGATGCTCATCTTTCTCCGAGGAGTGTGACATTCCTCTGCCTCCTGAATTCAGCTCACTTCGCTAAACAATAATATTGGGGGCGAGGGGAGTCTGCATTTCCTCAGAGTCGAGGGCAGGAGTCCACCAAGCTCCCCTCTTCCCCCACAGTGGCTGGTACAGTGTCTGAGAGATGCCTGTGGAGTTCATCTGAATGATGAGACCAGCAGTTGGGGTATGATGCTTGAGGGAGAGTCAGAACCCCTAAGGAGAAAGTGATGATGGTGTTGGTGTTGGGTCACTCAGGCCGCCCAATGGTGATCTCCAGCGGGATGCAGTCGATGGACACCATGAAGCAAGTCTATCAGATTGTGAAGCCCCTCAACCCCAACTTCTGCTTCCTCCAGTGCACCAGTGCATACCCGCTCGCCCCCGAGGACGTCAACCTGCGCGTCATCGCGGTGAGCAGGCCATTGTCTGATCTGGCCACAGCGAAATGGCGTTTCTTGAGCCATTTCCTGTGGGAAAGCTGGGGCCTTTCTTGTAGCCAAAATTCTAACCAATCTTGACATGCTTCATGTAATCTGAACATCCATTGACAAATTAGAACCAGCTGTGAAGTTAAGGAATCATTTACATTCTAAAGAGGGTGATTGTAAATTAATTTTTCTTAAAACCATTCTTAACTTTTCCTACTATGAGATTTAAGGTGTGAGTTCTCCTAATTGTCTGTATACGTTTTCTGTACTATGTGTATTGGCCATTAGAGGTCCCTCTTCTGTGAATTGCTGGTTCATATCGTTTCTTAGTATGTTGTCTCTTGTATGTGTGTGTGTGTGTGGTAAAATAGAAGATTTACCATTTTAACCATTTTTAGATGTACAGTTCAGTGGCATTAAGAACATCCACATGGCTGTGCGACCATCACCACCATCAGTCTCCAGAATGTTTCCATCCTCCCAAACTGACACTCTGTACCCATCAAACACGGACTCCCCATTCCCCTCGCTCCCGGCAGCCACCATTCTGCTTTCTGTCTCCATGAATCTGACCCCTCTAGAGGCCTCATATAAGTGGAATCCCACACTAGGTGTCCTTTGTGTCTGTCTTCTTCCACTTACACACCGTGTGCAAGGCTCCTCCACGTTGTAGCGCATGCCAGGATTTCATTCCTTGTTGAGGCTGAGTAATATTCCATCATGTGTATGTACTGCATGTTGTTTACTCTCCGTCGATAGGCATTTGGGATGCTTCTACCTTCTGGCTACTGTTGAATAAGGCTGCTAAAGTCACGGGTATACAAACAACTGTCGGGTTTTCTTCATATTGAGTTGCAGGAGACCTTGAAATGTCTGGCTTTTTCTGCTCTCTGCTATTTGCCAGCTCTGTTATTTTTTGCCTGTAGTTCTGAGCCTCCGTGAGGCTCAAAGTGGTTATAGTGACAGCCTTGAGGGAGCTTTCTCTCCCACCGGATTTTGTCTGCTCTACCTCAAGTCATTTCACAGATGGCAAAATCCAGTCCCAGAGGGAAAAGGCCTTACTTGCCTGAGATCTCACAGCAGTTTGGTGGCAAAGCTGGGACTAGAATCCTTTGTCTCTTGTTGTCTCAGGCCACCTCCATCCCTTTCTCTTGGTAGCACCTGAAGCTTAACTTAATTAGAAATATGTATATGTAATTATCCTACAAAACCATTGTAGTTATATTAGTGAAATTCTAAATATACCAGACACATAATCCTGATACTGCAATTAACCAGTTTTCTTTTATATTTTCCTTTTGGTATTTTGACATCCTGGGTTTTTTTTCCCCACGATAGTGTAAGCTTTTGTATATGTTGCTACAAAGTCTTCATATTTAACTTAAAAAAAATTAGCTTTTTTTGAAAACTGACACTACCTTTTTACCCAAACTTCTGTCTCTCCCAGGTGGTAGCTTTTTCTCCATTTCTAGCTCATCTCTCAATCATGTCATTTAAAAATTTAAACATTTCTTTTTTAAAAACTCAAATAGCTCTGAAATATAAACATTCTCTGTAATCTCATCCCACAGAGATTACTCTCATCAGCAATTTGCCTTATGTGACTCCAGGTATTTTTCCTTGATTTTCTTTCTGTGGAGATGGCCCCCCTTCCTCTTCATTCTCACCCAGGGTGCCGTCCTGTCCCCTCCCGATACTGGAGCACCGTGAGGGTCGCCCGCCCACCCACCCCATCTCAGGCCCGGCCCACCCATATTCCAGCAGTTTGACCCTGCAGCCTGCATCCCCTTGTCCATTACGCGCCCTCCGGCCTGGTTTTCGGGGCCTTTGCCGATCAGCTGTCCTAATCTTTTATTAAATCCCATCTGGGTCTTTCTGCTACACTTAGGCTTTCTGGTCCCCCTCAATGACAAGACTCGCTTGACGAACGTCTTTTGCTGCCTTCAGTGAATTATAGATCACAGATTAATTAATTATTTAGCGTTTCCACCGAAGGATCGTTTCGAGACTGGGCTGTATATATTACGGAGGACGATATTTGTGCGTACAGCAGGCTTGCTTCCGGCGGCTCAGGCTAATTAAATGTGACGGGTGCTTTTTGAATGGGGTTAGGCATTCGGTTATAGTTCTGTGGCTCCTCCCGGTGGTTTGTGCCGTGTGAGGCACTCTTAGGGTGCACTCTCGCTAACAGTGGCCGTTGCTGTGGGGCAGTCCAGTGTGCCGAGTGCTCTTCACGCATTTGGAGGAGTCCTGGACAGGCACCAGTCAGGCACCGCCAGGACGGAGCAGCTCAGAGAGCCTCGGCTTCTTGCCCGTAGTTGCGCAAACAGCGAGCGGCCAAACTGGGACGCCGTCCGAGGTCTGCCTGCGTCTGCACCGTGTGCCTGAAGTGCCACAACATTTAACCGGTTTCCTTTTTTTCCTATTCTAAAGGAGTATCAGAAGGCCTTTCCTGACATCCCCGTGGGGTATTCTGGGCATGAAACTGGCATAGCGGTATCTGTGGCCGCCGTGGCTCTGGGCGCCAAGGTGCTGGAGCGTCACATAACTTTGGACAAGACCTGGAAGGGCAGTGACCACTCGGCTTCGCTGGAGCCTGCAGAGCTGGCCGAGCTGGTGCGGTCCGTGCGCCTTGTGGAAAGGGCCATGGGCTCCCCGACCAAGCGGCTGCTGCCCTGTGAGATTGCCTGCAACGAGAAGGTGGGTTCTGTACCACCTGCCGGAGGCCAGGCTGAGCCTCGGGGTCTGGGCTTGGGTTAGCAGCGGGAGAAGCATGTCACTTAAGGGAGCGTCAGCAGTTTCTGCGGCCTCCTAGGACCCTGTTGCAGTTTCCCACTTAGCCTCTCAAGCCTTTGGCTCCAGTGCTCTAGACTCCAGGGGCTGTCAGGGGGCGGGGGTAGCCTCGTGAGACACTTGGGTGGTGAAGTCCTACTCCCTTGGGGTAGGTAAGCCTTGAGAAACAGTTAGGCAGAGGGGTTCCGTGAGGCGGTGGGAGAAGGGCCTGTGATACGTCGAGGCATCTTTGCCGAGGAAAAGGGGAGGGAATTGCACCAGAAGAGCAGAAGGAGAGTTGAGCCCTTAATTTGGTTTTGAGGCTCGCGGCTCCCTGGGCAAACAGTAACTACAGCAGGATGATGCGTCATCTGATAACATCCACTGGCAGAGCTTTGGTCCTGGCACGAAATTTTAGAATTGATTCCTTGGCCCTTACGTGGAGGATGTCGAGTGAAACGGATTTGTTCAGCAGCGTTTATGGACAAGACCTAGAAAGGCTGTCATACTTCCGGTACCCTTTATTCCCCTCCCCTGCCTGTCCTGTCTCCCCCTTTGTAGGTGACCCCCTTTCCCATCCTCTGAGTAGCAGCATACTCAGTCTTGTGAGTCCTCCATATTCTTACTTTACCGAGCAGGGTGGCCGTGGGCCAGGACTCAGGATCCCGGTTCATTGCAACTTAGACCAAGTTATCTGCCTTCTGTGGACCTCAGTTTCCCGTGTTTAAAATGAGATACTGAGCTGGATGATGACAAAAGTAATTTTCATTTACTGGGAGCACTCTGTGTTCCAGGCAGACTGCATACATTATTATCGCTAATCCTTACAGTTGTCTCACAAGCTGGAGGTACTGTTATTTCCCATTTTACAGAGAAACTCCACCAGGCTTGTACCCACCTAACGGGGATTTGGACCTGGCTCTGTTTGGCCGTATAACCTGTCCCCTTCCTGTGCCATTTATCCGGAGGCCCCTCATTTGAGCCTCTGCGTTCACCCCACATTGGCCAAGGCCCTGTGTGTGAGATACTGTTCTAGGCACTGAGGGGAGAACAGAGTCCCTGCTTCGAGGGTACCTGTGAAGACTGGTCAGGGACCTTGGGTATAAAACAACATGAACCAGTTAACTTCTATGAAGCTGGCACTGAGTCTTAATTTTATCCACAGCTGGGCAAGTCCGTGGTGGCCAAAGTGAAAATTCCGGAAGGCACTGTTTTAACATTGGACATGCTCACGGTGAAGGTGGGTGAGCCCAAAGGCTACCCTCCTGAAGACATCTTTAGTCTGGTGGGCAAGAAGGTCCTGGTCACTGTCGAAGAAGATGACACCATCATGGAAGAATCGGTAGAAAATCATGGCAAAAAAATCAAGTCTTAAAATAAAGTGCCATTCTCTGAATTGCCTTGCTGGTACTTTTGGGTGAGGTGGGATAGGAGTGGTGGTCTCTAGAAACCTGGCTTTCATCTGCTGCTCCTCCCGAGATACACATTTTTGGGCCAGGCACTGGCAAGCCCATAGGAGGGATACAAAGAGCAAACATGTCAGTCTCTGCTTCGGGCTGGCTGGCCCAGAAGGGGTGTTCAGTTGCTGTGTGGCTACACAGGTGTGTATGTTTGTGTGTGTGTGTGTGTGTGAGAGAGAGAGAGAGAGAGCTGGCTGTACAAGGGCCTCTTCTTTAAGCCTTCATTCATCCTGCCTGTAAAGCCAATCCACATGACCTGAAATGTCCCTTCCCTCTAGACCTCCTGTCTCTTCTCCATTGTCCTTTTTCCCTCCCCGCCCGGGGACTCTGTATCCAGGGAGCTGCATAGTGGTCACTGGGCATCAGAGAAGGGATTGGCCAGGCAGCCTGCAGGCTGAGAGACGCTGAAAGCCTGCACAGCTCTATGAGTGAAGAGAGAGAAAGGACATTCATTCCTCCTTTCCACAATGTGGAAAATATGCTGTGTGCCAGGCCCTACTTTAGGTACTGGGAGACAGCAGTGAACGGCCCACGTTTCCTCTTCACGGAACTTCCACTCAGATGGGGACAGAGGAACAGCAAACCAGAAGCATAGTAAGTAAATCACAGTAAGTTGGAAGGTGGTATGTGCAATGGGGGGAAACAGGGCTGTGTAAGGGACACGGGGAGTGTGGGTTTGGTGTATTTGTAGCTGGTGGTGACCTTTAAATGTGGTGGTAATGCTGAAAACAGCCCTTCCCTACTCATAATGAAATTACAAACCCAGCTAACAAGACAGATCCGCAGTGTTTTCCTTTGTGGAAGAGCAGTGTGGGCCTTTCACAGCCAGCCAGTATCAGACACCCCTCTGTCCTTCTGAACCAAGACTGAGATGAATGATTCTTTTCAGATATACTTCCAGATTCCTATTTATAGGAATTCATATTTATCTGACCTTGTTCACTATCGCGCCTTGTTTCAAAGTATGTACTTGAGTCTCTCTTCAGATGCATAGAATTATTTAGCCTTTGAAGTTTCTTTACTTGTGAGTGTAGAGCCTCCCTCCCCTGTGGATCCCAAAGCAGTTTTTGCAGAGGCACGGATTTTTTTTTTTTTTTTTTTAAGATTTATGTCAGAGCGAGCGGAGTGGGAGGGGCAGAGGGCGAGAGAAAATCTCAAGCAGACACTGTGCTGAGCGCAGAGCCCGATGCGGGGCTCAATCCCGCGACCGTGAGATGATGACCTGAGTAGAAATCAAGAGTCAGATGCTTAGCCAACTCGGCCATCCAGGTGCCCTGAGGCACTGATATTTGTAAGTTTCGGGGTGGGGTGGGGAGGGAATCCTGGGCTGTACTCATGTGTAAGAGAGAATGCGTCAAATTGATGTGCTGAGAATTGAAGTGTGATTGAAAAGGATCACCGGCATATGACATGGGTGGGTAGTCAGTGTGCCCATAGCCAGTAGCAGCGGGCTACCTCGTGCTGCACTTGGCCGACCTGAGGGTGGAAGGATTGACAGCCCAGCGTACCTTTAGTCCACTATGGTTGGGAAGCTCAGGTATAGAGGACATCCTTGGCCACCTGCCAGGTGGGAGGTGCACAGACGGGTACCGTTGGAGAGTTCCTGGCCTGTGGGGTGCAGGCACCTCTACGAACTGTACCCCACATGTGTGAATCGCTGCGATGTTTATTCTAAAGGTCATGGAGCCATGGATGGGAATCCTGGGATTAGGGATAGGAGAGGAGGCCTGGCCAGGGAAGGCCCCATGGTGGCACTTGAGTTCAGCCTTGTAGGTTGAGAAGTGACAGAGGGAGGAATCTTGGGATTTGAGGCACAGGCTTGGGAGGTGCCAGAGTGTCCAAGGACATGCAGGTGATGGTTTGGCAGGGAGTGGCTCCATGGGGACGAAGGATTTTGAAGGTGGTCAGAAAGGAAGCAAGGGGGGTGCCTGGGTGACATAGTTGGTTAAGCAGCTGACTCGATTTCGGTTCAGGTCATGATCTTGGGATTGTGAGATTGAGCGCCACGTCAGGCTTTGCGCTCAGTGTGGAGTCTGCTTGAGATCCTCTCTCCCTTTCCCTTTGTCCACCCCCACCTCTGGGCTCGTGCTCTCTCTTTAAAATAAGGAAGTCTTAAAAAAAAAAAAGGGGGGGGGGCGCCTGGGTGGCTCAGTTGGTTAAGCGACTGCCTTCGGCTCAGGTCATGATCCTGGAGTCCCGGGATCGAGTCCCGCATCGGGCTCCCTGCTCGGCAGGGAGTCTGCTTCTCCCTCTGACCCTCCTCCCTCTCATGCTCTCTGTCTCTCATTCTCTCTGTCTCAAATAAATGAATAAAAAAATCTTTAAAAAAAAAAAAAAAAGGGAAGGAAGGAAGCAAGGGCCTAAAAGCCTGCAGAGTTTAGACTTTATTCTATTGGTGGTAGGGAACCATGGAAGGCTTCTGGGGATATGCTGGACTCAGATCTGGCCCCCCACTCTCATGCTTACCCCTAACTTCACCTCACATGCAGCTTGGCTTCTTGGGCAGGCTGTCCCCTCTCCATAGTACAGACTCCTGCCCACCAGGACCAGGCTGTGCAGGCCCACCTGTGCGTATCCTCTGCTAGGCTGACATCACGATCCCCTGCTCCCTGACAAAGTAGAATTGCAGAAACAGAAGAGATCAATAGGCAAGGAAGGGTCCTGGAATCTCTTAAGAACCAGTAAGTGACCACAGATGGCTTCCATGTTGCTAAAGGATGATCACAAAGATGCCAAAAGCTACGCAGTACTGTCTTGGGTAGGAACAGCTAGAAGGTAGTGCCTCTTTGTACGTAGGCAAGCACTCAGTTATAGTCATATGTGGTGAACTCCCCATCACTGGCCCTATTCAACCTGGGACCAGCTGACTGCCACAAGAAATTGTGGAGGGGACGGGAGGTGAGTGAAGTCCTGTCCAGGCCTCAGTGCCGTGTACTTGAAGCAACATGAACTCCCAGTGAAGAACATGGTTACCAGGGATATATTCATATTTATTAAAACAAACCACAGTTTATAAAATTAAGGTCATTTAAAAAATATCTGCAAGCAGTTTGCTGTATTAAGAAATTTCTGTAAGTATAAATCTGAAGGAGAATTAAGTGATTTTTATAGTCACAGACCCCAAGGAAACTCTAGTCCTGTATTGAGACTATCCTGCTACTGCAGGCTGTCTGCTGGGAATGCTGACGGGTGCTCGCATGGTACAGTGCTGTATGGTTTTTAAAGCAAGTTCATAACCACTGGCTCACGTGAGCCTCCCAACACTAGCAGGCAGGGTCATTACCCCCATTTTACAGATGACTCTCCCAGAAGTGAAATGACTAGCCTGAGGTCACATGACTGTGCACCGAAACCACCGTTTTCTGGCCAGCACAGGTCTTGATACAGAGTAGGCATTGGGTCAAAGCCAGTTTTTGTCCTGTATAGTCCAGCTCTGTCTCTGCTATGTGAATTCCAAACTCAAGTTCCTCTCCGGGTGCAGGACCTCATCTCAGCCCAAGGAAAGTTACCCGAAGGCAGACTCAGTAGGCCAAAGTGAAGCATCACAGGCCAAACAGGAGCGAGCAGGCACCAGCCAGAGACCAGCCGTGTTCACCTGAACAGTATGGCCTGGCGGACGTGAGCACGACCCCAACCCCACCACTGGCTCTGTGACCTTGAGCAAGTTACTCATTCTGGATCTCCGTTTTGCCCTGTGTAGAATTGGGGTAACTTTCTACCTCCTAGGGATGATGTCAGGATCAAATGAGTTAATAGTTGTAAAGCATCGGAACAGTGCCTGACAAAACAGGTGCTCTTATTACTTGGCCCTGACTGCCATGGGTCTGGAAATACGTCTTTGTTTGCAGGGAGAAACAGAGATGCAGGGTCAGGCGCATCCATCTTCTGTCGGGGAGGCCCTGTCAGAATTCAGCTCTGGGTCATCCCCAGTAGAATTAATTCCCCTCTTTTCAGGATTCCCGGAGCAGTGTGCTTAGACGCTATGCTCTCTATCCAGCTAGAGTTTTAAGTGACTTGGTTACAACCAAAGGCACTCTAAGGTTCCTTCTGCCTTGATTTCCACTTGTATTACATTGCCCTGTATGAAAGTGGCATTTTTAGGTCAGAAAACTACTAGAAATTGGCGTTTTTATGTACTTCAAATTAATGAATGCCCTGAAACCGTAAGTGGGTTTCAGCTTTGCATCTTCTTCACCCTACCACTGCCCTCTTGCCAACCACCTAAGAAGGTAATTTAACACAGTATGATTTCAAGACCATCTAGGGAATTTGACAAATAATGATGCTAAATCTTCAGACCGGAGGCACAGACCCAGAAAAGAGGCCTTCCCCTTCCTGCTAGAGGAGCTGGCCTGTGAGGTCCTCCTGGTTTGGCCTTTTCTATTTGTCACTTCTTGATGGAGGATGGGGTTCTCTGGGCCGTCCAGACTTTACTCTTAGCTCCTCCTCTTTTAGTTCCAAGACAGTTGGGAAAACTGCCTGTGGTTGCTAAGCAACGGTCGCCCGCTGGTTTCTTCCCAACATCCCTTGAGGAATGAATAAGCAGTAAAATCTCCCACATTGAAAGCTGGGCCTGAAGAGCTGGGACAGG
The DNA here is from genome assembly GCF_011800145.1 of Mirounga leonina. Lineage (NCBI taxonomy): Eukaryota > Metazoa > Chordata > Mammalia > Carnivora > Phocidae > Mirounga > Mirounga leonina. Next base: position 32,302,890 of record NW_023270433.1, on the reverse strand, counting down.
GCAAGTAAAACACTTGCCTTGGGGCTGGGGCATGGCCCAACTTAAAGGAACTTTCTTTTAGGACCTTAGTCTCCCCAAATGTACAGAGAGGTTAGGCTGGGTGATTCATGAGGACTTCTCAGCTCAGCTGTTCTTTGCTTCAATGATAGCCAGCTGCTGGTCACTGGGAGGGAAAGGGACATCCTGACCTTTTCAGGGTGGGGAGGGTACAGGACATAGCTGCCCTTGGAAAGCTTCCAACCTAGCTGGAAAGCAAGGTCCTAGATGTGTGGTTCTCCTAGTGTGGCTTGGGAAGACTTCCTGGGGCAGTTAAGCCAGGGGAAGGCTGAGACAGGCAAAGGCAAAGGTGTCGAAAGCTCTGACTGGAGGGTCTCTGAAAAGAGCAGTAGAAGCTAGATGAGCATAAGGAGTTTGGGGGCAGACTAGAAAAGCCTTGAATGCTAAGGTAAAGTGCCTTTTTTCTCCCTGAGGTCCTTGGGAACCTCTTGGTAGTTCTAAGAGGTTAAATGAGGTTTTAGGCACAGCAATCTGGCTGTACAGAGGAGGATGAGAATGGGAGAGGGTTCAGGCCCCAAGGTGTTACGATGCTCTTGTGGCTGCTCTGAAAAGTGACATGGACAAGCTGAAGTGGAGTGGAGAGGAGGAGGCAGGTCAAAGGGACATTAGGGGGAAAGGGCTGGATGACTCATTCATTCACACATTTATTGTGCGCCTATTAAGTGCCAGGCATTGCTGACTGCTCTATGAGGGAGAGGCCTGAGGCTGAGGCTGACCTATTCTGACACGGTCAGGGTGCTCAGGTTCTCTTGTGGGTGGCACTTGGAAAAAAAGCAGTGTAGTGGCAGGGCGCTGGTGGTGGTGGAGAGGTCCAGTGAGACCCGGTAGAGGACCTGTGTTTAGGGCATGTCTGAAACTAGCCAGAGAGAGGAGCCTTTTCAAAGCACCCGGCAGGACTAGTGGGGGAGAAGACGGGGGTGCTTGGGAGCTGGCAGTAGCCCAGCCACATTGGGTCTGGTGGGGAGACCTGAGCAGTGGGAGGCCTAGGGCGGTCACTCCGGTCTCGGCCCCTAGGGCAGCCGGGAGATGCTGATGGCCCCTTCCCAGAGGCGCAGGGCCGGGTAGAGCGGCTCCTGGAAAGTGGCCCGGAAGGTGTGCAGGTGGCTCATGCCGCCCGACACGTCGTAGAAGGAGAGGACGCCGGCCTCGTAATCCAAGAAGACCCCGAGACGGTCGGGGTCGTCGCGGGGCCGCAGGCGGCTGCGCTGGCCGTCGTGGAAGGCCCAGTACTCGAGGTCGTAGCGCTTGAGGCACCAGGACTGGCGGTTGCAGCCGAGGCGGGCGGCGGCCGAGGCCCCGCAGCGCCGCAGGGACGCGTAGGCCACGCCCACCCACCAGCCGACGCCCGCCTCCTGCACGTCCACTTCCCAGTAGTGGCGGCCGGCGGCGTAGCAGTCGCGACCCAGCACCTGCCACAGCTTGTCAAAGCGCAGCGCGGGCGTGGGTCCCAGGCGGCCCACGAGGCCGCAGCGCACCGTCAGGCGGTCCGCAGAGAGGCGCAGGCGTGCGTGCATCGTGTCCGGCTCCAGGGTGGGCGTGCGCGCATCTACGGGGGGAGGGGCAATGTGGTGGGCGGGGCACACCTGGTGGGCGGGGCCAGCGCGGCGCCCCCGGCACCAGTCGGGGCTCCTGTCCCCGCCCCCCCCCTCACAACTTCACCGTAGGAAACGAGACACCCGGAGTCGCCAGTGGATCAGTGAAACGCCACCCTTTAACCCTGATTGCCTCCGAGGAGGTGGGAGGTGGCAGTGGCACATGGGAAGGAGGGACAATTTCACTGAATTTTGTGCCATGGAATTTGTTGCCAATTTCTAAAAAAATTAAGAAATCCTGTCCCTATTCATGCTTGGGTGTATACCCTTCCAGTTTTTATCTTGACACTTTATACTTTTTATTGGTATCATGCCATACACGCTTTTGGGTAATCTGGTTTTTTAAATTTGTTGATGTATTTATGATATTTTCCCCTAACAAATAATATTCTTTTATCAGAGCGTTTTAATGGTGACCCTAAGATTTTGATGTGTTGGATGTATTATACTTTAACCTGTCCTTCCCTCTTCTCAATATTTAGGCTTTATTTTTTTTATTTTATTCATCTATTTGTCAGAGAGAGAGCACAAGCAGGGGAAGTGGCAGGCAGAGGGAGAAGCAAGCTCCCCGCTGAGCAGAGAAGCCCTAGGTGGGTCTCTACCCCAGGACCCTGGGATCATGACCTGAGCCAAGGGCAAACGCTTAACCAACTGAGCCACCCGGGTGTCCAGTATTTAGGCTTTAAAAAAGCTCTTGAAAACACAAATATAATTACCTCTTTATGCATCTGATTATTGCTTGAGGATACATTCCTAAAAGAGGAAATGCTGGATCAAGATGGGTAATTTTGCTTTTAAGGCCTTTGGTAAATACTGCTAACTTGTATCCCAGAAATGTGGTGCTGACTTAACTCCCAATAATTGTTCTTACTGCATTAAACCACATCTGTAGGCACGAAAACCAAAGTCTAGATGGTAGGGGATGTGGACGTTCTGCTTTAGTCGATACTGTAGAATCGTTTGTGGAGTTTCCTGTAGCAAGGTTTTGCACATCTTTTGTTAAGATTTATTGCTGATTTTTTGAAAATGTCACCGAAAATGTTTTTAAAACTTCATTTTCTAATTGTTTATTGCCAATATATAGAAATGTGTTTTGTATACTGGTACTACATCTAACAGTTGTTCTCAATTCACTTAATAATTCTAATTTATCTTTTGATTATATTAGATTTTCTGTAATCATGTCATCTATGAATAAGGATCTCCCCCCCCATCTCATCCTTATAGCTTTCACTTCTTTTTCTTACCTCAAGGCACTGTACAGGACATCCAGAAATGTGGTTATGGTAGGCATCCTTTTCTCCCACTTCTGGGTAAATACTCAACAGAAAGGCATGCATATGTGCATCAAAAAGACATGCACAGGGATGTTCATAGCAACATCATTCACTACAGGCCAAACCGGAAACAAAACCCAAAATGTCTTTCAATAGTACAATGTGTGCTACATTCATACAATGGAATACTATATACAGCAGTGAAAACAAACTACTTCTACACACAATAATATGGATAAATCTCCCAAATATTATGTTAAGTGACAGAAGCAAGACACAAAAAAGTACAATCTGAATGATCTAGTCATATAAAGGCCAAAGACAGGCAAAACTAATCTACAGTGTCAGAAATCGGGAGAGCAGTTACCCTTGGGGGAGTAGTGAATAGGCTGCATGAGGAAGGCTTTTGGGGAGCTGGAAATTTCCATTTCTTGGTCTGAAGGAGGTTATAGACTGTATTCACTTTTAAAAAATGATTGGGGCACCTGAGTGGCTCAGTTGGTTAAGCCTCCAACTCTTGGTTTTGGCTCAGTTCATGATCTCAGGGTCGTGAGATCAAGCCCTACACTGGGCTCTATGCTTGGCACAGAGTCTGCTGGAGATTCCCTCCCTTTTCCTCTCCCTTCCCCTCTGCTGCTCCCCCTCCCCACCTCTGCTCTCACTCTCTAAAAAGATAAAATCTTTAAAAAAATGATTGAGCAGCACCCCTTTGATTTTGTACTTTTATGTATTTTATATTTCAAAGTTTACTTTAAAAGGCACATGCCCAGTAATTCCACTTTGAAAAATTACTCTTAAAAAATGAGCTAAGGTATATACCATTCACTTATTAATTCAGCAAATATGTACAAGAATGGACATTTATTGCAGCATTGTTTACAGAAATGAAAATGTAAAGCAGCCTAAATGCCCAGCATTATGAGATTGGTTAAATGTGGCCTATTCAATCAATGGAATACCATGCATCCTTTAAAAATAATGATAATATTTAAATCTATTGAAATAAATTGTTCAAGGTATACCGTTAAATAAAAAATTTACAGAATATGTGATCCCACTTTAAAAAATCTGTATACATATATGTTTTTAAAATGTCTGAAAGAATGTATGCCAAAATATTAATAGCATTTTTCTTTGGGGTCGTTTTTTTAATATATCTTTTTTTTTAAATCTAATTTCTAATTTTCTGTAAGAAGCATCCATTACCTGTGTAATTTTTTCAGGGAACAAAGATTTTCACAATGTATCACTAAATGAAAACACAGGTTACAAAACAGCATGTATAGTATGATACCATGTTTGTAAAAAATATATATATTAAATATATCCTTGTATGTATAGAGAAACCAAAGAAAGCTAACAGGGCAAACAATAATAGTAGTTATCTATGGGAAAGTGATTTTCTTTAAAAAATTTTTGTTTTTGTTCCCTAGTTTTTCTACAATGAACATGTATTATTTCTGTATTTAAGATTTTTTATTATTATTACTTTTAGGTAATAATCTCTACACCCAACATGAGGCTCAACTCACGACCCTGAGATCAAGAGTCGCATGCTCTATCAGCTGAGCCAGCCAGGTGCTCCTTATTTCTGTTATTTAAAAACTAGCAATAAAGGTTGAAAAAACCCAAGTTGGGTGTGTTAAGAAAAAAGGGCGTGACCTCCATTTCTGTGACCTCCCCCCCGCTTACCCATGCACCCGGCCCTCTCCACCCTCCCTTTGCTCCCCGCTCCCTGGGGCTTACATTTTAAGAAGAGTGATCGCTCTGGTGAGGGGCTTGTTTTCAAAAGGGAAACTAGCTTGGTGCTCGTGGAGCCCGAGAGCTGGCAGTTCGTGTCTGTAACAGATTGTGAGAAATGAGTGCCTGGTGCTCATGCAAGCACAGCAAATTACAAAACGTACTAAAAATACTACAAAACTGGAGATTCGCATTCTCTCTCCCCCAGAGGCGCATGCAAATTTAAGCAGTAAATGCAAATTCAGGAATTCGAGACAGACAGGAATACTCTAGGACAATACTCGGGGCTAAGGAGAAGTGTAGTTCGGAGGGTGGGAAGTGAATTCAGGCCAGTGTGAGTGAGCCCCGAACCCGGGGACAGGACAGCAGGCTCAAGGAGGACCGGGAGAGTCAACGATGTATTCAACAGTCAAGCATGGGGGCAACTGCCTGGCAGACATACAAATTCCGGGATAAAATGGAAATTGAGAAATTAGGTCATCAGAAAACGTCCTGTCCAGGTCTCATTCCAGTGCGAGGGGTTGAAGGGAAACCCAAGCCATGGTCCCTGTCTTCCACAGCTCCATCAAGTAAAAGAGGTGAGAAGTGGGCTCACCTGAGCTACCCGCCAAGGCACGGAGTGCTCCAGGTCACAGAGGAGAGAGAGGAATCAGGGCAGACATCATGGAGGACGAAGCGCCTCAGCTAGCCCTTGAAGGACAGGGAAGATTTGGACATCCAGAGAAAAGGATGGGAGGCTTTCCCAGCCGGAGGGTCTGGGCGGGAGCACAGGCATTAAGGGCAGGTGGTCGCAGTGGCACCTAAACTGGGGAGCCATGGAAGGTGTCTGCGAGAAGGCAGACCCGAGCAGGACTTTCAGAGCTCTCTGTGGTGGGGAGTGGATGGGGCAGGGTGAGCGTGGAGGCAGAGGTCCCGCTCGGAGGCTCAGGCCTGAAGTGGGGCAGGCCGGCCGGCAGAGGGGCCGGGGGAGGAACTGCTGCAGTGGCGGACGAGCCAGGGCCTGTTTCCTGGGAGCGGCCTGGAGTCGAGCAGTAGCGGACTGCGGGGAAGATGCACGTCCCCTTCTCAGAGATGCCGTCCCCACGTCCCCGTAAAAAATCCAGCTCCTCCTCCTGGTCACCCTGAATTCTCACCCTGCTGTACTTTTCTCCAGAGCACTTACTGCTGACACACTCAGTTACTGTCTGTCTCGCTCCCAGAGCACGGAGCCCCACGAAGGCAAGACCTTTGTTTTTGTACGCTGCCGTGCCTAACAGTGAAGAGGGGCTCAGTAAACGTTCTGGAGGAATCATTAAGAGCGGAGATGAATGAAGGAAGAAAGGTTTCTGAGCGCCTGCTTTGTGCTAGGCCCTGCAGGGACCTCGGAGCAGGACTCAAAGTGGTTCTTACCCTTTGGGCATTTACGACAGGCAGGGGGAGGCTCTGGTGTCCAGCTCAGGGACAGCCCCAGGCCGGAGATGCAGCAGGGCGAGAAGGGGGAGAGAAGCAGTGGCCAGCAGAGCCGGCCCCGGGTGGTGTGGAAAGGCTTCCCAGGTGAGCACCGCTGGGCTGGCCCCGCAGGGATGGTGGAACTTGGCCAAACAGAGAGAGAGGAGGAGGGGAGTTGGCTATTCCAGCTGGGAGCCCAGAGCAGGCAAAGATAAGGTGCAGCAGAATCCTGGGAGCAACTTAGGAGTTAGAAGCAGAGCAGGATGGTTGCAAGAGGCAGGACAGGGTCTCAGAAGAGGAAGGAGGTGAAGTCTGCAGGGTGGGTAGGGCCTAGGCCCAGGAGTCCTCCACCACCCAGCCATGGGCCTTTGTGTGGAAGAGACAGGAGTTAGGTCTTCGCAGTCGCCTCTGGGTTAAAGGGTACTAGGGAATTAAGAACACAAGGATGGTCACGCAGCAGCTTACTCTCCTTCAGGCGAACGTCCAGTGGCGTCCGTAACATGCTCTGCATGGCGTCCACGAGGCCCTTAAAGAAGCTCTTGACGGGCTCGAACGAGAGGGGCTCGGGGTAGCACAGTTCTCCCAGGCTCATCTGCTGCTGCATCTCCTGCTCCGTGGCCCTGTACTCCTGCGAGGGTGTGCGGGGGGTCAGGGTGGCTCTGGGAGCAGCGGATGCTGTCCCAGGCTCCACCGCCGCACCCTGGGACAAACCCGGGCCAGCAAGGGTGGCCCCCACCCCGGCCCCGGAAACAGCTCCCGGAAACAGCTCTGGTGAGACTGCACTGTTGACTTCTCCCTCCCTCCCTTCCTTCCATGTTCCTGGAGCTCTACTCAAGGCATGAGGGGCAGAGGAAGGAAGGAGGTTGGCTGACTGCACCCGCCCTTAAGTTGCTCACCACCTTGCAAGGGGCCCTGAAACTTTCCAGACACTGCCACAGGGCTCTGCCTGACGTACAGGGGGATGAAAGGAACGACGGGCCAGTTTTCCTGGGGAAAGAGCCCTCTGGGCACGTCCAAAGGAGGGAGCAGGAAAACCACGTTCCAGGAGGGAAGTCAAAGACCCTGGAAATTCAGCTGGAATGCCGACTGAGGGCATGTGCCCCCCACCGTGAGGACCTGTCCTGTTTACAGCCTGGACCTCACCCTTTAAATAGCCTTCCTGGGTTAAGTGTGGCTTTGCTAAGTAGCAGCTAGAAAACTCACTCTCCCAGCCTCCTTTGCACCGAGGTGCAGGCATGTGACCAGGCTCCTCCAATCCGAGGCTTGGGTGTGGGAGTGCTGGTGAGGCAGTGACAGCTGCTCGCAGTCTCGGGGGCAGCAGGGAGGTCTCAGTAAATGTTCATAATAGAATAAGGAATGAACTTGAGCACACCTGTTTCTGACCTTTGCCAACTCAGGGAACAGCTCCCTCGCCACCCATATTTCAAGCCAGAAGCTGGGCATCATCTTGGATTCCCCCTACTTCCACTCACCAATCCTGCTGCATCTCAAACCTGCCTGCCTCTCCTCACCCTGATGCCTGTCCGCTGGCCCTGGCCTCTGCAGTCCATCATCCTCCCTGTCACTAAAGTGACCTTCCAAAAGCATTACGCCGACCAGGTCGTTCCCCAATTCAAAACACTCCCCTGGCTCCCAAATCTTTACAGGACAGTCTAAACCCATGGCCAGGACCATATGGCCCTCCGGATCCAGCTGCATCTCCCAACAACCCCTCCTCCCTTGTACCCCTGCCCTGCCTCCAGCCAGGCTAAACCCTAGCGGTTCTCCAGCCTGCCAGGCCCTCATGTGCACATGATTCCTTTCTGCCTGGGATGTCCTCTTTGCTCTGTCCCTCTGTATATCCCTGGTGAGCTCCTCATGCTCCCACACCCAGCTCCATGGGCACCTCCCCTTAGAAGTCTTTTCTGACCCACACCCGCCATGCAGAACTGGACACTTCATAGACATACTTTTGCTGGCTCGCTTGGGCTGCGTTGTAAATAACTATTTCTGAGCATGTCTCCTCACCCTGAAGCTCTTAATGTCAAACAGGGGCCTGGCACAAGCAACTTGCTCAGTATATATTTGAAGAATACATGAGTGAGCAAATTGAAAGGAGGAATGATGGGGCACCTGGGTGGCTCAGTCGTTAAGCGTCTGCCTTTGGCTCAGGTCATGATCCCAGAGTCCTGGGATCGAGCCCCGCATCCCTCTCTTGCTGTGTCTCTCTCTGTCAAATAAATAAATCTTTTTTTTTTTTTTAAGATTTTATTTATTTGTCAGAGAGAGAGAGAGAGCACAAGCAGGGGGAGCGGGAGAGGGAGAAGCAGGCTCTCTGCCGAGCAGGGAGCCCGATGTGGGACTCGATCCCAGGACCCTGGGATCATGACCTGAGCTGAAGGCAGACACTTAACCGACTGAGCCACCCAGGTGTCCCTAAAATCTTTAAAAAAGAAAAAAAAAAAAAGAAAAAGGGAGGAATGATGAATGATGAATATCAGTAGCTCTGGCACCAGAGAATAAAGAAAAAAGATGATAAAGCCCTGAAACTGAATCTATGATACAAGAAAAACATTCTTCTCCATGGAAGCATCCCTTTGTATTAGATATCCCTACCAAGTACCATTATTTTTAAAGAAACAAACAAATGTACCCCTCTGTGCACCTTGCCCCTCTCAAAGTATAATATCCAATGTGCCTAGGAAAGCACCTCACCCAGAATTGTTACGTGTATTCTTTTGTTAGCTAACAATGAGACACACAGGCTGAACTAAGGCCACATACACGCACAAGCCTAGAAATGTTTGCCGTGGACTGGCTTAACTCGTTTGGTACTGCCTGATTTATTTGTCGGTCTTATTTTCCAGTCAAAGGCTAATCTGTGATTAGACTCAGTGACACCTTTATTTAGTTGTCCCACAAGCCTGTAAAGCATCTTACAAAGGTTATCTAACAGAGCAAAGTTTTCCTCTACGGCGAGAAAACGTAAGCCAAGAGAACACCAGGGTAAGAAAGTAAGCTGGAAGCCAGAGTGAGAGGAGGAACAAAGTGTATGCCGCCAAGTCCCTGCCAAGCCATTTGAAACCTATGTAGCTCTGAGGTTGCCAGAAGCCAGGGCGAAGAAGGAAATGGGAGGGTTATGTGAGTAGGAAAGCCATCCCAGTGCACAGGGGGCCGAGCAGGAGGATCAGCACAAGAGGGGAGTTTCTCCCGTGGTTCCTTGGGAACAGGAACACCACTCTCAACAACATGTGTTCACTAATATAGCAATGAATCACAGGGGCTATTTCCTAGATGCTCCCTCAGTATAAGGTAATAGCCTCCAACAGAGCCCAGTGGCCAAAGAGTACCATCCTTCTCTCCCCTTTGAGCAAAGTGTGAGTCACTTTGCTCAAAGTGTGAACTCGGTAGCTGGAAGGACCCCTGCCTTTCCAGGAGGGGGTCTCGAGTAAGAGTGCGCAGGCAGAGGGCCGGGGAGCCGTGCTGGTGGCTCTGGAGTCAGGCCGACCTGGGTTCTGATCACAGCTCTGCAGCCTATTAGCTTTGTGACCTCGGACGAGTCACTTCACCCTCCCTGGGCCTCAACTGCTCATTCATAAAATGGCGTGAGAACATCCACTTTGCAGAGTTTTAGTAAATATGAGAGCATCAAGTGCTTGGAACATAGAGCCCCCCCCCGCCCAAAATGGCGGCTGTTCATTTTATGTCGTTAGTCTAAGATGTATATACTCTTGCTAACAATGCCTATTTCCTTACCACTTGTGTGGGGGCAAGAAAGCCTGCATGCTGACAAGGCAATTCTCAGTGCATAAACCCTGTGTTCAATGCCACAGTAACTGAAATGAAATGCCGGGGGCGGGTGGGGGGGGTGGAGAGCAGGGGTCCGCTGTGAGGGCAGGAGTCCAGCATTACCTGCAGCAGCAATATGGGATCGGGCTCCTGGCTGATACTCCAGACCCTGCTGGAGAGACTGTGCATGCCATCTATTTGCTCTTTGCAAGATTCGATTTGCTCCCTGTACGCCTGGAGGGTTAGCTGTGTGTTTTTATCAATGAATTTCTTGGCCAGCGTTTCCTCTTCATCAAGTAGTATTCTGAGTTCAGTGAATTTTCCCGTCAGCCAGGTTTTACTTGACTCTGCATGAGCCTGAAAAGAAACCAGTTGCAGATGATATCACTACCAACGAGGAAATCCGGAATAATCAACATGAAACAAATTATTACAACCTCTAAAAAGTGAGCTCAGGAAGGTGGCCGGGCAAGTGTAAGATCAGCTTGTAAAAATTCCAGCTTTCCCAAGTACCACCTATAACCAACTGGAAAATGCATGGAGAAATATAGTGGGAAAAAAATAGCAAGATACCAAAAAATAAACCTAACAAAAATTGTAATGAACTACATAAAGAAAAGCATAAAACTGCACTAAAAAGACATTAAAAAAAAAAAACACCAAACCTCTGAATGTGTAGAAGAAAAGACCATATTCCTGGCTAGAAAGATTCATTATAGTCTACAAAGTCATTGCAATCCCAGTCTTAACATGTGGATTAAACAAATGGTAAATTATGATGGCAGAGAATAAGCACAAGAAAAGCCAAAAACTTCTTTTAAAAAGATCAATGAAGGATGAGCTGCCTTATTAAATATGAAAACAAACCGTAAAGCTACACGATTTAAAACCCTGTGGCTTAGGCTTAGACAACGATCAAGAGCCAAAAGAGTTCAGAAATGAACTGTGTGTGTGTGTGTGTGTGTGTGTGTGAGAGAGAGAGAGAGAGAGAGAGAGAATGGTGGCACTTCAAATTACTGGGAGGAAAGAGTGAACTATTCCATAAATGGTATTGGTACAACATGCAATTAACCATGTATTTGAAAAAATATTTTGTTAGATCCTCATCTTATACCATATATAAAAATAAATGCAAACAGAACCCCACCTTGCCAAAGCAGTAGTCTTGCCAAAAAAATGAGACTCTGTGTCTGGTAACTCTAAATTTACTTTAGAGATCCAATTTAGAGGACGTGCAGAGAACAGAGGAACATGACAGGCATCAACTTGAGAAATACGCCAACCAAATACATTTTGAAAACTTTATCTCACTTCTAATTCAAACAAACAAAACGTGACATTTATAACACAGTTGGGAATGTGACCACTGGTTGGATACTGGATGATATAAGGGAACTGTTGTGAATTTTCATAGGTGTGATGATGATAACATGGCTGTGCATGTTAAAAAAAAAAAAAAAAGCATCATCTTGTAGAAATAATACCCTAAACTTTTACAGATAAAATGGCATGTCTGGTATTTGCTTCTAAATAAATGGGTATGCTTGAGGTTTTCAACAACAAAAGATAAACAAATTCCACATAGATTAAAGCACTACACATTTAAAGCCATCTATCAGAATGAAATATAAAACAATTTTATTCTAAAAATTTGAGACCTCTGTAAGAGGAACCTAAAACTCAGATAGCTAAAAGGTAGCCATAGTGGGTTTGATCAGATAAAAAATGAAACTCTTCCTAAGAGGGAAGGTTCTGTAGACAACGGTTCCACGACAGGTAACAAACTACACAGGCTTATCATCCATCACATACAGTAAAAAAAAGAAATCATTTGATTTAAAACGGACCAAATGCATGTAAGTGCCAATAGCTGGATGAAGGGGTACGCAGCCTCTCAAACAGTCAAGGAAGTGAGCGATGTACCAGAAAATACCTTCTGGCCATCAGCCTGGAAGATAACAGAGTATCGAGTGATGTGTGGAGTAGGCACTTACCTACCCTGCGGGTCACAGTGTCTCTTGGCACTGCATTTTTAGGGGACAATGTGATGATATCAAAATTTTAAACGCAGCCATCCTTCGATGTAGCAATTCCTCTTGTGAGAATTGATCTCAGAGGAGGAGGAGCAAGATGGCAGAGGAGTAGGAGAGCTAAATTTCATCTGGTCCCAGGAATTCAGCTACATAGGGATCAAATCATCCTGAACACCTATGAACTCAACAGGAGATGGAAGAAGAGACTAGCAGCAACTCTCTGAACAGAAAAGCGACCACTTTCTGGAAGGTAGGACGTGCGGAGAAGTGAATCCGAGGCGATATTCGGGAGGATAGACGGCGGGGGAGGGGGCCTCCGTCAGCTGCTGCTACTGGCAAGTGGTAGAGCCGCGGAGCATGAAATCGGAACTTTTATAAGTCTGCTCCGCTGAGGGACGTCACTCTGGTGGCTAAGCGGGGGGTGGAACCTCCGGGACAGTGTGGTCTCAGGACCCTCGGGGTCACAGAAAGACCGGGGGTGCCTGAGTGCGGCAGAGCTCCCAGGTATCGGAGCAGGGAAGCCGGCTGCAGAGGCGGAGCCCAGGCGCGGGCTCTCAGCTCGGGGTGGCCATAAACCGGGATCCGCGGCACAGTCGGGCCACTGCTCCTCCAGCAGGGACCCAACAAGCGGCAGATCCGGGGAGACCCACCTTCCTCCCCTGGGAGGAGCCGCGCAGGAGCGCACCGCAGGGATCTGCTGGGTTTGGAGACTCCACACGGGGTCGGTGCAAGAGATAGAGGCGCGCGGTCACAGGCCGGGTGAGCACGGAGTGCGGCCGGAGACCGGGGAGACGGGAGTGACTGATGGCTTTTCTCTGGGGGCTCACTGAGGAGCGGGGCCCCAAACTCTCAGCTCCTCTGGGGCCAGAGATTGGGAGGCCGCCATTTTCACTCTCGGCCTCCAAAGCCGAACGGAAAGCTTGCAGGGAACAAAAGCTCCCAAGAGCAAACCTGAGCAGATTACTTAGCCCTGACCGGGCAAGGGCGGGGCAATTCTGCCTCCGGCAAAGACATTTGGGAACCATGGCAACAGGCCCCTCCCCCAGAAGATCAGCAAGAACAGCCAGCCAAGACCAAATTTACCGATCAATGAGAACGGCAGAACTCCAGGGCTAGGAGAATACAGCACATAGAATCCATGGCTTTTTTACCATGATTCTTTAAGTCTTTCAAAGTTAATTTTTAAAATTTTCTTTATTTTTTCTTTTTCTATTTTTTTAGTTGAATTTTTCTTCTTTCCTTTTTCAACCAACTTTTCTTATTAACTCCTTTTTAAAAATCTTTTTCATTTTTACATATTCCATCCCTTCATCGTATTTACCCTTATTTTTGTATATATATGTTTTTCTTTCTTTAAAATTTTGTGAGGCAGTTTCTTCTAACAGACCAAAATACACCCAAAATCTAGTGTGTGGCTCTGTTCTACTCACCAGCCTGATCATACTCTTTTTCTTTTTTTTTCTTTTCCCCCTGGTTTCGGGTCTCTTCTGATTTGTTTAGTGTATATTTTTCTGGGGTCGTTGTTACCCTTTTAGCATTCTGTTCTCTCATTCATCTGTTCTTCTCTAGACAAAATGACAAAACGGAAAAACTCACCTCAAAAAAAAGAACAAGGGGCAGTACCAACTGCCAGGGACCTAATCAATACAGACATTAGTAAGATGTCGGAACCAGAGTTAAGAATGACAATTATAAAGATACTACCTGGGCTTGAAAAAAGCATAGAAGATACTAGAGAATTCCTTTCTGGAGAAATAAAATCTAACCAGTCAAAATCAAAAAGGCTATTAATGAGGTGCAATCAAAAATGGAGGCTCTAACTGCTAGGATAAATGAGGCAGAAGAGCATTAGTGATAGAGAAGACCAAAGGATGGAGAATAAAGAAGCTAAGAAAAAGAGAACACAAGGGGAGAATTTGAGAGATAAGTGATACCAAAAGATGAAACTATATTAGAATAATTGAGATCCCAGAAGAAGAAGAAAGAGAGACAGGGGCAGAAGGTATACTGGAGCAAATTATAGCAGAGAACATCCCTAATTTGGGGAAGGAAACAGGCATCAAAATCCAGGAGGCACAAAGAATCCCTCTCAAAATCAATAAAAATAGGTCAACACCCCGATATCTAATAGTAAAACTCACATGTCTCAGAGACAAAGAGAAAATCCTGAAAGCAGCTCGGGGATAAGAGGTCTGTAACCTACAAGGGTAGAAACATTGGACTGGCAACAGACCTATCCACAGAGACCTGGCAGGCCAGAAAGGACTGGCATGATATATTCAGAGCACTAAACGAGAAAAATATGCAGCCAAGAATACTATATCCAGCTAGGCTGTCAATGAAAATAGAAGGAGAGATAAAAAGCTTCCAGGACAAACAAAAACTAAAGGAATTTGCAAACACGAAACCAGCCCTACAAGAAATCTTGAAAGGGGTCCTCTAAGCAAAGAGAGAGCCTAAAAGTAACATAGACCAGAAAGGAACACAGACAATATACAGTAACAGTCATCTTACAGACAATACAATGGCACTAAATTCTTATCTTTCAATAGTTACCCTGAATGTAAATGGGCTAAATGCCCCAATCAAAAGACACAGGGTAGCAGATTGTATAAAAATACAAGACACATCCATATGCTGTCTGCAAGGGACTCATTTTAGACCCAAAGCCACCTCCAGATTGAAAGTGAGGGGGTGGAAAACCATTTACCATGCTAATGGACCTCAAAAGAAAGCTGGGGTGGCAATCCTTATATCAGACAAATTAGATTTTAAACCAAAGACTGTAATAAGAGATGAGGAAGGACACCATATCCTACTTAAAGGGTCTATCCAACAAGAAGATCTAACAATTGTAAATATCTATGCCCCTAACATGGGAGCAGCCAATTATATAAGCCACTTAATACCAAAATCAAAGAAACACATCAACAACAATACAATAATAGTAGGGGACTTTAACACCCCCCTCACTGAAATGGACAGATCATCTAAGCAAAAGATCATCAAGGAAATAAAGGCTTTAAATGACACAGTGGACCAGATGGACTTCACAGATATATTCAGAACATTCTATCCCAAAGCAATAGAATACACATCCTTCTTGAATGCACATGGAACATTCTCCAGAAGAGATCACATCCTGGGTCACAAATCAGGTCTCAACTGGTACCAAAAGATTGGGATCATTCCCTGCATATTTTCAGAACACAATGCATTGAAACTAGAACTCAATGACAAGAGGAAAGTGGGAAAGAGCTCAAATACATGGAGGCTAAAGAGCATCCTACTAAAGAATGAATGGGTCAACCAGGAAATTAAAGAAGAATTTAAAAAATTCATGAAAACACAACTATTCAAAATCTTTGGGATACAGCAAAGGCAGTCGGTCCTAAGAGGAAAGTATATAGCAATACAAGTCTTTCTCAAGAAACAAGAAAGGTCTCAAATACACAACCTAACCCTAAACCTAAAGGAGCTGGAGAAAGAACAGCAAATAAAGCCTAAACCCGGCAGGAGAAGAGAAATAATACAGATCAGAGCAGAAATCAATGAAATAGAAACCAAAAGAACAGTAGAATAGATCAACGAAACTAGGCGCTGGTTCTTTGAAAGAATTAGTAAGATTGATAAACCCGTGGCCAGACTTATCAAAAAGAAAAGAAAAAGGATCCAAATAAATAAAATCATGAATGAAAGAGGAGAGATCACAACCAACACCAAGGAAACACAAACAATTATAAGAACATATTATGAGCAACTCTATGCCAGCAATTTAGATAATCTGGAAGAAATGGATGCATTTTTAGAGAAGTATAAACTACCAAAACTGAACCAGGAAGAAATAGAAAACCTGAACAGACCCATAACGAGTAAGGAAATTGAAGCAGTCATCAAAAATCTCCCAACAAGAGCCCAGGGCCAGATGGTTTCCCAGGGGAATTCCACCAAACATTTAAAGAATTAATACCTATTTTTCTGAAACTGTTCCAAAAATAGGAATAGAAGGAAAACTTCCAAACTCATTTTATGAGGCCAGCATTACCTTGATCCCAAAACCAGAAAAAGGCCCCATCAAAAAGGAGAATTACAGACCAATATCCCTGATGAACATGGATGCAAAAATTCTCACCAAAATACTAGACAATAGGATCCAACAGTACATTAAAAGGATTATTCACCACGACCAAGTGGGATTTATCCCTGGGCTGCAAGGTTGGTTCAACATCCACAAATCAATCAACGTGATACAATACATTCATAAAAGAAAGAACAAGAACCATATGATCCTCTCAACAGATGCAGAAAAAGCATTTGACAAAGTACAGCATCCTTTCTTGATTAAAACTCTTCACAGTGTAGGGATAGAGGGTACATACCTCAATATCATAAAAGCCATCTGTGAAAAACCCACAGCGAATGGGGAAAAACTGAGAGCTTTCCCCCTAAGGTCAGGAACGCGGCAGGGATGTCCACTATCACCACTGCTATTCAACATAGTATTGGAAGTCCTAGCCACAGCAATCAGACAACAAAAAGAAATAAAAGGCATCCAAATCGGCAAAGAAGAAGTCAAACTCTCACTCTTTGCAGATGACATGATACTTTATGTGGAAAACCCAAAAGACTCCACCCCAAAACTGCTAGAACTCATACAGGAATTCAGTAAAGTGGCAGGATATAAAATCAGTGCACAGAAATCAGTGGCATTCCTATACACCAACAAGACAGAAGAAAGATAAATTAAGGAGTTGATCCCATTTACAATTGCACCCAAAACCTTAAGATACCTAGGAATAAATCTAACCAAAGAGGCAAAGAATCTGTACTTAGAAAACTATAGAAGACTCATGAAAGAAATTGAGGAAGACACAAAGAAATGGAAAAACATTCCATGCTCATGGATTGGAAGAACAAATATTGTGAAAATGTCCATGCTACCTACAGCAATCTACACATTTAATGCAATCCCTCTCAAAATACCTCAACTTTTTTTCAAAGAAATGGAACAAATCATCCTAAAATTTGTATGGAACCAGAAAAGACCCCGCATAGCCAGAGGAATATTGAAAAAGAAAAACAAAGCTGGTGGCATCACAATTCCGGACTTCAAGCTCTATTACAAAGCTGTCATCATCAAGACAGTATGGTCCTGGCACAAAAACAGACACATAGATCGATGGAACAGAATAGAGAGCCCAGAAACGGACCCTCAACTCTATGGTCAACTAATCTTCAACAGAGCAGGAAAGAATGTCCAATGGAAAAAAGACAAATGGTGTTGGGAAAATTGGACAGCCACATGCAGAAGAATGAAACTGGACCATTTCCTTACACCACACACAAAAATAGACTCAGAATGGATGAAAGACCTAAATGTGAGACAGGAGTCCATCAAAATCCTAAAGGAGAACACAGGCAGCAACCTCTTTGACCTCAGCCGCAGCAACTTCTTCCTAGAAACATCACCAAAGGCAAGGGAAGCAAGGGCAAAAATGAACTATTGGGACTTCATCAAGATAAAAAGCTTTTGCACAGCAAAGGAAACAGTCAACAAAACCAAAAGACAACCGACAGAATGGGAGAAGATATTTGCAAATGACATACCAGATAAAGGGCTAGTATCCAAAATCTATAAAGAACTTATCAAACTCAACACCCAAAGAACAAATAATCCAATCAAGAAATGTGCAGAAGACATGAGCAGACATTTCTGCAAAGAAGACATCCAAATGGCCTACAGACACATGAAAAAGTGCTCAACATCGCTTGGCATCAGGGAAATCCAAATCAAAACCTCAGTGAGATACCACCTCACAGCAGTCAGAATGGCTAAAATTAGTTAAGTCAGGAAATGACAGATGTTGGCGAGGATGCAGAGAAGGGGGAACCCTCCTACACTGTTGATGGGAATGCAAGCTGGTGCGGCCACTCTGGAAAACAGTATGGAAGTTCTTCAAAAAGTTGAAAATAGAGCTACCATACGACCTAGCAATTGCACTACTCGGTGTTTACCCCAGATACAAATGTAGTGATCCGAAGGGGCACCTGCACCCCAATGTTTATATGAGCAATGTCCACAATAGCCAAACTATGGAAAGAGCCCAGATGTCCATCAACAGATGAATGGATTAAGAAGTTGTGGTATATATATACAATGGAATATTATGCAGCCATCAAAAAATGAAATCTTGCCATTTGCAGCGACGTGGATGGAACTAGAGGGTATTATGCTAAGTGAAATAAGTCAATCAGAGAAAGTCAAGTATATGATCTCACTGATATGAGGAATTTGAGAAACAAGACAGAGGATCATAGTGGAAGGGAGGGAAAAATGAAACAAGACGAAATCAGAGAGGGAGACAAAGCATAAGAGAATCTTAATCTCAGGAAACAAACTGAAAGTTCCTGGAGGGGAGGGGGGTGGGAGGGATGGGGTGGCTGGGTGATGGACACTGGGGAGGGTATGGGCTATGGTGAGCGCTGTGAATTGTGTAAGACTGATGAATCACAGATCTGTACCCCTGAAACAATACATTATTTGTTAATAATAAAAAAAAAAAACCCTCCCAAAAAACAAGAGTCCAGGGCTAGATGGATAAAAAAAAAAAAAAAAAATTGATCTCAGAAAACGTTTTCACACATGCATGAACATTTGTGTGCCGAGATGCTCACTACAGCACTGTTGGTGATAAAGTTGGGCAAAATTTTCGATATGGGAAGTATATATATGTTTATTATATACACTATGCGGCATTCATACAATGAAATAACAGGTAGTGATTTAAAAGAAGGCAGTGTTCTGATACATGCTATAATATGGATGAACCATTAAGTCATGCTAAGTGAAATAAGCCATGATTTCCTTTTATGAAATATGTACAGTAGGCCAGTTCACAGAGACAGGAAGTAAATGAGAGGCTGCCAGGGGCTGGTGGGAAGGGAAGCGATTGCTTAGTAGTTACAGAGTTTATATTTGAGGTAGTGGGAAATTTTTGGAAACAGACAGTGGTTGTGAGTGTACAACACTGTAAATGCAATTAGTCCCACTGAATCATACACTTAAAAATGGTTAAAATGGTAACTTTCGTTATGTATTATTTTACCACACACACACACACACACACAGAACACAGTGGACCCATACACCCCGGCATGGAAAACTCTCCAAGACATCACGTGAAAAAGGGCAAGCTACAGAATAATATATATATAGGATGATCCTATTTTTGTAAAAGATAACTAAACAAAAATTATATACGGATACAGGTATGCCGGCCTTCTGAAAGTTTGCGTTGGTCCACTTTGCTTTTAGAAAGACCTACATTAGAAAAAAAAAAAAAAAAAGAAAGACCTACATTAGTATGGCAATGTTTTTTGTTTTTTTTTTTAAATTTATTTATTTGACAGAGAGAGACACAGCCAGAGAGGGAACACAAGCAGGGGGAGTGGAAGAGGGAGAAGCAGGCTTCCCGCTGAGCAGGGAGCCCGATGAGGGGCTCGATCCCAGGACCCTGGGACCATGACCTGAGCCGAAGGCAGACGCTTAACGACTGAGCCACCCAGGCGCCCCTGGTAATGGTTTTTGTCTTAAAAGCGAAAATCCTCTTCAGGTTTCCCTCAGTTAGAAAAGAGATATTAATGTAAGTCTTTTCTAAATGTGAAGTGGCTTAACTCAAATTTTAAAAAAGCAGGGAATGCTCTTTCCTTTATGCCCTTTCTACCGACAAAAGGTTTCACAGATCACTATTTTTTGATAGCGGGGGGAAACCTGTCTATGCATCTGTATGTTTGCAAGTGCATTTATTTTTTTAAAGATTTTTATTTGAGAGAGATAGGACATGAGAGAGAGAGCACAAGAAGTGGGGAGGGGTAGAGGGAGAAGCAGACTCCACTGAGCAGGGAGCCCAATGCGGGGCTCGATCCCAGGACCCTGGATCATGACCCGAGCCGAAGGCAGACGCTTAACGACTGAGCCACGCAGGGGCCCTTGCAAGTGCATTTAAATGTCTGTTAGTTCTGGTCATGTTTGGGAAAACCTGACTGGGGGGATGGTGAAGAGGTACTCCCATTTTGCATTTTCTATAGTTCTATACTGTATTCTAATATACTCTTGTGAACTTTAAAAACAAAAATGAACGTGTTCATGTACTACTAGTGCGATTTAAAAATAAAACAGAAAATCATTAAAAAAATAAATAAAAGCAAAACATAGGTCAGCCTCTTTCCTCAGCCCAAACATCAGCCCACACAACAGAACGGCCCCTGGTACCTGGTGGACAGGCTCCCCATGATGTCATGTTCTCTTTTTAGTGGGGCAGGAACTATATATGTGGTTTGGCATGATCTATGGAGTTCCCCAAGTCTGTTTCCTATACAGTGGTTAGGTTCTGAGGCTAGCTGATACCAGCCACATGTAATATCGGTTAAATTGGCTTTGGGCTAGCCTGGGAATTAGTCTACCTTGATAACATGGTTTCTAGGGGTCAGGGAACATAGACACAGATATATCTCTACTGAACGACCCAATGAAGGAAAGAAAACGTGTGCCAAACTCTTGATTTGTAGACACATTTTGGAGGCAATGTATGTCAATGGAGCACCTTTCTAAAGATTTTTTTTTTTTTTTAATTTATTTGAGAGAGAGAATGAGATAGAGAGCATGAGAGGAGGGAGGTTCAGAGAGAGAAGCAGACTCCCTGCCGAGCAGGGAGCCCGATGCGGGACTCGATCCTGGGACTCCAGGATCATGACCTGAGCCGAAGGCAGTCGCTTAACCAACTGAGCCACCCAGGCACCCTGGAGCACCTTTCTAGAAACCAAGAGAGCAAATAATCTCCTGGCCAGTTTCCACAGCTCCACTTCGTAAAGAATAATGCACAAAATCAGCTTAATGACACAACACATTGTTATAACTCTCAGTCCAGGAATAACTGTTTGGAAACATCCACAAGAAGACTTAAGGTGTAAGCTTAAGGCTGATCATGCAAATAGTTAAAAAGAACGAGAGAGAGAGAGAGAGAATGGGAGGAAGGGAGGGAATTCTGGCAAAGAAACAAGGAAGTATGTTGTCTAGTGGTTTGGGCCACATTGATTCCAAGTGAAAATGGATCCCACACTGGAGTGGGCCGGGGCCAGGTGAGGGCCTGAATAGTCTAGTTGAAAAGGTCAGGGACTGGGGACAGAAGGAACTTGGGCAGCGACGAAGTCCACTCATGGGAGAGTGGGGGATTCTGTACCCGGAGTGCCAGCTGCTGCGACTCCATCTGGGCCCAGGGCGCCGGAGGCCTGTCTGGGTCCTGTGGGGGGTGAGGAGCCCGCGAGAATGGAAAGAGCGGTTTTGCTGATATCTCAGTGCGACTCTGGACAACGCTTCTATGGGCGCCTCTCAGGGGCATCCCACTGCTCCCCAACCCTGCCCTGTCCCTGTTCGCTATGATGTCCTGGCGACTCGGGCAGGTGGCCGTGGCCTTGCCCGGTGGGGGCGGTAGAGATGGGTGGCACCATCAGCGTCAACAGCAGCACGGCCCGGCCGAGTCCTCATCTTCCCATTCCCACCGTGGCAACGGCTGCCGTCTGTCCCATCACGGGCCCCCTGACCCTATGCTGTGGTTCAGTCCCTACAGCTCTGGTGGGTCCCAGGGAAAGGCACAGAGCCAGGAACGGAGGCTGTTGGTTTCCCTCCCCAGGGTGCCAGGCTAGGCCTCGGTGCCTCAGGTCCATTTCCTGCCCTTCCCCCAGCCCTGCTCGCCAGGGAGAGGGGCTGACTCCTGCACATGAATTTCCAGGCTCCTCCTTCAGGCTGCGTCTGCTCAATGGGAGGAGGAACTAGAGAGAAGTGATAGGGAAGGAGCAGCCAGGGTGTCCGTCCCACCAAGACAGGGTCTCCACGAGAGGCTGCAGGCCCGCGTCCCCTCTACCCTCCAGCTCCCGCACGACAGGCCTGCGCTGGTTCTGGTTCCGGCTCCTGCCGAGGTGGCCCCGGCCCCCTGCTCTCCGTCACCCCACGTCCTCCCTCGTCTACGCAGACCAGGGGTGAAGGTGCCTCCCACCTGTGCTCCCGCCTCGCCACCCCTGGCCGGCTTCTCTGCCTCTCCCACGCTGTGTCACCATTCCCTGCATTCGTCCCCTCTGTCCCAAACCCTCAAAGTGACTTCTGTCTTCCTGGCTGGGCCTTGATGGATACTACTGTGGCCCCAGGTCCGCCTCTGCCTTCCTGTGGGACCGGTGATGACTTCTCTTCCTGGGTGCCCCCATCTCCGAGGGCCACTTCAGCTCTGCCAGTCTATGCACATCCTAGCTCCCTACCAGGTCTGGGTTCGACAGACAGTAGCCAAACTTATCTATATATTTATTTATATAGTACATATATTTATACAATTTTTCCCCACTTATAAAAGTATCAAAAGCTCCCTGGGGAAATGTGGGAAGATTCCAGAAGAACAAAACCACTTTGCTACCCTGACACCTGATCCTTGTTTGAGTTAGGGTAGCAGGCAAGGGGTGAGTTTCCCGTCCACCTGCATGCCCTGGCCCTCTGAGGAGCCATGATGGGGAAGGAAACAGCCTATCAACAAGAACGGCAGAGAAAATAATTTCATGGGTGTTGGTTGAGGATAGGCCTTCTTGATGGTCCTCTGCAAAGACGTGGTTGGTGAGGACTTGTTTACCGGCTTCTGAACAGCGGACTTTGGACCACGAGTTTATTGGCTTTCGTTTGCTTACAGAGGTGTTTCATGGATTAATTTCCAGGCGCATGGCCTTTTTCCCCGGCACCGCCTCTCCGCAGGCAAGCATGGAGCAACACAGCTGTCCCTGACTTCTCTGCTACAAAGTACATGGGTCACAGTTCGGCAGAGTGCATGACAGTCCTAAATGTGTGTGCCCACAGAGCCCACACAGGGATGTGTCCAAAGGGAATAAACAAAACATGTTCACTGCGGTGTTATTCTATGCTAGTGAGAAACTGGAAATGATCGAAATGTTCAACATTAGGAAAATGGCTTAATTATGGTAGATCCGTATAATGGAATATACAGTCTCTAACACTGACACTGATAAAGAACTTTCCATGACACAGGGAAGTATTATGACCTTAAGCCACAACAAAACCTCCATATATAAAGTGACATATAGTTCTGGTCGATAAGGGGAGAAGGAGCTGACGTGGGGAATCCCCCTTGCTCGTTCAAACACACAGAAATGCTGATACACAATGGGCAAAATTTTAAATTACATGACTAAGCTCAAAAACAAAAAGCAAACCCACAAAGGATGAAAAGCAGAAATCCTTAGTTGCCCAAAACGAAGAGGGTCCTTGCTGGCAGGGCCGTGCAGAAGCTGAGCTGAGTGACCACGGCAGGGTGGAGTGTATGACAGCCACTCCACACATTGGGGGCCCGGCTGTCTCGGAGGGGGCTCTGGGGACCTGCCACTTGCACCAAGCCAGGAGCACACAGCACCGCGTCATCCATGAGCCAGGCACGGGAAAAACGCCACCCACTGGCCTGGGAAAGGGGCAAGGCATCTTTTTATTTTTTTTAAAGATTTTATTTATTCACTTGACAGAGAGAGAGAGGGAGAGAGCACAAGCAGGGGCAGCGGCGGCGGGGGGGAGAAGCAAGCTTCCCACTGAGCAGAGAGCCCTATGTGGGGCTCGATCCCAGGACCCTGGGATCATGACCTGAGCCGAAGGCAGACGCTTACCTGACTGAGCCACCCAGCCGCCCCAGGGGCAAGGAATCTTGTCAGCCACCTAGGGTCATGGGCAAAAAGAGAGTCACCAGCAAAACAAATAAACCAAACAACAGGACTGTACTGAGAAGAATGCAAGTCTGAGTTCATGGACCCTCAAAACTGAAAAATTCAGGGGCGCCTGGGTGGCTCAGTCAGTTAAGCGTCTGCCTTCGGCTCAGGTCATGATCCTGGAGTCCCGGGATCAAGCCCCACATCAGGCCCCCTGCTCAGGGGGGAGCTTGCTTCTCCCTCTGCCTGCCGCTTCCCCTGTTTGTGCACTCTCTCTCTCAAATAAATAAATAAAATCTTAAAAAAGCAAAAACTGAAAAATTCATATAAAACAGGTCTGGAACTACTGAAACTGACAGAGTGCCCTGCAGGAGCTCCAGCCACAGGGCTCTCAGGCTGTGCTCTCACAACCCTAGGCATACAGGATGCCACGGAAAACACCTGCTGAAGACAAGAGGAGGATACAAACGACAAATCACACAAGGAAATGAACCACCAGGCCTTACCTCCAAAGTGGGAACATTTGTATATTAGAACTGTATAGAGATGATAGTAGAGTTGTATAGATATGTCTCTGTATTGGAGTTGTATGGAATTGTAGAGAGAATATGTCTCAAACTATAGAAAAGCATATACCTGTACAGACAAAAAACACCCTCAAAATGTGAATAGTGGTCTGCTTGAAGAATGATTTTTTTTTAAATTCCGGTATAATGAATGTGCGTTATAGTCTCAGGTGTACAATACAGGGCTTCAATAATCCCACACATCGCCTAGTGCTCATCACAGTAAGAGCACTATTAATCCCCATCACCTATTTCACCCATCCCCCCACCCCCCCACCCCCCTCCCCTCTGGCAACCACATTTATCATCTGTAGCTAGGAGTCTGTATTTTTGTTTGTCTCTTTTTCCTTTGTTTGCTTTGTTTCTTAAATTCCACGTATGAGGGGCGCCTGGGTGGCTCAGTCGTTCAGCGTCTGCCTTCGGCTCAGGTCATGGTCCCAGGGTCCTGGGATCGAGCCCCGTATCGGGCTCCCTGCTCAGCGGGAAGCCTGCTTCTCCCTCTCCCACTCCCCCTGCTTGTGTTCCTGCTCTCACTGTCTCTCTCTCTGTCAAATAAATAAATAAAATCTTAAAAAAAAAAAAAAATCCGGGCGCCTGGGTGGCTCAGTTGGTTAAGCGACTGCCTTCGGCTCAGGTCATGATCCTGGAGTCCCGGGATCGGGTCCCGCATCGGGCTCCCTGCGCGGCGGGGAGTCTGCTTCTCCCTCTGACCCTCCCCCCTCTCATGTGCTCTCTCTCTCATTCTCTCTCTCTCAAATAAATAAAATCTTTAAAAAAAAAAAAATCCAC
This sequence comes from Mirounga leonina, assembly GCF_011800145.1. Taxonomy (NCBI): domain Eukaryota; kingdom Metazoa; phylum Chordata; class Mammalia; order Carnivora; family Phocidae; genus Mirounga; species Mirounga leonina. The sequence goes on along the minus strand of NW_023270433.1, from coordinate 32,277,895 downwards.
AAGTGAAATCATATAGTATTTGTTTTTCTCTGATTGACTTATTTCACTTAGCATAATACCCTCTAGATCCAGCCATGCCATTGCAAAAGCAAGATTTCATTGTTTTTTATGGCTCAATAATATTCCTTCTATATATACTACATCTTCTTTATCCATTCACCAGTTGATGGACACTTGGGTTGCTTCCATATCTTGCTGTTGTAAATAATGCTGTAATAAACACAGAGGCGCATATATCTTTTTGAATTAGTATTTTCATATTCTTTGGGTAAACATCCAGTAGTGGAATTACTGGATCATATGGTAATTCTATTTTTAATTTTTTTTTTTAAGATTTATTTATTTATTTTTTTGACAGAGAGCACAAGTAGGCAGAGAGGCAGGCAGAGGGAGAGGGAGAAGCAGGCTTCATGCTGAACAGGGAGCCCGACACAGGGCTCGATCCCAGGACCCTAGGATCATGACCTGAGCCAAAGGCAGATGCTTAACCGACTGAGCCACCCAGGCACCCCTCTATTTTTAATTTTTTGAGGAGCCTCCATACTGTCTCCCACAGCGGCTACACCAGTTTGTTCCTTTTCCTCCACATCCTCACCAACACTTACTGTTTCTTGTGTCTTTTTTTTTTTTTTAGATTTTATTTATTTATTTGAGAGAAAGAGAGAGCACAAGCAGGGGGAGCAGCAGAAGGAGAGGGAGAAGCAGGTTCCCCACTGAGTGGGGAGCCCGATGCGGGGCTCGATCCCAGGACCCTGGGATCATGACCTGAGCTGAAGGCAGACGCTTAACCGACTGAGCCACCCAGGTGCCCCTTTCTTGTGTTTTTGATTTAAGCCATTCTGACGGGTGTGAGATGGTATCTCATCGTAGGTTTTCTTTTTCTTTTTTTTTTTTTAAGTAGGCTCCACAGTCAAAGTGGGCCTCGAACTCATGACCCTGAGATTAAGAGTTGGATGCTCTACCAACTGAGCACCCAGGTGCCCCTCCTTACGGTTTTGATTTGCATTTTCGTGATGGGTAAAGTGATGTTGAGCATCTTTTCATGCGTCTGTTGATCATGTGGATGTCTTCTATGGAGAAATGCCTGTTTATGTCTTCTGCCCACCTTTTAAAAAAAGATTTATTTATTTATTTGGGAGAGAGAGAGAGCACGCGTGCATACAGGACCGTGGGGAGGGACAGAAGGAGAGAATCTTCAAGCAGACTCCCTGCTGATGCAGAGCCTGATGCAGGGCTTCATCTCATGACTTGAGATCATGACCTGAGCGGAAACCAAGAGTTGGATGCTTAACCAACTGTGCCACCCAGGCACCCCTGTCTTCTGCCCACTTTTATTTGGATTTTTTGTTTTCTGGGGGGGTTGAGTTGTACAAGTTATGTATTTGTATGGAACCACAAAAGACCTCAAAGAGCCAACAGAATTTTGGAAAAGGAACAAAACTGGAGGTATCACAATCCCAGATTTCAAGATAATCTATGAAGCTGTAGTGATCAAGACAGTATGGTACTGGCACAAAAATAGACAAATAGATCAGTGGAACAGAACAGAGAGCCCAGAAATAAACCCACAACTATACGGTTAATTAATCTAAGACAAAGGAGGCAAGAATATGCATGCAATGGGAAAAAAACAGTCTCTTCAACAAATGGTGTTGGGAAAACTGGACAGCTTTGTGACAAAGAATGAAACTGGACCACTTTGTTACATCATACACAAAAGTAAATTCAAAATGGATTAAAGACCTAAATGTTAAAGACCTGAAACCATAAAAATCCTAGAAGAGAGCACAAGCAGTAATTTCTCTTACATCGGCTGTAGCAACATTTTTCTAGATATGTCTCGTAAGGTGAAGGAAACAAAAGCAAAAATAATCTGTTGGGACTACATCAAAATAAAAAGCTTTTGCACAGCAAAGGAAACAATAAAATCAAAAGGCAACCTCCTGAATGGGAGAAGATACTTGCAAATGACATATCCGAGAAGGGGTATGGCTGAATTTTTAAATCTCTGTTTCTTGACCAGGAATGGAAACATAAATGCCCCCAAGAGCCAGGCTGGTAACAGTGAGGGAGGTGATCAGGTGGGGGCTGGGAGACCTGGAGACAGGTACCCTTCTTGTGGGGGTGTCCACTGCTCAGGTCTGACAGCTCCCATGTGGGAGTGCAGGCCTAGGACAGCCACATCTTCCTACTTTTCTATATTTAAATTTTTCTACAGATCAACCAACCAACCAACCAATCAGTCCCAGCTTTAAAATGCTGACCACTAATTTCATTCTTCTTAGTACCTTCTGAGGGTCACTGAACTGTAAGTCTAATAAACCGTGTGCAGGATTTGTATGCTGAAAACTTCAAAATGCTGACGGAAGAAAACAAAAATCTAAATAAATGAAGAGATATGCATTCACGGATGGGAAGATAACATTGTAAAGATGTCACCTCTTACATGCTGAATACAATCCTTCCCAAATCCCAACAAAGTAGTAGAGCTTATAGACAAGATCCTTCTAAGATTTAAATGGAAAGGCAAAGGAACCAGAACAGCTAAAAGGATTTTGAAAACGAATATAGTGGGAGGCATCAGTTATTTCAGGGCTTATTCTCACCTCTAACAATCAAGACCATGTGATAATGGTAGAGGGAGAGACTCCTAGATCGATGCAACAGAATAGAGAACCCAGAAATAGCCCCACCCAAGTACAGCCAACTGATTTTCAACAAAAGCAATTCAATGGAGAAAACATAGTCTTTCAACAAAAGGTGTTGGAGCAACTGGATATCCATGAGGAGGAAAAAAAAAAACTTGAGCTAAATCTCACACCTTGTACAAAAAAGTAACTCAACAAGAATCATGGACTTCAATGTAAAATGTAAAATTATAAAACTTTTAGAAAAAAAAAAGGAGGAAATCTTTGGGATCTAGGGCTAGGCAAAGAGCTCTTAGTCATGACACCGAGGGCACAATCCATAAAAGAAAAAAAAATGGATAAACTGGACTTCTTTGAAATTAAAAACTTTCACTCTGCAAAAGCCCCTGTGAAGACAATGAAATGTCAAACCCCAGACTGGGAGAAAATATCCGTAAGCCACATATCTGACAAAGGACTCCTATCTAGCATAGACAGACAACTCTCCAAACGCAGCAGTAAAAAAAAAAAAAAAAACAGACAAACCAATCTGGAAGTGGTAAAAAAAACATGGAGAGGAGACCTCTCACCAAAAAGGACAGACAGGCGGCCACTAAGCACACGGAAAGGTGTTCAGCATCACCAGCCGCTGGGGAAATGCAAATGAGGACCACTGCACACCTGCCAGGACGGCTAAAATACAAACCTGTGCGAATACTGATGTGGGCCAGCAAGAGCGGAAACTGGATCTCTCATCGCTGCTGGTGGGAATGTAAGATGACACAGCCGCTCTGCACAATGTTTTGGCAGCTTCTTAAAAAGCTAACCATACAAGCTCCATAGGACCCTGAACCAGCACTCGGCATTTATCCCAGAGAAATGAAAACTACGTCCAGGGGCGCCTGGGTGGCTCAGTCGGTTAAGTGTCTGCCCTCGGCTCAGGTCGTGATCCCAGGGTCCTGGGATCGAGCCCCGCATCGGGCTCCCTGCTCAGCGGGGAGCCTGCTTCTCCTTCTCCCACTCCCCCTGCTTGTGTTCCCTCTCTCGCTGTGCCTCTCTCTGTCAAATAAATAAAATCTTAAAAAAAAAAAAAAACTACGTCCACACAAAAACCTGTACACAACTCCTCAAAGCGACTTTGTTTGTGATAGCCCCAAACCGGAAACAACTAAAATGTCCGAACATAGATGAAAGGTTCAAATTAAAAAAAAAAAGCGGCATGTGCGTACTACTGGATGGCTGGGATATTATTCAGCAATACGAAGGAATGAACTACCGATAGACAAAACAACTTGGATGGATCTCGAGGGCATTATGTTGAGCGAAAAATATCTCAAAGGTCATACACCATATGATTCCATTTTTATGACATTCTTAAATGTCGTAATTATAGAGATAGAGAACGGATTAGTGATTGCCTGGGGTTAGAGACTGTTGTGGGGGAGGAGGCAGGGATGACTACAAAGGTGTTGCCTGAGGTACATCTTGGTGGTGATGGAATCGTTCTGTATTTTGGTTGCTATTACCCGAATCTACCAGTATGAGAAATTGACATAGAACTATATACACACCCCATCAATTCTGGTTTTGATGTCGCAGTGGAGTTAGGGAAGATCTAACCCTTGGGGCAAGCTAGGGGAAAGGTACACTTCTCCGTTCTACCCTTGCAACATCCTGTGAATCTGTAATTATTTCAATATAAAAGTTTAAAAGTTGGGGAAAAGGTTCAAAGAAAGAAAATCCCATTTCTTAGATGAAGCTGAAATGTACCCCCTTAGGCTCTGCACACGGGTCCTAATTCTTTCCATGAGGGCCCCCAAACCATATCTGCCGAGAGATTTGCAGACAGTGACTCCATACCAGGATTCTGTTCTTCTGGCTGAGCGGCCCAAAGCACCTCCCCCATCCCTTCCTGAATCTTTTCAAATAGATGTATTTGCCTGAGCCCCCGAAAAATGTTCTTGGCAACATGAAGGACACTATTAATAATGCGGCTGGGGCCACAGGTGTAAACCACAACTGTCCCAGCACACTGGGGCATGGAGTCACAGACCATGCATGCTGGGCCAACAGGGGGCCAACCCCGTGGCCTGGCTTGGGCATCGGCATCTCCACTCTGCTGCAGGCCTGGCCTCAGGGCGTCCTGGGTCCCAGCTACTCCCAGGCCAGAGCCAGTCTCTCTGCCTGACTGTGGGGGTCGGTCCAGGGTTCACAGAGCCCTCAGGGCGAGAGGCGCTGGGAGGGCATCCCACTCCAGCCCCCATTTTGAGGATGGGGCAGCTGAGGCTGAGAGGGCAAGGGACCAACTCAGTTCGCATAAAAGGACCAAAAGACCCAGAACAACTTTTTTAGAGTCAAATGGCAGCTCAGATGGTAACATCAGTCCCAACTTCCCATTCCCACAACAGAATCCATTTAAATAAACAGTGCTATGAAAGGAGAAGCCTGAAGAAAGTACTTACTTATGGAAATATATTTATACCCTATTTATGTTCTTTCAACAAAGCAGTGACACCCAAAGAGCTATTTGCACCTTCTTTATGCTGCATTTTGCTTTGTTTAAGGTGACTTGGGGTACAAGGGATGGACAACTAGTCCCTCTAAGAGAATGGCCTTGGTGGTGGCGGCAGGAAAGACTGTTCCTCCATTTTGTGAGGCGCTATGGGGCAAGACTAGGGCGCTGGGCAGAGGTAGATCCACACGAAGCTAACAACACAGAAGCTTCAGGCTCCTCTCTGGCCCGGCCCCTTCATGGTCTTACACCTGATTTTGTGTTCTTTTTCTTCAAAAGAACCTCCCTAAATTCTGGAAGTCCCAAACCCCACCAAACCGGATCTGCCCCTTTGAGGTTTTTATTTTCCCTTGGCTCCACACTGAGGAGAGCCTTGTGTCCGAGGGGAAGTGTGGACATCTCAACTAGAATAAGGAAGAAATGTCCACTTGCCTTGAGCTTCTCAGCAGCGTCTTCTATTTGGGTTATGTTGCCAACTTGCTGGTGCTTCTTGGCTTCCAACTGCTTTAAACATTCTTGGATGAGTTTCTGTATGTGAAGGAGTTAGGAAAAATTAATACTGTGACTCTTGAGATAACAAGCCACCCCGGGGGTCATCTCCCACCCCTGTATTTTGCTTCAGTTGAGGTATCTGAGACTCAAAAGGTGAGATGACTGGGACCAGAGTCACAGGGCAAACTGGAAGATGAGCTGGAACTAGGGTCCCTCTGATCCTCAGAAGCCCACGTCAGATATTCTTCAAACCTTGATGCCCCCTCCCTTTTTTCTAGAACAATCCTACTATGACCTGATTTTCTCAAATAGGACCTTAAGGCAAACAGCTTGGGGACAGGGGAAGAGCATTCACTTACAGAGTCAGTATTAACTGAGCACCTACTATGTGCCAGGCCCTGTCATAGGGGCTGCTCTCGTGGAACGTACATTCCAGGGAGCCTGTGGCCCTTTGGCCTGGACAGGGGTTCAGAAAACCTGCATGTGTAAGGTCTGTGGGGGTTCATGCTCCCATCTCTCTCCCACCTGAAATGGCTCCCTTCCATATCTCTGTTTTGCGACTGCTGTTTTTCCATAGGTGTGCTCTGCGACCCTCTTCCCCACAGGTCTGACCTCACCTCTATCTGGGCCTTCTTACGGCTGGCCTTACACTCAGCTGCGGGGCCCAGGTCTGGCTGCCCAGCCAACGGAAAGCTTTCTGAGGGCAGGCCTGCTCCATTCCTGGCTCTGCCCCCAGGGACCAGGGAGTGACCCAGAAGCATCTGCTCAATTGAACACAATGACCAAGGGCTGCCAGCTTCGAGTGGACAGCTGGAGGCACCCAGGAAGCTGTGAGGAGCACCAGCCCCAGGGTCACACGGGACCTCCTAGATCTGAGTCCTGGTTCCCCCTTCATGGGAACCGGGTGAGTGACTTCACCGCTCTAAACCTGTTTCCTCAGCTATAAACATGGAGCTAACCCCACAGCGTCGCCACAGAGAATGAGAAGTACACAGAGCGCTGGGTGCAGTGCTTGGCAGGCACTAAGTACTCGACAGAGTTCTTACTGTCATTGTAACATCCAACAAGCATTTGCTGCTGTGGGCAGCTGTATTCTAGGTAGTGGGTGGGGATGGGGACACAATGGTAACCGAAGTACAAGCCACAGCCTCAAATTCCAGGAGCACGTCCTCACCCCACTGTGATTTCTAAGCCTTCAAGTCTAGCTGCTGTCCATCACCCTTCCAGTCCCAGGATGCTTCTCCTGTCAGTGCTACCTGGTAAAATCCTACTCAGCCTTCAAGGACAGTTCCAATGGCACTCCTCCAGGAAGTCTTCCTGGGCTCCCTCTTCCTATTTCACATTGTCTTCTCTCTGGCTTCCCAATTACAATACTTACCACACTGTATTGTCACCCTCTGTTCTCACCCCACCAGCCAGTGAACTCCTCCAGATGAGGGAAGAATTGATCTATTCCTTAGCTCATGGCACAAGGTATGTGCTGAATGGATGTTTGATGAGTGGATGGAAGGATGATGGATAAACAGGTGAGTGGGTAGATGTGTGAACACAAAATGAGTTCATAGGTAGGTAGGTGGGTGGGTGGACCTGCCCGTGAGACACCCAAGCCCTATCTCTGGAAAGCAGCCATGTTAACTCTGGAGACAGCCTCTGAGGAGCTATTATTATTACAACCATTATATAGATAAGAAAAGGAAGACCTTGGAGGCAGAGGCAGGCCTGAAACCCAGGACTCCACCAACTGGACCAGCCCCCACAGTGCCCTTTTTCATCCTGGAGCTCCAAGGTTGTCATAATGTGAAGAGAAAGGTCATTAATCACAGAAGACTTCTAGGAGGAGGAAGGGGTAGAATCTACATCTGTCAGAGACAGGAGGGCCTTGCCTATCCCAGGGAGGCAGACGGATTTGACCAGAGCCACAGAACAAGTTGTCCCCAAGGGCGGAACAAAAGTCTAGAGCCCCTGACCACTATTAGGATTCCGCACGGGTGAGGATTCCAAGGTGAGAATAGGCCAGTGGGGGCAATCCAGCTGTGGAGTCCTGGGCTGAAAGCCAGCCTCAGCTTCCAGAACCTTCCTTTTCTTATCAATAAAATGGCTGTCACAGCTCCCCACAGGCTGTTAAATGCGTGGAACAGGAACTGGCTGGGGGGGGGGAGGGGCGAGGGGGGCAGGGTGGAGGGGAAGGGCGGAGTGGGTGGCTGGAGGCGGCTCCTAGGGCAAGCAATCAAGCACTCCCCAGCCCCCGCCTGTGAACTCCAGGAGAGAAAACCAGAGATGTCTGTGTGGCTTTTCATCTGCGTTAAAGGGCAGACCTGGGGCGCCTGGGTGGGTCAGTCGTTAAGCTCTGCCTTCGGCTCAGGTCATGGTCCCAGGGTCCTGGGATCGAGCCCCGCATCGGCTCCCTGCTCGGCAGGAAGCCTGCTTCTCCCTCTCCTGCTTTCCCTGCTTGTGTTCCTGCTCTCACTCTCTCTCTCTCTGTCAAATAAATAAAATCTTTAAAACAAAAGGGGGGGCAGACCTTCTTCCAACCCAAGGGCAGTGTGGTGGACCCGCCGTGGTGGACGAGGTCAAGGACACGTGCGTGTCAGCCGGGGCTCCCAAGTTCTCACTCCCAAACCCACCTGCTCTGCGGCTTAACTGCCCGTTCGCGACAACCCTGCGCCTCCAGGCCTAACCAGGACCCGGCCGCCAGCCCGGCACGCCCCTCCCCGCCCGCTGCGCCCCCCGCGCGCCGCCCGCGTCCCCACCTGCGCGTGCACCGCCTCCTCCAGCGCCAGGCCGACCGGGTGGCCGCGGTGCGCGCCCAGCAGCGGGCAGAGCGCGCACACGCAGCGGCGGCAGCGGCGACAGAAGAGCTCGGCCACGCGGTCGCCGTGCTCCGGGCAGCGCCAGCCGCTCGCGTCCTCGCGCTCCGCGGGGCCCGGCTCCCCAGGTGACCCGCTCTGCGCCCCTGCGCCCGCCATTCAGCCTTCGGGCTCGGGTCCGGGCGGCCGCGGTGCGGGGAGGGGCTCCCGCGGAGAATCGAAAGCTGGGCGGTGGGGCGGGGCGGCCCCGGGCCGGCCCAGCTCCCGCAGGAAGGAGGGCTGCGCGTGCCCGGCCGGCAGTAGCGGCCGGCTCGGCGCCATGTTGCCCCGCGGGCTGCGCGCCCGCCGCCTCTGCCCCGGCAGCTTCCGCGGCGCCGAGGGCCGGGCCCCGCCTAGCGGCTCGGAGGTGGCGGCAGCCGGAGTGGGGCTCGCTCCCGGAGGGGGCTTAAAGGAGGGGGGCTTCCCCGCGCAGTCTTGCGAGGCCCGTCCCTCTCGGCGAACTGCAGCCCCGTGGGCTGTGGCCTCCGCCGGTGGTGTGCGTTACCGACACCTCTCACTTCCCCTTGATTCTCTGTGCCCTTTCCCCAGGAGAAATCACCATTCCCGCAACTGTCAGAATCACTCTGGAAACTCTGATTGCCCCGGGCTGTCTCCGCGTCCACCAAATGGAAATTGGTACAGCCAACATGAAAAGCACTGTGGGGTTTCCTCAAAAAATGAAAAATGGAACTACCCCATGATCAGCAGTCTCCCTTCTGGGTATATATGAGAAGATTATGAAGTCAGTATCTGCAAGAGGTATCGGCGCTCCTGGGTGCACTGCAGCATTATTCACAATAGCCAAGACGTGGAAACAACCAGTGTCCTTCCAGGAATTAATGGATAAAGATGTGCTGTGTGTATATACGGTGAAATGTTATTCAGACCTAAAAAAGGAAATTCTGCCATTTGCCACAGGGATGAGCTTGGAAGACTTTATGCTCAGTGCAGTAAGCCAGGCAGAGAAAAACAAATACTGTTGAGTTTCACTTATATGTGGAATCTAAAGAAACAAAAACAAAAACAGTTGAACTCCTAGCAACAGAGTGGAATGTGGTTGCCCAGGGCTTTGGGGGTGGGGTAAAGGGTACAAACTTTTAGTTGTAAGATGCCTTAGTTCTGGGGATCTAAGGTACAGCCTGGTGCCTGTAGTTAATAATACTGTACTGTATACTTGAAATTTTCTTCGTGTAGATCTCAAGTGTTCTCACCACACACTATGTGAGATAATAGATGTGTTAATTAACTTGGTGGTCATCATTTTAGAAGGTATACATATATTAAATCATCACATTGTATATCTTTAAAAGTCATGTACCATCTAAATATATACAACTTTTGTCAATCATTAATAAAGTTGGAAAAAAAAATTCTCAGTTCCTATCCTTGGCTCTTGAATACCTTTGATCCCTGCCCTGTCTATGCTCTCTACCTTTTGTTTCCAGACCAGGGAATAGGCGGTCTTCTCTGCTTGGGACCTCTCTTCCCCAAATACCCTTTTCCCTACCTACTTCTATTTATCCTTCAGGTGTCTGCCTAACTATCACCTCCTCCAGGAAGCCTCCCTTGCTTCTCTCCCAGAGCAGCCCACACTTCCCCCATCCTGGCCCTCCTCTTCCTTCCAACCATAACTAAAAACTTCAGAGGGCAGGGACCAAGTCTGTTTTATCTATTTCCCAGCCTGGTCTCTGGCCCAAACAAGTAGATACTTTTTTTTTTTTTTTTTAAGATTTTATTTATTTATTTGACAGAGAGACAGTGAGAGAGGGAACACAAGCAGGGGGAGTGGGAGAGGGAGAAGCAGGCTTCCCGCCGAGCAGGGAGCCCGATGCGGGGCTCGATCCCAGGACCCTGAGATCATGACCTGAAACGAAGGCAGTCGCTTAACCAACTGAGCCACCCAGGCGCCCCCAAACAAGTAGATACTTAACTGGTATTTGTAGAACAAATCAAGAAAAGGAAAGCTCCAGGTATTAAAATGTCTAGGCAGATGTTGTTTATTATTTTCTTACATTCTTTACATTGTACGATTTCACATCTATTTATTTTCACTTTTATTTCTTAATTTTTTTTTTTACAAAGGTAAAAGGAACTTCAGAAACATTAATACAATCAAACTATTTCAGGCACGGTTTCATATTAAAAGCATAGATCTATTTTTGATTTCCTTCTTCCCTCTATGATATAATCTTAAATTTAGTTTCAGGAAGAACATTTATTGTAGAGCTAAGGATAAGCCCCAATGCTCATCTCCCAGTGCTGTCTTCATTCTCAGAAAGCTCCTGAGTCAACAGTCAGGGGGCTCCCAGAGTATGGAGTAAAGAGATGAGTGCACATTCTATTTGCCCTGAGTGTGCGGGCCGGGCCCTACAGATGCTGGCTGGGCAACTTCTACTTCATCAGTCAAGAACATAAACAAAAAGGCAATTTTAAAAAATGGCTTAAAAAAATATTCGATAAAAATTACCTATCCCTCTCCCTTGCTGTGAAATAATTTAAATAATTTATTCTAGTTTAAAAAAAAAAGCAAACCCAAAAAACAAGTCTGTTCACAGATGCCTTCACATTGTTTTTAAGCATGAGGTCTGGGTCCCTTAAGGGGTAGGGAGAGCTTGAGAAGGTTCTGTGTGGAGGAGGCATTCGGGATGCTCCCCAGACTCACCCCCACCTCCTGTTTGCAGCCAGTGCCGGTGGGAGGGATACTTCTTCATTCTCTGAGAATGACATGGGGATAGTGTCATTATTCTGACTAGGGGGATGATGCCTGCCTGGCCCATGTTAGAATTAGAGCTGGGTGTGCCAGGGAACCCTATCCAGGGGAGTTCTGTTCCCTCACAACCCCTGGGATTTGGCCTTTGGTGAGCCCCAGTGACCAAGTCAACAAGATAGGGGATGAGGGTGTCTGGCGTGTGGAGGCAGACAAGGGGTCAGAACCATGGCTAGGGGAGGGGGCGCTCAGGGGTCCAGAGCCCTCATCGAGTTGTAGCCAGGGGTCCCAGAGAGACATGGGATGACGCTTCCAACCTGGACTCAGAGGATGGGGTTGGAGTCCCGGAGCCTGTCTGATGCTCACTGTCCTTGTCTCTACTGCAGTTAGGTACAGATGGGCTAGCCCAGTGGCTCTCCACCCTCACTGTACTGCAGAATACCTGGGAACTTATAACAACATACACAAAGCCAGGCCCTACTCTGGAGATGCAGCTTCAACTGGTCTGGGGTTGGGACTGGGCATCTGTATTTCTCGAACCCTCCTAAGAGGACTCTCATGTACAGCCTGGATTGAAACCTACCAGGTTAGGTGGCCTCCTCCCGTCCCAATCTTAGCTCCAGGACTGCCCTGTGCAGTGGGCAAAACCCCATTGCCTGCACCTCCTCAGTAAGGAGGGGGTACATTTAATTTCCAACATTCTCTATCTCTAGCTAGGCTGCTGTACTGACCACTGAGAAAGAACCTTAGCGAATAGGCTCAGAACACAGACTCCCAAAGGAGGGACATATAAAAACTCTCAGGCTAGAAGGGAACTTCAGGGTCATCCGGCCCTACTCCTTGCCTAGTGCAGTCCTCCCTCTCCAGAAGTGGGTGGCCATGGGGCTCTGCTGGCATCCTGCAGTGCTGGGGCTCCCTCCCTCCTGGACCAAAATCTGCCTACATCCCCCGGAAGCGGGCAGGCTCTGTGGCCTGAGGGCTTTGGGGGTGGCAGTCCGTGGTCATGGGAACCACTCTGATGTCTGCTCCCCCACATAAGGGATAGTGTCTGCCCATACTTGGCTGATTCTGGTTGAAGAGAGGATGGTGTGGGAGCCTCCTATCTGTGTTCTAGCACTGGGCCAAAGCTTGACTTATTTCCCCGCAGTTAAAGCTCCTCTGCCCGTTCACCAATGTCTTGTGAGTTCCTACAGCAGACCCTGATCATCACCCTATAGGTAGTTTTCCTCAGGTCACGGCCAAGGTTTCTCATCGCAGGTGGCAGGTCCTGTAGAGGGCAGCACAGCCCAGCGACCCCAGGTTCAGATGGAGAAATTGAGACCAGAGAGGGAAGGACTTGTAAGAGGTCACTGCACAAATCAGGGGCACAGCCGAGGCCAGAATAAACGGATTCCTGCCCTGTGGGCTGAGACTGCATCAGACCAGAAACAGCAGAAAGACAGACCCTGCAGACCAGAGGCTTGACCCAGCCCTGTCATGAACCCTCTGCGGATCTTGATCACTTGTCTCTCTCTGAGCCTCAGTTTCCCCACCTGTAAAATGAGGAAGTTGGGCCAGATCACTGTTTTTCAAACTTCTAAAGGTTTTTTCAGAAGAAGAATTATGTATTCCACAGAAGCCAATATTTAAATCAGAAAGAAAGGGAACTGTCTGGTTGGAGCAGGGTGGAGGGGGGGCATGGCCCTTCTGCTTAGGCTTCCTCCCATTCTGCGGACCACAGTCTGAAAATCACAGGCAGCTTCCCCTCTTAGGTCCTTCCAGCTCTAACAGAAGGCAAGTTATTGTCTAAAAAGAGTCAATTCAGACACTTGTTTTGAGAAGGCAAATAGAAAAACGGCACCACATCCCTCCCACTAGAATCTTTCAGCAACCAAGAGTTTTCGTTTTCTGGTAAAAAATATAGAAATAGTGGTTGTTCTTGGGGGACTTGTGGTTTGGTTCTGGACCTCCCCATGGAGCCGAGTGGTGTCCCTGAGGGCGGGGAAGGCAGAGGTCTCTGCTCAGAACCTCTCTGAGCCCATCCGCGAGTTTTTGACCTCCAGTTCCAACTGTTTGGCCTGCACCTCGCGCTGGGTCAACAGCTCCCGGAGTCTTCGAATCTCCTCCTGTTGTCGATAGAACATCTGCAGCAGCTGGGAAAGCACAAAGAGAGGGAGTGATCACTCCATGTCCCAGGATGTGAGGGGTCAGAACACCAGTAGAAAGGACCAAACCTTGCCCCCTTTTCACACAGAAAGGTGGAGGCGATGAACACGGCTGAGGCTCGAGGGAGCGACCATTGCGCGGGCCTTTATAAACCCTCTTCTTCACCCAATAAATGGAAATTTTAAACAACTCGATGTTTCAGACCTTTTCTTGCTTCCTTAGATCCCCCGTGGACTAGAGGAAAGGATGCTTGGCCCTGAAGTCTGGAGACTGGAGTTTTCACCACTAAACTAGCTAAACTATGTGACCGCAGGCAAGTTACTCATCCTCTCTGACTTTCAATTTCCTCCTCTAGGAACTGGGGGTCAGAAAATGAACTGGGCATTAGCATCACTGCTGCGCTGTAGAGAATCGTAGCAGATGCTGGGCGCTCCCAAGACGAGATTGGGCGCGTTCAGGGTGGTATGGCCATAGACTGGGCGCTCCCCCTAAGGATGTTCGAGAAGCCTCTGCATGCTCACCACACCCCTACGAGGGGGGTGTTAGCCCCGCCCCCCACCCCCACCTGTGCCACTGTGTAAGCTGAAGCTAAGAATGATCCAGCCCCTGGCTCTGAGGGCCTCCCGTCACCGATGCTGAGCAGAGGCAGGCTCAGAACTCTGTGAGATGGCGGCCCCTGAGTTTTTAGCCACTCCATACTGACTCCCAGGGATGGGGGGCGAGTTCAGTCAGGGGATATACCACAGTGCCCACCACAGGTCCTGGGACGCGGTCGGCACTTAACAAATGTCGACTCTGAAGCAGAAAATCCTAGGGTCAGAACTGGGAGGGACTCGAACACCAAATCAAACCCTCTGCAGCTTGTAGATGGTCTTCCGCCATCTGCATGTAAACCCGCCATCTTGGCAGACATACAGCGCTCACTGCCTATTTGGTGAATGAAGTCACAGAGTGAGTCAAGCGGCCAGGCCAGGCCCCAGAGCTGGTCGTTGTCACCCCTCATTTTCTCCCCACCATCCCAGTGCAGGCACCACCCTCCTCGTTCACACCTCGTTCTCTGTCTTTGGTGGGGGACACTCCATGTCAAAGCCGTTGGTGAGCCGAGCTGTCTTCTCTTCTGGCCTGTGTTCAGCTGCTGCCTGCCTGGGCACCTTCTCCTCCAGCAGGGAGAAGGATCTCCGGCCATCTTCTACAACCACCTTCCCTGTTTGGTTGGAGGGGGCCGTGGGGACGGAGGGGGGTCTCTCTGGGAGCAGTGGCTGGGGGCTCAGCAGCTCGGAGCAGGGCCTCAGGGACACCATGACTGGCCCTGGGAGGGAAGCAAAGGGCTGTGTGAGGCCCGAGTGCTCATGAGCAGATGCCGACACACACAGGCACAGGGCCACGGGACAGGAGTGGAACTCTGGCCACATGCAGACGGGAGCCAGCCCGCACACTGGGGCAACCAGGGTGCAAACACACACTCATGTGATCATCTGAGCGAGGCCTGGTTTGCAGGGGCAGCAGAGTGCACGCCCTGGAGCTGCCCCCACACATGGCAAATGCCTCCGGTGAAGCCTCGTCCTTGCTTTGCAGGGACAGTCCCATACACATTGCGCTCCACCATCTACCGGTTCGTGAATCCTCCCCACAGCCCTGAGAAGCAGGGGAGGCAACCTATCAGTCACAGAAGAGGCAAGAGGCCCAGAGAGGAGCAGACCAAGTGTTACCCAAAGGGGAGGCAGAAGGAGAGGGAGGTCCCAGGCACAGAGACAGCTGCCGGGGTGGGGCCGAGGAGCATACATTGCCTCCCCTGGGCTGGCCCTTAGGTGGACAGGACCAGGAGGGCGTCAGCACAGGGAAGAAGGGCCTGGGGCGGGGGCGGGCAGTGGGGAGCTGCTGCCTAGAGGGTCTCTTAGGTCGAAAAGTAATTGAAGGGGCGCCTGGGTGGCTCAGTCGTTAAGTGTCTGCCTTCGGCTCAGGTCATGATCCCAGGGTCCTGGTATCGAGCCCCGCATCGGGCTCCCTGCTCCGCGGGAAGCCTGCTTCTCCCTCTCCCTCTTGTGTTCCCTCTCTTGCTATCTCTCTCTCTGTCAAATAAATAAAATCTTTAAATAAATAAATAAATAACAAAACAAACGAACATGGAGGGGGAGAGGTCTCAGGGTCCTAGGATCGAGTCCCGCATCGGGCTCCCTGCTCGGCGGGAAGCCTGCTTCTCCCTCTCCCACTTCCCCTGCTTGTGTTCCCTCTCTCGCTGTGTCTCTCTCTGTCAAATAAACAAATACTTAAAAAAAAAAAAGAAAAGTAATTGAAAAGGTGGGTATGGGAGGATGGGCAAGGGCACCCAACTGAGACTATCCACTCACTCCGCACAGCCTGGAGTTTCAGGAAGTTTTCCATGGAGCAAAATCCCTTGATTTGGAAAGACTTTCCGGAGCCACTGGGGACAACCCCTCCCTTCTTTGACCCGTATGTGACCATCCTAGCCACTGGGGACTGACTGTCCCAATTTTAGTATATGTGCTGCCGAAGTGAGCACTGGGGACTGACTGTCAAGGACCATTTGGCTGGGCTTATGGGCGAATACAACTATAGGCCACGCCCCTCTCCGCTACTTGGGGCCACTGGACACTCCCATTTCCCCTCACATTCGCTCGGGGCCTTTTGTCTGCCCCCCTCACCTTTATTCATGCCACGGAGCCACTCCTGGGCTGTCAGAGACGGCCAGGCTCCTGCCGTGGGTGGGTAGATGTCCTCTTGATAAGACTCCGACTGCAGGAGAAGCCAGGACAGTGAGGACTTGGGCGGCAAAGGGGCTGCCCAGATGGGAGGGCCCTCAGGGATCTGGGGTCCAGGCTTTCCCCACCTAGGAGTTGAAGAAACGAAGGCCCAGGGAGCAAAGGGACATGCCCAAAGTCACACGGCAACTCAGGAGCAGAGATGGGGTGGGACTCGGGACCCTTAGCTCCCAGCAACACTGCACGGACAATGAGAAAGGCCTTTCCCTTGAGGAGTGGCCATCAGCCTCCTTGCTGCTACCCCAGGGGCATGGGCTCTGGGCTCCAGGTGCCAGGGCCTGTGCTCTCCAGGAGGGGTTCCCGCCTCCCTCACAGATGGCCACGCCACCCTTACCCGCCGGGGTACAATCATGGATATAGGCTCAATGAGGCCTTTGCTTGCAATCAGCTTGTAGAAGCGGAAGATCTCGCAGGAGGTGACGTCGAGACCTCTCTTTGGCATGACACCTGCGGGCAGATGGCCAAGGAGGGCTCAGAGGTTCCGGCTGGGCTGGAGTCACAGGGACCCAGGGTGAGTGGCAAAGCCAGACTGCACATCTGGGCATGAGCAGAGAGCACCCTCCTCCCACTACCCTTCCCTCTACAGACAGTTCATGAGCAAATACCTATGCTGGGCTGGGCCCTGTGCTGGGAAAATGGGGTTAAAGTCCTCACCTCCAAGGACTTCAGTGATTTTAGCTAGACTTTACGGGAAGCGTGCTCTGCTCAAGGCCCTCCCTCACCACCCCCTCACTTGTGCCCGAGCTGCTCTGAACAGAGCTCCTGCCCCTGTTTTCTGTTGATTAGTGCTAGCATGGTGTCTTTCTCCTTCCCTTTGCCTTTAATCTAGCTGTGTCTTCATGGTCAAGTGGGTTTCTTATAGACAACGTGGAGACGTGTCTTTTTTTTTTTTTTTTAATCCCCAGATACACTTTTAAAGCAGGGGCTCTCCTAGGTCAGTCTCTCTTATGTCATGGCTACTGTTGTAACTGCTCCACCTTGGCCTAGAACGCCTTCATGCTCTCCCTATGCTGTGCTCTGCTCCCCTTTTGGCTCCTCAAGTGTTGCCTCCTCTGGAAAGCCTTCCTTGACTTCCTGCTGCTTGCTCCTAGAGAACCTCCTGCACACCGCCATTAGAGCTCCCACAGAGTCAGTGTTGATCCGCCATCTGCCCTCCCGAATGGGGGCCCCTCCAGGGCGGGGCCCTCATCTGACTCGGTCCTGTCTCCCCAGGCCCCATGTGGCCTCAGTGTTCCATACTCACCCATCCCCTTCTGTGGGCTATGGGAGCGGTATTCTGTCAGGTAGCTCAGGTGAGGTTTGTCGGCGCTCACCTCATAGTAGCGGATGTTTCCATCTCCCTGAGGAGGGGGAGGGTACAACTCAGAGCCGCTTCCCATCAGCCCCCTCCCGGCCCCCGCGGCCATGCAGCAGAAACCCGGTGTTACAGCGACAGAAGAGGTGGCAAAGCCACTCCACACAACAGAACACCAGGGAGCTGTCATCAAAGCAGCAGGGGTCCTCATTTTAACACTCGATCCCCCCAACCATGACCCAAAGCCCACCTCTGTGCCTCCAAAGCAGAAGCTCTGGGAGCACAGGCCTGAGTCCCACTCCCAGCTGCACATAAAGGTCAGGAGTGGGGGGTCCTGAGATCATCCAGTGGGTCTCACCGCTGGGGCATTTCTGGTTGTCGCTGTGCTGGTGACTGGGGAGGGGTAGGGGGCAGGGAGCACTGCTCCAGGCATTGGTGGGTGGGAGCTACGGTGTCAAGTACAGGATGGTCTCACCCAATGAAAACCTGCTCCACCCCAAATTCGAAGGTACCCCTATTGAGAAACACCAACGGTGCCTCCTCATCTAGCCCCAGAACTGAGGAGCGACAAGCTTGGGATGTCTGACCAAAGCCCTGGCCCTGGGTGTTCCCCGGAAGCCAGGACGGTGGGATGGGGTACCGTGTTGACCACAGGGAGATTCCTGCTCGTCCCTATCCCTGCCCTGCATCCCAAGAGCCCCCGGCGGCTGTCTGGCTAGCGGTAGGGTTAGGCTGGGGAAGTCCTGCTCCCTGCTCCCTCCCATGCCAGGCTGACCTTCCCCACCACGTAGAGCATGTTGGTGTCCGCGTCATAGAAGGGAAACAGCACGCCCGAGGAGCCATCCAGGTCCATCTCTGAGAGAGGCTGGGAGAGGTTGTCCTGCAAGAAAAGGGAGACCGGGAAGGCCTGTGGGTCACTCCTGGAGGTCCTCAGTGGTGTTCTCGGAGATGGGAATGCCTGCCAGGGGGCTCTGGGTGAGTGTGAGTGTGTGTGTGCGCACGCATGCATGTGCATGTGCATGTGAGAGGGAAGGAGACAGAGGGAAAGAGACCACCACCTTTTATTCTGCCAGCATTTTGCCTTCAACCCATCACCTCTCACACACCTGCTCGCACGCCAGCCCTCCGCCTGTTTATTTGTTGTAAAAGATGAAGGAGGAGGTTCAGAGAGAGGAAGCGATTTGTCCGGTCTTTGAAACTCTAGCCAAGGGCTCCTTCAAATCAATACTGCTTGGCTTGGCCCCTACCCTCACTGCCCTCAGCCGCTCCCCCTGCCCACCTGCCTTAGTGTTCGGTTCCAAGCCCTTGCTCCAGCTGTTCCTTCTGCCCAGAGGGACATCTCCTCTCTCTCCCCCCTCCCCCCGCCCTGTCCTGGTCCCCGGAGTGGCCACCTTCCCCCAACCCCGACACTCCCTCCTTGAAGGAGAAGATGCACAAGGTCTGGGCTCGCTCCCTCCGGCTGTTGGCATCCCCCCGTTTTTCATCCCTGCATCCTTAGCACCAGGCAGGCTCTGCTAAGTATATGCTTGAGCAATGAGTAGGGCATGAATGAAAGAGTGAATGAATGAAGGCAGCACTCGGCTAAAAGGCGACGGCGAGGGGCAGGGCGGGGTTGCACAGGAGACTCACCTGGTCCCACACGGCCAACTGCCGGTTGTTCCATCGGGATGTGCCCGTGGACAGCAGCTTATTCAGGTGCCCCAGAAACAGCACTTTGTTGGCCCGGTGCTCCGTGCAGTTGGCTTCCTGGACGGACACGTGCGGTCAGGGGCTCGCGGGTGGCAGCTAGGGGCTCTGGCCTCCCTGCTTTTGCTGCTGTCGCTGCGGTACCTAGAATGCCTTCCTTGCTCACCACCTAGCTCTGCTCCGAGAATCTTTCCAGAGGTACCACCTCCCGGAAGCCTTGCAGAGACCCTCCCATCCACGTGGAGTCGCTCCTACTATTTTTGCTGAGAGTTCTTTTCCCGAGCTAGGATAGAGCTCCATGCTCTTGCTGAAAGATGCCTGGGCGCTCACTGTGTGCAAGGCCTGGGGCTGGGCGGGCCCTGTCACCTGCGTTATCTCGTTCGATCCTCCTGGAGGAAGGACTCATGACCCGCTGTTGCAGATGGGGAAGCAGAGGCTCAGAGAACAGAAGTGCTTGTCTACGGTCACACAGCAGGCGGCAGGAGTGACATGCCTCCTGACAGAGCTAAGGCACACTGACAAATTCTGGAGTTAGACCAGGGTCAAAGCTCAGCTTTCAAGGTGGGCAAGTCACCTGACCTCTTTTCAGCCTCCGTTTTCCTCATCCGAAGAATGGGGGTGACATATCCTACCTCCCAGCAGTGCTAAGAGGACAGACAGAGCTAGTACACGTGAAGGCTTGGCCACAATGCTGACAGCATTACCACCCTGTTCTCCGAAGCCTCCTCCAGCCCCTCACCACTCCTCGCTCCTCTGCCCCCAAGCCAGACCCCAGCCCAGCACCGACCTGGAGGACGGCCTCTGCCCGGGGGTCGAGAACCCGAATCTTGCGGTCTTTACAGGTGGTGGCCAGCAGGCTGCCGTTGGTGTTGAAGGACATGGAGAGGATCGTGCCTTGGTGGCAGGTAATCGTCCGCACGGGGTTCATGATTATAGACTCCTTTGTGTCCAGGTTCCAGACCATTACCTGTACAGCAATGAGCTGGCTCTGAGCACAGCGGCCACCCTGCCCCTGGCTCCCACAGTCGCACGCCCGCCAGGCTGCAGTGAAACACGGTATCCCCAGGAGGGAAGCCGCAGATGGCAGTCTGGCCAAGAAGCCTCGGGTGGGAGGATGGATCTGCCGGCTGAAGCTGCCACGTGGCAGGAGGGGAAGCCGGGAGTCAGGCTGTCTGGCGGTGAAAAGAAAACACCATCTGCTTTGGAGCAACAAACCATCCATGCTGGGAGGACCCCAGGGGACGAGCTAGTCCAGGGGCTTTCACACACTTATTAGCAGCAGTTTCCACCTTACACAGATAAACAGGGCTGCCATGTTCAGCTGCATAGTTGTGCACTGCACAGCTCCAGGGCAATCCCTTCCCATAGCCCATGACGTGACCTGCGCCCCGTGGAGTTGTGTGCAGAATAACTTGCACAACCATATACGGTAGCCCTGCAGACACATCCTACATAAACGGATAAAAGAGTGCTTCTGATCAGAAGGGGGTCAGAGGCTCTGTCAACCACTCCCATCCCACCCTTTATCGATTACAGAGGTGCCCAAAGTGCCTTTATAAAGCCCTATGTTGTGAAGGGGAGAGTAGCCATGGCTATGGTCACACCAACCCCATTTGTGTACAAATTGAGAAACTGAGGCCTAGGGAAGACAAGGGACTCTCCTAGTTCCTACTGCAAGGCAGAATCTAGGGCTCCTCTACTATGAATTTTCCCAATCCCCAGGGCCCACAGACTGCCAGCTTCGCAGTCAACGGGGCAGTGGGAAGCTTCTCTGGATAGGACCCAGCCTATCCCCTCCAGGAGGACTAACGGGTTGAATAGTGTCTCTCCCAAAACTCATGTCCACTGGAGCCTCAGAATGTGACCTTATTAGGAAACAGTGTCTTCACATATGTAATTAGCTATGATGAGGTCATACTGGATTCGGGTGGACCCTACATCCAATGACCGGTGTCCTTATCCGGAGACGAGAGGACACGCACGTGAAGCTGGAGGCAGGCTGAAGTGGTGCAGGTGCAGGCCAGGGAGCCATCAGAAGTTACAAGAGGCACGGGAGGGTGCTTCCCTAGGGTCTTCAGAGGGAGTGCGGCCCTCCTGACACCTTGATTTTGGATTTCTGGTCTCCAGAACTATGTGAGAATAAGTTTCTGTTGTCTTTTTCTTTTCTTTTTTTTTTTTTTTAAAGATTTTATTTATTTATATGACAGAGAGACACAGCGAGAGAGGGAACACAAGCAGGGGGAGCGGGAGAGGGAGAAGCAGGCTTCCCACGGAGCAGGGAGCCCGATGCGGGGCTCGATCCCAGGACCCTGGGACCATGACCTGAGCCGAAGGCAGATGCGTAACGACTGAGCCACCCAGGCGCCCCTAAATTTCTGTTGTCTTAAGTGCCCAGTCTGGTCATGTTAGGGCGGCCCCAGGAAATGAGTGCATGGACCCACCTTGAAGTCGTAGCCAGAGCTGAAGAGGATGTTGGCGGCCGTGGGGTGCCACTCCACCAGGCCCACCCTGCGGGTGTGGCCCATCAGCTCCTTCTTGCAGACTGTGAGGTTCTTTGTCAGCAGCTGCTTGGGGATGTCCCAGATCTTAATCTTTCAGGGGAGACACAGGCAGGGGTAGGCGCGTTGTTAGCCAGGTCACCTCGGTACCCCCGCCACCCTAAGCCACAGAACTGGCAGTGCCCAGCAGAAGGGCCAGGGGAGCGCTCTCCGTATACATCTCTCACTCAACGGAGGCGCACCCGGAACCCTCAGAGGGCCAGAGGCTTTGCCAAGGTCTTCCGGCCCAAGTAGGGGCTGGCGTTGCCAGAGTTGAGCCCCGGCCTCCAAATCTGCCTCCTGGTAATAAGCTTTGCCATCCTAATGGCCTGTGTCATGGGCAGCTGGGCGGGCCACAGGCCTGACTCCCAGGCTGGATGTCAGATCAAATCCACCTCCCAGCCTAGAATATCCCTCAAAGTACAGTCGTCTACCCCCTCCTTGTCCCAAAGGCTCAGCCTAGAGCCCCGAATGCCGGAGCAAGTGTTTGTGCTCTGTCATCAGAACACTAGGGAGCCAGTGCAGTCTCTGGAGCAGGACAGGGTGGGACCAAGCTCTTTCCTCTGGAGTGGCCCCCTTGGATGGCCTCAAAGAGGAAAGATGAAGGGCCAGAAGGACAGGCTGGATGGGGTCATGGCCTGTATTTCACAGGAAGGGTCTGGGAAGAGGAGCTGGGGCTTCCTTTCAGAGTAGTGTTGTCGAGGAAGGAAGGGGCTTCCACAGAAGAAAGTAAGCTTCCTGTTAAAGAGGCATACAAATGGAACTGGGGGGGCGGGGGGGGTGACACAGAGGGGATGGCAGAAACTTGATGCTCTTTATCGTCCTTCAGAGCTCTCAGGCCCCTAGGTGACTGTACATCCCCTTTCCCTCAGAGATACAAGGGTTTTCAGGTAGACTTTGCTTTCAATTCAACACATATTCACTCCCTGGTCCTCTGGATTTAACCCCAGGAAGGCAAGCCCACGAGTGCCAGAGGTTCCCGATGAGGCGCTGGGTGAACGCTATGATTGCACGGGACTGGCCGCCGCCGGACGGTGGACTCTGGGCAGGTCTGTGTGCAGACACCATCCCCCATGCTCCTCAGAGCTAGAGGGCCGTCCCTGCCCCACGGGTCCCGGGGACAGGGAGGACACAGCAGAGCACTTTCCATGGGAGGGCCTGGGGTTAGGCACTCCCACCCCCCACCCCCCAGAGCTAGGTGCACTCCTCCTGCCCCCGGGGCATCTGGGAAGGAATGGGGGCAGGAGATGAGGATAGCTAGGAATTTCATAAAGACCCTGAAGGGAGTCTTCAAAGCAGGCCTTGAAAAGGCAGGTATTCTAGGAGTGGGGACAGACTCCGATACTGGATATCCGCCCCTGGAGACAAGGCCAATTCTCCCAGGGCCTGACCGCATCTTCAGTGAAACTACCTCAGCAGACACTGTCTTTTATGCTCCTTGGCATCCCCTTGTGCAAAGTGACACAAGTCCTCTTAGAATTTTCTACCTGCTTCTCCTGAGGAACTGCTCTGTTTCCTTTCATCAGACAGTGAGGGTTCCGCAATACATTCTATTTCCCTTTTCGCCTTGACTGCTAGGCAGCTCTGAGCTAACCCTGGAGCTCAGCAGTTGCAACCCTTCACAGCCAACGTCCCAAGGATCATTTCTTCAATTCCTCTATCCGTGGCTACTGCTATTTAGGGAAGGGGCGTAGCTCAGTGGAGATATATTGGGCTCTGGAATCAAGCCTTAGTCTGAGGCCTTGCTCAGCATCCACAGCCTGTGTGACTTTGGGCAAATTGCTGAACCTCTCAGATCCTCAGGTTCTCCATAAGAAAAATATCCTACCTTGTGGGGTTGCCGGAAAGACAGGGTGAAATAGTGAGAGTCAGGACCGTGGGCTGTGTCTTTTGTTTTAAGCCATACTCACTGCATTTTAGAGGTGGGCAAAGAATAAATTATAAATAAATAACATCGAACATTGTGGGAAGCAGGGATTATGACCCTGGTACAGAACAGGGGCTCAAAAGGTTGGTGAGGCTGAAGCTTTGGGGATGGTTGTGGTGCCCACATTCATATAAGGATCCCACTTCTACCCTTTTAAAGCTCCCTTCCCCACTGTCTGTGAAATTAAGTGTCACAATATTTTCTGGCAACAACAAAAAACGCTCCTCAAAGCATTTTATAGTTCCCCCAGAAGATGGGCTTTTCCACTGGACTATGAGTCTCACTGGATCCTCATTAGATAGTTGGGAGCTATTATGCCCATTCTAGAGGTAGTGGGACTGAGGTCCAGAGAGAAGATCTAAAGGGGTGGTGCCCCAACTCCTAGAGCCCAGAACTTCTCCCGCACAATCTCACTGAGTCCCTCCCTGCCACAGTGGCCTCACCTCATGAAGGATCAGGGCATCAGGAGCATCTGAGCCCAGAACAGACACCATTTCACCTCCCCGCACCCCAAGCCCCCTCCTCTCGGGAACGGGAACCGCCTCTCGCACTGACACTCACTGTGGTATCTTCAGAGCAGGAGGCGATCTCAAAATCATTAAAAGGATTCCACTTGATGTCTAAGACGTTCCCTCTGTGCCCGCAGACCCTTGGGTAGTGGGGGTCCAACTTTCCCGTCTGCAAAACAGTGCCCAGGAGTGTTGGGGAGAAGAGGGGGCTAACTCCACTTAAGCATCTGGACGGTCCCTTGGCAGTCAGCAATCACTGAGTAGACAGGAAAACGTAAGGGACAGACGGGGTGTGAATCTAGGCCCGATCACCATTCTCGGTGTGATGCTGGGGGGAGTCACATCCCTTCTCTGAGTCTCTATGTCTTCCTCAGTAAAATGAAGGCAATAATAGGTATTTCCCAGGGTTCACATGAGGATCACAGGAGATGAGGTGTGGAAAGGGTCTAGCACAGTGCCTAGCACATAGTAGGTATTCAGTACAAGGATATTTGCCCTCACACACTGCTGGTGGGAATGCAAAAATGGTGCAGCCGCTTTGGAAAACAGTCCGGCAGTTCCTTAAAAGGTCAGACATAGAGTTACCATGTGACCTAGCAATTCCACCCCAAGGTATATCCCCAAGAAAAGTGAAAACACAGGCCTACAAAAAAACTCACACACCAATGCTCATAGCAGCGTTATTCATAATAGCCAAAAGGTGGAAACAGCCCAAATGTCCATCAGTGGATGAATGAATATACAAAATGTGGTATATTCATATAATGGAATATTATTCGGCTAAAAAAAAAAAGGAATGAAGAACCAACACATGCTACAACATGGACGAGCCTTAAAAACACGCTAAGTGAAAGAAGTCAGACATAAAAAGCCACACATTGCAGGATTCCACATAAATGACCAGATGTGGTACCAGACGTGGTTTCATTGTTAAGAGCAAATTAATACATCTTCCAGTACCCAGTCTTCAGAATGCTGACTAATACCTGAAAACAGGTAAATCCATAGAGACTGAAAGCAGATTAGTGGTTGCCCAGGACCCGGGGGGGTAGAGCGGGGATGGGAGGAGGGCGATAGGAAGTGACTACTAATGGGTATGCTGTTTCTTTGTGGGGTGACGAAATTATTTTGAATATTTTGTGATGTTTGCACAAGCATGTGACTATATTAAAAACCTACTGAGTTGTACATTTTAAAATGGTGAATTTTGTGGTATGTGAATTACATTTCAATTAAAAAAAAAGAAAAAGCATCTCCTTCCCCTCCCCTTGGCTTGCTGAGAATTGCTGTGTGGGTGCTGGGAGGACAGGTGCGCTGAGCGGAGACTTGCAGCTCCGCACACAGACCTGGATTTCCTGGGTCATGGGACCACCGCGCCCGTTCAGTCACAGAAACCTAGAGCTGGCAGTGACCAGCACCCTCATTTCACACATCGCACTGCATGGCTTGGCAGAACAGGGACCAGGACCCAGGCCCTCTGCCTGCCAACCAACGCAGGCTTCGTCCACATCCACCACCTCCCCCAGGTGCTGAAGCCGCCTCCCGCCCCCCCAGAGAATGAATGCTCTGCAACCCAGTTTTCCATCTACGGGGAAGAGACAGCTGAGAAGAAAACTGGCCAACATCCACGACATACATAGGGGACAGGCCCTATGCAAGGTGGCGGGGGCACAGGATGTAGTACGTGAGCTGGCAGCTCATCAATGCTTTCGGGGTCTTTAAAAAAGATCTTTCAAGAACAGAGCGGACTCAAGGAACACCCACCATCTCTCCTTCCCTCACCTCCCCAACTCTGCAGAAACCACCGAGACGGTGCCCCACTGAGACAGAGCAAAGACGCAGTGGTGTCTCCGACCCGGCTCCATAAGGCTTCGAAGCCACAGCTGCCCCAGGAACAGACACGGCGCTTCCGGGTCACCCTGGCAACCTAGCAAACACGGACACCGAGACCCTGGTTCACGGGGGCTTACACGTGCGTCTTAGTAGCTCTGCAAACAGACGTAGTGGTCCTGGGCTCCCCTTCACAAATACTCTGCCCAGTTCAGCTCTTGCCCTTCGGGAAAGGCTAGTAGACACCTCACCCTTTACTGGATCCCATGCTGGAGGGGAAACTCTATACAGGGCATTATTTGATAAATTGGAACATGAAAGGTAGGTTATAGTATTGTTGCAATGTTAAGCTTCGTGAAGTTGATAATGGAATATGGTAACATAAGAGAATATTCCTACTTTCAGGAAACACAGGTATTTAGGGATAAAGGTCAAAGATATATGTAATTTATCCTCAAATGCATCAGAAAAAAATTACACCCTCACATATACAATCAGACAGAGAAAAGGAAAGGATTTGGACTTGTGTCGGTTGAGTGATGTGTGAGGTCCATTTGCGCTCAACAAGGAAGAGAGGTACAGGATCCCCGCCCCCTGCAGTGGGTCGCACCTGGAGCCAGGCCCTAGAGGAAGAACATGCACCTGCGGGCCCTGGGCCAGGTCTCCACAGGACCACCACTCCAGCCTCCAGCCTCTCGCCTAGCCTTCAGGCCCCTCTGCATGCTGTCGTCCGTGAGCTTTCAAAAATTAAAGTCTGATCGTGTTGTGCACCAGCTCAAACTGTGCAAGCTTTTTCCCCTCATGTGTAAAATGTGAATAATAACCTCCTCCTCACAGGATTGTTATGAGGGTAAAATGCATGAAAAGCCGAACAGTGAAGCACTCAAATAAGAGCAGCTTTTGTTATGTGTGTGTGTACGCATGCCCATGTGTATCAAAAATGAGAAAAGACTGGAAGGAAATGCACCAAAACGCTATTCATGGTTTTATCTCTAGATGGCGGGAAAATGGGTAGTTTAATCATCTTCTGTGTTCGTTTTTAATTTTCCAAACTTTCTATAAAACTGTGGATTTTGCAATAAATAAAAGGCATTTAACACAAAACTCCAAACTTTCTGAAAAGATGGGTCCTTCCTGGATTAGCCCAAAATGTTGTAAAAACTACAGATCTTGAAAGGCTCTCAGAGACCGGGAATGGTAAAAACTCGGCAAAACTCTCTTCTCCTGCCCCGGTGGCAGGCATCACTAATGGATTAGAGCACGCTCACTGGCCCCAGCCTGGAGGGACTCGCTCAGGGTCCCAGGGAACGTGGGGGGCGGAGCAGGGCTGCAGCCCGGGGCTCTGGTTCCCAGGGGCTGAGTGCACCACACTTGCTGTGTTGGAGGCTCTCAGCCCTGAGTCAGTGTCCTGCCCGCCCTCTGCCCACAGCCTTGCCTTGCCTTAGGCCATTTCCTGGCTCAAAGGGCATGAGCAGTGCTGGATCTTTTGCTCTGGCACACCCAATTGCTCTCTGGCCCAGAGCCCTGCCCTAATTTTTGTCCGGAAGGTTTCTGGAAAGAGCTAATGGTCAGGCTGGCCTTGGCTGATAGGAGGCCAGCCGCATTCACACTCGGCTGAGCCACAGACTCGGGAGATGCTTCGGGGCCAGGCATGGCTCAGCCGGGCCAGCACTCCTTCCAGGCCTCCCAAACAGAGATCCAGCCGCAGACAACTTCTCTTCCTTCTCAGAGATGGCTGGTTTCCCACCCCCACTACTCTCCCCTACCTTGGGCTGCTCTGCCTAACGGTTTTCTGCTGAGGTCCGACATTAACAGACATCATTAGCCAGTCTCATGGGCTATTGACTGAGCTGCTAAAAGCCCTGTCATGACAGGGACATTTATTTTTATTTTTATTTATTTATTTATTTTTTTAAAGATTTATTTATTTGACAGAGAGAGACAGCGAGAGCAGGAACACAAGCAGGGGGAGTGGGAGAGGGAGAAGCAGGCCTCCCGCCAAGCAGGGAGCCCGATGTGGGACTCGATCCCGGAACCCCAGGATCATGACCTGAACTGAAGGCAGATGCTTAACGACTGAGCCACCCAGGCGCCCTTTTTTTTTTTTTAAGATTTTATTTATTTATTTGAGAGAGAGAATGAGAGAGAGAGAGAGAGCACATGAGAGAGGGGGGAGGGTCAGAGGGAGAAGCAGACTCCCTGCCGAGCAGGGAGCCCGATGCGGGACTCGATCCCGGGACTCCAGGATCATGACCTGAGCCGAAGGCAGTTACTTAACCAACTGAGCCACCAGGCGCCCCGACAGGGACATTTATAATCAGGAGACCACTTCCACCTTTCAGTCCACTAGGACTCTGATTTAAGGGGGACACAGCTCTAAAGCTGGGGAGGTACACCTGTTCTCCTTGCAGACTGCCGGGAGCCCGGGCTTGGGGGCAGGGCCTGGAGAGATGCCACTTCCCAGTCTCAGGGGGGCTGCCCTGAGGCAGATGGAGTGGACGGGACGGTGGGACCCAGAGGGCAGAGCTGGGCAGGTGGGGGACACTCTGGCGGGGGGCAGACCTCAGCTGCTGGGATGGGACAGCTGTGAGGCCATTGCCCACTACCCCCAGCGCTCACAGGGGTGCAGCCATTCCCCCGAGAGTGTCACGGCCTCCAGGGACCCTTCCGACCGCCCAGCTGGACACGGGAGGCGGGCCTGAGAGGCACAAGCACAGGTAGGCTGCATGGTGTGGAAGAGGTTAGGCGGGCGGGCTGACTCCGGCTTCCTGGGTTTGAGTCCCGGCTGCGGCACTTACCACTCTGCGACCTTGGGCAAGTGACCTCAGCTCTCTGTGCCTGTTTCCCTATCTACAAAATGGCAATTACTGTAGGACTTCACAGGGTGTGAGCGACTACGTGAGTTTCTACAAGTAAAGCACTTAAGATGGTGCCTGGTACACGGCAAGCTCTCAGGAAATTCGCCAGTGCAAGTTCATTAGAGCGAATTACAACGACCTGGTTTTCTTGTCGCTCAGAATGTTTCGGGGGGCCCAGGGATGTACTCGGTGTGAGGCCAAACTGTTCCGCAGGGGACTCCCATGTCGCCCGACACAACTGATGGGCGATCGCGCCACGGTGCCCTTTGTGAATAAAGCCACGCCTAGATCGTGCTCCAATCAAGGAACTCAAGCACATTCTCATGCCTGTAGGAACAGGTGTGCAAATGCTGTTCTTTAGGAACCGTAATTTAGGGACGCTGTGCCAGGTGCTTCGCTCACATTTGATTTGCCTCCCAACCACCCCGCGCGGAAGCCCCACGTACATGTGGCAGCTGAAGAGCAGAGGGGTTCCCAGTCATGTGCCAAGGGCGGCAGAGCCCTGAGACCTGGGAATATTTCCTCTCACTGCCTGCTCTGCCTCTGGCCATAGTTACCACTGGCGTCATGCGCCACTTTCACAGAGGACTTCCCTGGAACTGGAAGAGACTTTCAAAAAAATAAGACAGAAAGCAACATGCCATACTGGCCCACACCCTGCCTTTCTAGAAGGAGAATCTGAGTGTGGAGGGAGTAAAGTGTGCTCCATGGAAGGCTGAGGTTCAAAATGTTGGCTGGGCCAGAGATGGAAGCCTGACGAGGAAGGCAGGATTTGTCTGCAGGCAATGGGGAGCTCTGGGAGGGGACTGAGCCGGGGAGTGACATGGTCAGACACGGGCTTGAAAAACTCAGTTTGGCTCTCCAACACCCCCTTCCCCACGCACCTGGAGGCCACAGTGTCAGTCTGGCCCCCTTCAACGCGGTCCACTCGCCGGGCCAATCCCCAGGGCTCTGCCTGCCTTTGCGTTCATTTCTCCCCACCCACCACACCTCGCAGCAAAGTCCACCCTGCACACCCCCTCGGGGGGGCTCGGCTGCAGGCAGGGCCCCAGGCTCGCCCACCCCCAGACCTTCCTGCCGAGCACTGCCCAGGCTGTGGGAGCCTCCCTCCAAACAGGCCGGCCCCGGGTCATGGTGGGAGGAAGGAGGCTGCCTGCAGAGTCACCTGGCCCCTGGGGCAGCCTGGCCCTGCTGAGAATAACCTCCAGGACACCATGGTGAGGCCAGGCACCTTCCAACACTGATGCTCCCGTATATGCTCCATTAGATACTTAGCTAGCTTGAACCTCCCTTCTCACGGCACCAGCTTACCGACACCTTTCTGTGCCTGGCTGGGATGTAATCCCTGGTAACCGACAAGGGGCCCCTAGAAACCAGAGCCCAAACCGAGAAGCCGCACGCAGGCCAGTGAATCGAGAGCGAGGCCCCACGGCCACACCCAGGGCCGGGCCACGTTCTGGTCCTCACCCTCGGGGCTCGGGATCCTTTGACGTCATCTCCCTGAGCCTCAGCATCCTCATCTGCAGGATGGGGCAATACTTCCTGTAGAGGGCTAACGAAGGCATGGACGTAAGCACTGCTCCTGCTAACCCTGCAGGGCTGTCCGCCGGGACGCGCTGGGTCAAAGGCCCAGCACGCACATCCTCTCCCTCTCTCCTCCGGTCCTACTCGAGCACACTGCACATGCTTACCCAGGAAAACAGCCACCAAATGCAATGCGTGCACCTTTCTGGACCCCGATTCAAAGGAACCAAGCACAAAGAGGCATTTACGAGGCAATCAGGGGTATTTCCACATGCACTAGGAATCAGGTGACACAGGAGCTCTTGTCAATGCTGCCATCCCGGCGCTGCGGGTGTGTCAGAAAATGACCCTAGTTTTTAGAATTGCATGTTGCAGGTTATGGGGGTAAAATGACAAAACGTCCAGGATTTGCTTCAAAATACTTCAGGGAGGGGCGCCTGGGTGGCTCAGTGGGTTGAGCATCTGACTCTTGATTTTAGCTCAGGTCATGATCTCAGAGTCGTGGGATTGAGCCCCACGAGCCCCACATTGGGCTCTTCGTGGAGTCTGCTTGAGAGATTCTCTCCCTCCTCTCCTTCTTCCCCTCCCCCTGCTCTCGTGCTCTAAACAAACAAACAAACAAAATCTTTAAAAAAATGCTTCAGAAAAAAAAAGGATGGATGAAGCAAGAGTGGCAAAGCCTTGAAAATTCTAGAATCTGGGTATAAAAGAGTTCATAGTATTGTTTTTTTTTTAAGACTTTATTTATTTATTTGACAGAGAGAGACACAGCGAGAAAAGGAACACAAGCAGGGGGGAGTGGGAGAGGGAGAAGCAGGCTTCCTGCCGAGCAGGGAGCCCTTTGCAGGGCTCAATACCAGGACCCTGGGATCAGGAGCTGAGCTGAAGGCAGGCGCTTAACGACTGAGCCACCCAGGCGCCCCTCATAGTATTGCTTTTATTTACTTTTGTGTTTGAAATTCTTTTGTAATTATAAAAAGAACCAGATTAGAGCCTAGCTACTGAAAACATAGTTTGCAGACCAGCAGCATCAGCATCACCTGGGAGTAGGGATGCCGGTATTGATGAATAAAAATACAGGATGCCCAGTGATATTTGAATTTCAGGTAAATGACAAATTTTTCAGTATAAGTACGCTCCGTGCAATAATTTTACTTATACTAAAAAACAGCTTGGCAGTTTCTTGTGAAACTAAACATGTAAAACTACTTTAGGACCCAGCGATTGCACTCACGGGCATTGCATTTACCCAGAGAAATGGAGACTTACTTACGTCCACACAGAAACCTGTAGATGGATGTCTATAGCAGCTTTATTCCTAACAGCCCCAAACTGGAAACAATCACGTTGGCTTTCACTGGGTGACTGGTTAAACAGCTGATGCATCCACACCATACAATACTGCTCAGCAATATAAAAAGAATGAGCTATTGATCCATGCAACAACCTGGATGGATTTCTAGGGGATTATGCTGAGTGGCAAAAGTCAAGCCCAAAAGGTTACATGTTGTATGATTCCATTATGTGGCATTCTCAAAAGGCACAAGGATAGAAAAAGAGAACCGATGAGTGGTTGTCAGGGGTCATGGAGAGGGTGGGGGTGGAAGGAGGCAGAAAAACAGGAGGGATCTTTGTGGCTACCGCAATGTTCAGCTTCTAGACTGTACCTATGTCAATATCCTGTACTCTAGTCTTACAAGACGTTATCGTTGGGGGAAACTGGGCAAAGGGTACACAAAATCTCTATGTGTTGTTTCTTACAATTGCATATGAATCTACAATGCTCAACATAAAAAAGTTTAATTACAAAGAAAAAAATAAGCCAAAAAAAAGTTATTTGGTGTTTATTTGTTTTTGTTTTTTTTTTAATTTTTAATTTATTTATTTGAGAGAGAGAGAGAGAGAGAGAAACAGCATGAGAGGGGATAGGGTCAGAGGGAGAAGCAGGCTCCCCACTGAGCCGGGAGCCCGATGCGGGACTCGATCCTAGGACCCTGGGATCATGACCTGAGCCGAAGGCAGTCGCTTAACCAACTGAGCCACCCAGGTGCCCTGGTGTTTATTTGAAATTCAGGTTTAACTGGGCATCCTGTGTGTTATCCGGCAACTCTGGAGCTTGCTGGAATGCAAACTGCCCAGCCCCACTTCTGACCCACCGAATCAGAATCTGTGTTCTGACACTCAGGTATGAGCTCTGATTAGTGGCTTCCAGCTCCCGTCCTGCTTGGGTTCCTAGGAGTCGGTGACCGTAGCAATTAACATGTGTCCTTGAGCTGTTTATGGTATTTCAAAAAGCCCAAAGGGAATCACACTTTTTACTTAGGATCAGGCTGCACAGGACAAGTGAGTTTTAACTGCCCAGTGGCTTCTCACTCAGAATAGGGTCTCCTATAATGACTCAGAATAGACTCCTGCCCTGGCCTCCAAGGCCTTTCCAGTCCCAGCCCTGCCCCCCTCTCTGACCTTACCTCCCACTACTCTTGCCCCTGTGACAATCTGTACCAATTTGTGTCTTTTTTTATAATTTTTTTAAAAGATTTTATTTATTTATCTGAGAGAGAGAGAGAGAATGAGAGAGAGCACATGACAGAGGGGAGGGTCAAAGGGAGAAGCAGACTTCCCGCCGAGCAGGGATCCTGATGCGGGACTTGATCCAGGGACTCCAGGATCATGACCTGAGCCGAAGGCAGTCGCTTAACCAACTGAGCCACCCAGGTGCCCTGTACCAATTTGTGTCTTAAACACACCAAACCCAGGGCCCACACCGAAGCCATTCCCACCTCAGGGCCTTTGCACTTGCTATTTATTCTTCCCGAACACTGCTTCTAGAACTTCAAGGGGATCTCTGCTCAAATGTTGCCTCCTCAGAAAGGCCTTCTCTGATCATCCTATCTTTCTAAACTAGGTCTACTCTCCCCACCCAGGTCCACTCCATCACATCAAAGCAACTTATTTTCTTAAATCAGTTGTTAGTACCTATTTATATTCAGTAGTTCACTCTATTAGAAACTGTGACAGTTCTGAAAGAGGCTGAGTAATAAAAATCTGAAAAATATATTAATTATTTAATTAATTGAGAATACAGTCTGTTTGGTGGGTAGGATCTTTTGAAAGCACCCAGAGCTTGGGAGAAACAAGTTAAATGGGTCATCTCTAGGGGACCTCTGAGCTCTGATCTTCAAGTCTTTCCATAAATCCCATTTTACACTTGTCCCTCCCCAGCTTGAAAAATCTCAGCTCTAGAATACAGTTCACACTTCTCATCCTGGCATTCATTTCCATTTACTTAGGTCATCTTTAATATTGGTCTTTCACTGCTAGATTTGGTTTGCTAGCCATTTTACATACATCTTGAGTGAAACTGGCCTGTCATTTTCCTTTCTTGTCCTGTCCTTGTCTGGTTTTGGAATCAAGGTTACACTGGCTCACAGAACGAAGAGGGGAGTAGTCCCTCTTTTCCTATTCTCCAGAAATGTTTTCAAAAGATTGGAATAATCAGTTCCTTGGAAGTTATATAGAAATTGCCTATAAAACCACATGAACATAGTATCATCTTTATGTATGTGTTTGGTGTGAAATGTAGCATATTAAAAAAAAAAAGCATAAAATGTAAGTGTTCAGCTTAATGAATTGCTAGAAAATAAATTGCCCATTTATCTGCCACTCTCTCAGGTTAAGACATAAACTATTACCAACACAAAGGAGACCCCTCCACCATGGGACACTTTCCAGTCATAACTCCCCTTTCCCTCAGGGGGTGATAATTATCCTAGTTTTCTTGATAGTCCCTTGCTTGCTCTTCCTTAAAATGTTTCTACTTACTTATACATCCCTTAAGGCAGAGTTTAATTTAGTCTGTATCTATCTTTAGGTAAATAGAATAAGACAGTTTGTAATTTGTTTGGTATCTTTCCCTCAAAATTGTCATTAGGATTCATCCGTGTTGGGGCACCTGGGTAGTGCAGTCGGTTGAGCGTCCGACTCTTGGTTTTGGCTCAGGTCTGATCTCAGCGTCAGGAGATTGAGCCCCGGGTCAGGCTCTGTGTTGGGGGGTCTGCATTCAGCAGGGAGTCTGCTTAAGATTCTCTCTCCCTCTCCCTCTGCTCCTCCCCCTGCTCTCTCTCTCAAATAAATAAATAAATAAATATTTAAAAAAGATTCATCTATGTTGTGGTATGCATATATATGTTGTTCCTTTTCATGATTATGTATATTCCATAGTATGGATATATCATAATTTATTCATGTAATTCTTGGACATTTGAGGTTTTGCAGTTTGGTGACAATATGAACAAGAGTCCTATGCACACTGTTGTAATTGTGTTC
The DNA here is from genome assembly GCF_011800145.1 of Mirounga leonina. Taxonomy (NCBI): domain Eukaryota; kingdom Metazoa; phylum Chordata; class Mammalia; order Carnivora; family Phocidae; genus Mirounga; species Mirounga leonina. Next base: position 32,243,295 of record NW_023270433.1, on the reverse strand, counting down.
TGGTGCACATAAACCCATTGCATGCATATACCCAGTAATGGAATCTCTGGGTCAGAGGGTGTGTGTATTTTCCTCTCTACTAGAAACTGTCACATTTTGTTCCAAAACACATGCGACAGTTTACCGTCACCAGAAGTGTCTGAGAGTTTACATGGCACATATCCTCACCGCCACTCACTATTCTTTTTTTTTCTTGAAGATTTTATTTATTTATTTGATAGAGAGAGAGAGAGCACAAGTAGGTAGAGCGGCAGGCAGAGGGAGAGGGAGAGGGAGAAGCAGGCTCTCTGCCAAGCAGGGAGCACGACGTGGGGCTCGATCCCAGGACCCTGGGATCAGGACCCAAGCCGAAGGCAGCTGCTAAACAACTGAGCCACCCAGGCACCCCTGCCACTCACTATTCTTAGATCTTTACATTTTTGCCAATCTGGTGGCTGTGGGGGAATCTCACTGCGGGCTACTGCTGAGGTACTCCTGAATGTGATTTTAAAATTTATCTTTTGTAATTGATTTCTAATTCAATTCCATTCGGATCAGAAAACCCGGTCTGTGAGATTTCATCTTATATTTATGACTGGGACTTCTGAAGTCCTTTGTCGGGGGTAGGGGGAGCAGTGTCTAAGTCTGTTGTTTATTGTTTCTGCTGACTCTTCTTCATGGTGGCTCACATGCCTGGTGACCTCAGATCATGAATTTGCCTGATCTTACTCTGTGGGAGTCCTGTCCACATGTGGGATGCTTTCCTCTGGAGAAACCTCCTATCTGCCTCTGCTGGGAACCAGCGGCACGACCAGCCAGGTTGCCGCTAGCCCCTCTGGAGGTTCTGCCTTGAGCTGACTCAGGCTTGGCATCCTGAAAAGGCTTGCTATTCGGTTAAGCTATATGAAACTACCACTTTGGGGTTAAAAAACTGTTAAATAACCAGCAATCGCATATGGTCTAAACTATACTGTTAACATTTGCTTGCAGGACAAGCTGCTGCTTTCTCTTTGCTTACTGTTTACCTCCCCCAGTTAGATTCTTCGCTCAAGATTTGTTTCCTTTTGTTGGGGAGGGGAGGTGGCTTTGGAGATTTCCCCAATGTCTTGTGAGCCCAGCAATGCATTACAAATGGATATTTTATTCAGGAGTGAATTATTTTGCAGTGGGGTGGAGGGCAGGTCTTAGGAGTAGCTAGGCAACTGCTAGAAGCAGAAATCCCAGGATACGTATTTTTTTTTCCCAATGAGGAAACCAAGGCTCAAAGAAGTGAAAGGACTCAAGGTCACATGGCTGGTAAGAGGCAGGGTTAGGATCTGAACCCACACATGAGACCAGAAAGCCAGGCTCTTTCTACTTCCGCTCTGTCTGCACTGCCTCCAGAGGGCTGTGTGGGCCTGAGGTTTAGCCGGCGTCCTTACCTGGTTCAAGGGAATGACGAAGAAGGCCCCCCCACAGGAGCACTCAGTCACGACTGCAATGAAATAGGGGTTCACAGCACAGAAATGATTGTCTTGGACGCTGTGGGTGATGGGCACCGAGTCGTAGCAGTTCTCCTTGCTGGCTGGTTTGCCAAAGACGTGGCGGAACTTGGAGCTCCGGTACTGGGGATTCCATGACATCTGCGGGAAACGAACAGGACAAGGGGGGCCCATGAGGCTCATGGCTCTGGCAGCGGGACACTTGGGGAGCTCCCCTGGAGAGGGCAGGACCAGGGCAGTGGTCGGTTCTATATGGACAGGGCGCAATCAAGGGCAACCGAACGAACAGGCCATCATTGTGGCTACTTCTATGGATCTGGTGAGATGATGTATGATTATCACTGACCTGTTTGCTTGTCATCTCTTCACGTGTCAACCCAAAAGGCAGAAACACCAGAGAGAAAATTCAGATTCCCTCCCTATCGGCCCACCCCACTCAGCCCAGCTGTGTGGGTCACACTGTGTCCTCTGGAGCCAGCCTGCCTGGGCTCCAGTTCCAGCTCTGCCTCTTACCGGCTGGGTGGGCATGTGACTTAACTTCTGCGGCCTCAGTTTTCTCATCTGTAAAATGGGGATGACAAAATCATCTGTCTCATAGACTTGTCGTCAGGACTAAATAATAGGTCCCTTGATCTACAGTCATCATTACTACCACTATTATCATCTGGGCATCTTGAGCTTCCCTAGCTCCTCATCCAGCCCCATATTTGTTCACTCTAGTTACTGAGCACCACTGTGTGACTAGGCCCTGTGCCTGGCACTGGGGGTCTGGAGAGAGTAAGCAGGAGCCCAACCTTAGAGAAGTGAAGAGTCCTGTGAGTGAGGCCACTAGGGGAAGGTGGGCCACTGGGACCCAGTGTACTATAGGTAATAATAAAGGTTTGTACATGGCAGTCCGGGAGGGCTTCCCAGAGGAAGTGACAAGCGAGCTGTGATTTGAAGGATGAGTAGGAGTTGGCCATGTTGGCGGGACAAAGGTAAGGTGGGGGGAAAACGTCCCAGGCAGATGGAACAGCCTGAGCAAAGGCCCTGAGAGAGAAGCAAACATGGAATGTTTGGAGAATTACACATGGTTTAGTAAGATTAGCAAGGAAATGTGAAAAAGAAAAAAATATATATGCATATACACACATAAACATGGAAATGGGATGATGGGAGTGAAGAGAGCACAAGCTGGAGGGGGAGCACGGCTAGGTCATGGATGGCAGAAGATGGTCTCAGCTTCATGAGTGGCCAAACACATGACACCATGTGGCCACCGCTGCCCGGGTCAAACCCCTAACCCCAGTCTCTGACCCCACCGGGCCTGCCCGTCATGCTCCTCATCTGGGCCAGAGAGAGCCTTCTGGACACCAAGCCTGGCTGTATTCCTCACTCCTCCCCCAGCTGAGTTCACCCTTGGATGCTCTTGATTCACTGCCGCCCTGCAGGAGGAAGGCCAAACCCAGTCTGGCATTCAAGGCCTTCCGGTGGGGTGCCCCCCCCAATATTCCAGGATTCACCTTTTCTTGCTCATCTTCTAAAATGTACTTTCCAGATAAAGAACATCCAGCTTCCCTTGTACCTGCTCTTACATTTCCAGTCCCTTGCCTTCCCCTCTGCTTGGCCTGCCCTTCCCAGCCCTGTAATCCCTGTACCCATCTCCATAAATCCAAACCCTCCCTCCCCCAGCTCCCAGGCTCCTTCTCCAGAGTCTTCCTTGCCACCCCGAGTAGCAGAGCTCTTGTCCTCTCCTCTCTCCTACCCCCCACCAGCTGCGTCTTCTCCCTGCCCTCAGGCCCCTGACACTGCTGGCCCTGATTCCAGATTCTGGTGTCAGGGCTCTTCTTCTCTGCTGCTTGCAGGTTCTTCAGAGAAAGGCCGGGGGTTCTGCTGCAGGAGTGCCCAGCACAGAGCTCTGCCCAGCCCCAGGCCCTAAGAACTTCCCAAGGGCAGGCACGTTTGGCTGGGCACCCCCAGGGTCAGGACAAAGAAGGCATTTGCTCTGTGATCAGTTCAAAGGCACAAGATTAGACTGTTGACCTCAAGAAGTCACAGTGATCAGGGGTCCCACACATGAGCCAAACCCTCTACAGGAAGCCCACCAGCCTCCTGGAACAGGTCTGTCCTGTGAAGCTCAGACATTTCAACTCTCCTTTTGGGAGCTGCATTTGCCAGAGCTATAGAAAGCGGCCCAGAATGCAGGGACAGACTAATTAATGTCCGTCTGATCCCAGAAAGGAGGTAGGAAGCCTTACAGAAATGGAGAGCACACAAGATGGAAGCAGATGGAAAAGCCACGGCGAGGCCATGGGGGCAGAGGGAAAAATGCAGGAATAAAGAGATCACCTGATATTCGGGGGGAGCTAAGCTACTGAACGTGCGCTGTCAGGTCCTCTACACAGTGGAGATGCACCTCAGACTTGAGTCTGAGCCTCCTAGTGGCCAGTTTGATAAGGGAAACTGAATCAGAAAGGGATTTAGTCAGTGTGTGTAAGATACAAGCCACCACTTGCTAAGGAGCAGCCCATCTTTTCTCTGCGCTGGGTCCTCAGGGAAATGGGTCCTGGGGGGTTTTCTTAGAAAAGAACAGCAAGGACCAAGATGTCCCTAGGGTCTTGGTCATTAGATGGCAGCTGAGGAACTGCCTTGGGCCAGGGCTGGGGGCAGGAAAGTAAGGGGCAAGTCAGCAGGCTCAGATCCAGGCCCCCCAACTCTGCCTCACCTTCAGCAGCAGCAGCGGTGGGGGGGTGCACATCTGTCTGTGGCCAGTGGTGATGCTCCCCCCACGTTCCAGCCTCCTTGCCACTGGGCGGCCACGGTATTAGTTCTAGCCAGTGGATCGGGGGCAGCAATGCTGTGTGCCTCTTCCAGGCTGGAGCACGTAAGCCCTGCCCGTGACCCTCCAGAACTCTTGACCTTAGACAAAGGGAGAGAAGGCCGAGTGTTCTAGATGATGCAGCTTCCATCATCCTGGGACCCCAAGGGACCGCGTGGAACAGAGGACCTCCCCCTAACAGAGACCTGTTGGACATACAGTGTGACAGAGACATAAACTCGCAGAGCGAGCCGCTGAGCACGTAGGCTATTTGTCACGGAGACTAGTCTATGCATCCTGACTAACACCTTGCCCCGTGCAGCGCCAACCAATGGCAGACTGGCGATGGCTGTCTGTGCTCGGTGTGGCTGGAGCACAGGAACCCGCGGGGGAGAGGTGGGCAGGCAGGACCATGACCCAGATCACCTCAGGAGCCACGGAAAAGAACGTGAACTCTGAGGGCAACGGGAGCTGCTGCAGGGATGAAAACTGGGGCTCGAGGAGCGGAGCTCACTTTTAGGTGGATTCCCTTGATTGCCAAGAGTAAGACAGCATGGAACAGGTGAGAGGTGAGGATCACCTGGGTGAAGTAGGGCAGACAGGACAGAGAAGAGAGGACATGTCAGTGGAAAACCTGGGAGGGGGGTAAGAGTCAAGGGCTATGGGCTGTGGGGTAAGAGGGCTGGCCCGTCGTGGCTGCCGAAATCACCATGACCTGAGCGGCATCACCCATCCTGTCCCCTCCGGCCACTCCTGGTGCTCTCCCTTCACAGCACCGGGCCTCGGCCCCACACCTGAGGGATGGCTCCCAGCCCAGTGGCAGGGGCAGGAGGCCCCAAGAGGCAAGGGCTCTCCTTTAGCTCAGTCACCTCCGTGGCAATGACAACTCAGTTTTTGGGTGCTTGCTACGTGCCAGGTGCCATTCCCAGTGCTTTCCCTGTATGCCCTTAACAGGCAGGTGCTACCTTGCTCCCCAGTACAGATGTGGGGGTTGAGGCAGAGAAGCGAAGGAACCCACATGAGGTTACACAGCTAGCCAGCTGGAGCTGGGGGCTGACCCCAGCCCTGCCTCTGGAGCCTCCAGAGCCTCCAGCTCCAGGATGAGGAAGCCTCTTTCCTACCCACCACACGCTCGATCTCACCTCAGCCCCGAAGGGGAGGCATCATGACCGTTCTCACCCCCACTTTACAGAAAAGTAAAACAAGGCTCAGGAAACTAAGTGGACACCTTCTGGAAAGAGGGCTTTTTGCTTCCACTGATAAAGCCAGCGGCTGTGGAACAGTGACAGAAAACTAAAACTCTGTGTTAGTGACCTTCTGTCCCCTCGCCCCCAACTCCACTCCCCACTCTTCCCCACCCTACCCTGCCCTGGCACCTTATCTCCCCTGCCAAAGTGCTTCCAGACCTGTTGCCACGGAAGGAAACTTACAGAAGTGGGGGATGGGGCCAAGCCAGGCAGGCCGTCTCTCTTTCTGCCCGCAGTATGGGAGCGTGCACACATGTATGTGGCTGAAGTCTGTGCAGATGTGTGTGCGCGGTGTGCAAATTTGTGCCCGAGCACTGCATTCATCATACGCACCGGTGTGTGCACGCATCTGGGCGTGCATGTGTGTATCCGTGCATGCATGAGTTTAAGGACTCAGCAATTCAGAGAGCAGGAGTTTTATTTCCCCCACAAGCAGGCACTTGCCTGGAAATGCAGACTGCAGTGGGCCCTCAGCGCCTCGAGGGCCCTCGCCCATGGGCTGGGCCAGAAAGGCCGGTCTGGGCCAGGTTTATCCCAGGCCACCAGTCCTGTCCTGCCTGGTGCCATCCAGCGGGGCCTACATCAAAGTCACAGCATGCTTTCTTAGGGGTGGCGGGCCAGCCCGCTGGGGCACCGAGTGGGGGGTGGCAGGGCTCCTGCTGCTATCCCATGCGTGTTTAGCGGGCCTGATGCCATGGGATTAGGCTTTGCAGGCTGCAAATTCCCCGCGCCCCAAAAAGATTTAGTCATCTCTGGGTTTAACATCCCATTGAGTTAGTTCTTAATGCCTGACAGGTGAATGGCTTGCTGCCTGTCCCATCCCTTCCAGTGACCCTGCCAGGTAGGTGGAGACTGCTGTCCCATTTGATGAGGGCAAAACTGAGGTGCTGGGAAAGGGACTTGACCAAGATGACATTAATAGGAGCAACGGGAGGTGGGAAGCAGAAGCCAATGGCCCTCTTCCTGCTATGCGCTCCCCTCTGATGTGTGTGTGTGTCTGTGTGTGTGTGAGAGAGAGACACACAGAGAGAAAAACACACACACACATATACATATATATACATATACATATATACACACACGTGTGTGTGTGTATGTATTTCTGCCTGCACCCAAAGGCCTGCCTTCCCAGCCCAGCCCTGCATCATTGCAGGCCAAGGGTTAGCTGCGGGGTGAAAGAAACCAAACCCAGACTGGGAGTGGTACAAACCAGCATAATAGATTAGTCATTAATTGCCTGTTCCTGGCCTCAGGGAAAGCATGACATTGCCTAATTTGGTATTAGACTCAGGGGTGGGTAGGGGTCTGGTGCTGCTGGCTACGATCGTCCCTTTGTAAGTTTGTGGTTCCTCATCTAATATTTGCAGTTTTATTTAATTTGCTCTCTTAAAACCTGACCTCGTGGCCATGTGAGCTGCCCTCTACATGCCTCGGGAGAAGGTTGAAACTACCACACTTAGGTCAAGGTAGTTAACAGAGGGGAATCAGAACCATAGTTTCCTAGGCTTAAAAAATGAAAAAAAAAAAGACTACTGTAAGAGTAAAGAACACTCTGAAGGTGATCCACAAAGACCGAGAGTTAACACCACAAACACCTAATTATGGGCGGGTCCCGCACCTTGACTCCAATCCTTGACCAACTATTATCCATCATAGGGCTTATCCTGATCCTGACCTTGGCTCCCAACTTGACAGGAAAGCTTCTTTCTCTTTCGTCCTGAATCCTTATGAGGGCCTCTGATCCACCCCAGAAGGACGTAGGACCTCTGGCTCAGGAAGGAAGGCCCAAGTGAGTTCAAGTTGCCCTGCTATGGCACCCATCTCTGCTTAACCAGCTTCCCATGGAGGCTTCCCTTCTCACCAGGCAGAAAGAAGAAACCACAGGTCTTAGCAACTTCCTGCTAGTGAGAATTTTATCCACAGTCGTTTCTGCTCATCTGAGGCCAGGCCCTGGTTTACTTGTCACTTCTTGGCACAAGGTGTCTATTTTTGCCTTCCATGGGCCAGCATCAGGATCTGCAGTGACATGGTGGGATGCAGGAAACTGGGGCCTCAGGGTCTCACCCCACTGGCTTAGTCTTCTTCCCTCCTTCGGAGTGAGAGGAGGCCTTGTCGCTCTCCACAGAAGCAGGGGGACCGCCTGTCCTGGTTTGCCTGGGATGTGGGGAGGGGAGTGAGGGGACTACGTATTCCCGATGCTAAAACGGGAAATGCCTGGGAAAGTCCCAGGCAAACAGGGGCAAATCGGGCACCCCACCAACTGCAGAGGTCTCCAGAAAACTGTCATCTAATTCACACACAACGATTCTAAGTCACTTGTAACCTTGACTCTGGCAACGTGCTCTGTGAAAGAGAAGGCTCTAGAATGGACTTCCTAAAGAGCCCAACATCCTGAACCAGAGCACAGAACATTTCAAAGCAGAAGAATACAAGGTTTGTAAAGGGAAGTGAATCTGGCTTAATTCAATCAGCAAGTTTCATCCGCTATTGGCTTAGTGCTTCTTCTGGGCCAGGCCCCGTGTTGGGACTGGGGTGCAGGGGCGAGGATGGGCAGTTCCATCACTGCTCTGCACATGCTCGGGGAGACGGCCGAGAGCAGGAAGGCTGGAGATGGCGTGATCTTAAACTGCTAAAGCACAGGGCTGCGGGCTCCAACTTCGAACGCACATGAGCATCACTGACATCAGACCACTGGCCTTGGGACCCCCGCACCGGCTCTGACACGGGGGCCCTGTGGCTTCTAAATTAAAGTCAAAATGAAGTAAAAGGAAATAAAACGTAAAATGCAGCTTCTCCATCACCTTAGCAACGTTCCAAGTGCTCAGTAACTACATGTGGCTACTGGATACCCAATTAACAGTGTAATTACAGAGCATGTCCACACCTGTGTGACTTTGGGCGGGTGACTTAATGTGGCTATTTCTTCACCAGCAAAATTTGGCATAGTAACAACTAACTATGCATGAAGTATGTTCCATGTACTAACTCAATCCTTGCAGCAATCCCCGAAGTACTATTATCACCCCATTTTTACAGATGAGAAAACTGGAGGCCCAGAGAGGTTAAGCAACGTGTCCAAAATCACACAGCTAGTAGGCGGCTAGCTGGCATTTGAAGCCAAGCTGTTCAGTCCTGGGTCCACACTCTCTCACAGGGCTGCCCGGACAATTAAATAGGATAATCCACACAGCACATGAAGTGATGCTGGGTGCATACTTAGCGCTCAACAAATGTTTGCTGTTAAGACTGTCGTGGTCCCGATGTTTATAGCACGCTAAGATTTGATTTCGTACGTGACAGCTATGTGTTGACGGCCCAACGTTTTGGAGGTCTGAGTAAAAATCCCAAACCAGAAAGTGCAAAGCACCCCGCTAGGCACAGAGTTCTGACCCCTGGTGCTCACCACATCGATGGAGGGAACAGACAAGCACCCATGAAAAGCTAACTAATAATCCCTCTTGGTCAAGAGGAACCCGAAGAGTGTATGTGTGCATCTCTCTGGCGGGGATCCTCAGGGTAGAAGCCTGCAGCCTCGCTCAGCCCCGTGCTGAGGGGACTGGGGCTCTTGGTAGGGATGGGAGTCGTGCTGGGCAAGACAGGGGGAGCCCTCTGGTTTTCTCCATCAGCACAGCCCTCACAGGAAATCAGGGATACTGCCTCAGGGGAACCCTCCACCAGGCCTCCAATTCCCCCCTCCACCCCCCCCCCCCCGCCATATCAGCAGGGAAGGCAGAGGGCCCTGCAGCCAGCAACTAAAAACAGCCCTATCTCCAGGTTCTCTCTGCCGTGGGGGCCCTCCTCTGCCCCCATCTCCCTTCTTCCAGGTCTCCGGTCCTTCTGGTCCGGCACAGATGCCTCCCCCGCAGGCCCACAGGAAATACAGATTGAGTCAGAGACAGAGCCAGGAAAATGCCTCTCTCCTCCTGATGAGATTAGGCCCGAGGGAGAGCCTCCTCCTGACATCTGACACTGCCCAGAGCCAGGTCCCCGGCACCGAAGAGGGGCAGGGGACCTCCTGTGATAGCCTGACCTCCCCTGGCCGACGGCCCCCAACTGTCCTGTCCCCTTCCCACAAGTCTTGCAAAGCCTGGGCAGCCTTTTCTCTGCGCGACTCCCTTTCTGCCCCACGCCAGCCAGGGGCTCCTTCCCTGACCTCCCTCTGACACCGTCATTTCCCTTTAAGACCCACCACCCCAGGTCCCCTCTGTCCTCAGGAGCAAGCCCACGGCTGGACTTGGGGTGTGGGGCCCCACACTGCCCCTGGCCGTGTCTCATCTCCACAAACTCGTCCTTCAGCCAAAATGGTTTATCTGCTCTCCTCTCAAAGCATTGTGTTTTCCCAAGCACGCCATCTTTGCTCATGCCCCTTTCTCTGCCTGGAAGCAAAGCAGCCCCACGGAAGTACCTAGCTGGGCTCCTAGGATGCTCCTCGTCTCCCTCCACCTTCCTGGACCCCAAAGAACCACCACCAGGGAGCCACCCTGGCTCACTGGCCTGAGCTCTCTCTGTGCTATGAGGCTGCCCGGGGCAGGGAAAGAGGAGAATCAGATTCAAATCCTGAAACTCCACCTGTCTCTGGGCCTCAGCATCTGCATCTGTAAAAGGGTACCCTACTATCTACCTCACAGAGGCTTGCCAAGGACTGAACAAGATAATGGCTACAAAATACCTTAAAGAGCTCAGCTGTGGTTGCCCTCTTCCCTCCCCCAGTCCTGCTGCCCGTGTTCCTGCCTGCTCCTTCCATCCATTCATCCAGCCATCCACCCATCAGACCGCCGAGTCTGAATGGTCCTCCCCTCTGCTTTGCCCACACGCAGGCCAGATCCCACAAGCAGGTACCTGGAGGGGGGGCGGGGTGCCACCTGGTTCCTGGACTAACTTCCACTCACGCCACCAGCCTCTCCTGAACCCGCTCTTTGGGCACGAGGAATGGGGGAGGGCTGTCATTTTCATGGCAGGTGTGCTGGTCTGGTGGGAGAGTCCTGATTCGGACACCAGTTTGCTCCATGACCTTGGGCAAATCTCATCCCCTCTCAGGGTTTGTTTTCTCAGGCAGGTAATACTCTTACCTTGCCCAACTGTTAGGGTGGTCCACTGAATGCTCTGCAGCCCACATGCACCAAAACCCGGGACCGTGAGGATGACAGAGCTGTCTACCTATCGGCTGTCCCCGTCCTTGCAGGGCTGGTGCCCTTCTTGTCTTGCTTCCCTGGAGACACAGAACCCAGCTTCTTCCTGTTTATTCCCCTAAATCAGGCCCAGACCAAAACTTCATGCAACTTTATTGCCCCACAATCTCCTTATCTGAGAGTTTCAAGAGACAAGGGTGACTGGGGACTTTCTGAAGCCAGCTGCAGGAGGTTGAAATCTAGAGGTATTATTTCCTCCTCACCATTCATTTCCCAGCAGAGCTTCTGAGTCTGTCTTTGGACAGAGGGGGCCGGACAGGGAGAGTGCCTGGCTCAGGATTCCACACTGAGCGGAAGCCCTCCAGTCTCAGTTCTGGGGGGGCCCCCACCTCTGGCCCACAAGTCAGCTCCCACCTTGCCCTGTTGCAGGGACCCTGGGGCCCAGTGTGACTTCAACCTGCATTCCTGGGGCCCTCCCAGAGCCTGGCCTCTGCAGGGTGCTGGTGGGGGAGAGGCAAGGATGACCTGGCAGGGACTTCTGCCCTCGGGGGCTCAGGTTGATGGGAGAGTCCAACACGGAACCAGCGAGCTCAATTCGGGGCGAACAGGACTGAACAGGCTGCAGTGGGAAGGTGGAAATCCGGGGAGTGGGTGAGAGCCTCGGGGCAGGTCTGTTTGAGGCCAGCCTGAAAGGCTGAGTCGGGTGAGCTGAGCACAGAGCAAAGGGGGTAAGGGTGCGTGGTGTAGGGGGAGGAAGTAAAAGACACAGCCAGGGAACCACAAGGGTCTGGTCTGGCTGGGGTCTGGGCACATGCAAGGGAGCAGCCAGGTACTGGCGAGCGCTCTGAATCTGGCTAGGCCTTGGCACTTGAGACCACGGGAAGATGTCAGTTTGAAACCAGGGGTGTGGTGAGGTGAGGGCTGCTGGGAATGTGGCCCCAGCTATTAAGTAGTTAGAATGTTTGGCCGGAGAAAGTATTTTCTTTCCTCAACTTTGGGCTTGTATCTAAGGAAGAAATAGGTGGGTGAGTGGGTTCTGTTTTAGGCCCGGCTCTAGCTGGCTGGAGAGGGGAGCTGTGGAGCATGAAAAGGGAGAGAAGGAGGAAGATTCTGAGGCCTTACTTGTCTGAGCTCAGGAGGAAAAGTGTGCCTGATTAGAGGAGGGCAGAGCCTCGGATTTGCTAACCAGGAGTCAAGGGCTGACCTGTCTCCACAGGTCCTAGCAATTCGAGAGAGCCGTGGAGCCGGGAGGCCTGGCTCCTAGACCACATCTCAGCAGCTGGGGTTTTACATCAGAAAATGGTTTCCTTTCTTCCCTCAACCCATTTCCCTGTGCTCCGAGTCCCCAGATATGACTGAGGGCCTGCCTGCCTGTTTCCTCCTCCTGCCTGGGCAACCCGGCACTCTGATCCTAGCCCGGCCGGACACACTGGAGGGCACTGGGCGGTCCCTTCCTGCTTCTCCCTCCCCAGCTTAAGACCACGGACATAATGCTCAGCCCTAATCAATTCTTCAGGTAGCAACTGCAACAGGGGCCGGGGGAGGACGGCGAGGCCACTGTGTCCCCATTTCTAGCCTCCCTGAGCTTCCCCCCAATCATTTGTTCAGACTGGGCCCGTGGGCCAGGAAGGGCAGGAGGCCCCACGGAGGCTGAAGAGTACAGGAAAGATGTCAGTGGCCCAGGCTGAGGAGGCCCTTCTGGCCCAAGTCTGACTCTCTGCTCGGTTTGGTGACAGTATCTCATGAACATTTTGCGTGCAGCTTTCCAACAGCGGGTCTCAACCTGAGGGTGCAACAGAAATCACCTGGAAGGCTGATTAACTCCCAGATTGCTGGGCCCATCCTAGAGTTTCTGATTTAGCAATTCAGTAGGGGGCCTGAAAATGTGCATTTCTAACAAGTTCCCAGGGCACAGTGATGCAGTTGATCTGGGGACCACGCAGAGCCACCGCTCTACAACGCAGCTCTGTGATTTGCAGAGAGTCCTTCCTGTGCACTGTTCAGGTTACTCCTCACAGCCACCATGAGAATCACCCCATCTCATGGGCACGGCAAGCTGTGCTCAGCTCAGAGCAATGGAGTCACTTCTCTGAGCTTACACCACTACCAGGCAGCAGGAACCTGTCCTCCAAAGGCTCCATGAGCACACAACCACTTCCTAACTCGGGGCCACTTGGGGCTGTGACTCTTTGCCTTTCCATCTCGCAAATATTCTCAATACACAAACGTGGCTCAGGCCAGCCCTCAAGAACCAGGCGGGGGCTCAGATGCCAGCCTCCCTGTCTTGAAGAGCAGGCGTCGAGGTCAGGAGGCCAAGACACAGGCTTCAGAGTCGGAGACCCAGATATAAACCCAGACTCTCCTTCTCTAGATCTTGCAACCCACATGGGCACCTGGCTCTTGCCAGGCTGCTATTAAATGGCTCCAAGGCTGAACAGCGCAGTTAGCCTGGTGCACAGTGAGTCCTCAATAAACGGCAGCAACTGGTGGGCCTGGACAAGAGCCAGGGAGGGATGTGGGGAAAGATACTAAGCCTCTCTGCGCCTCAGTTTTCTCATCTGTAAACTGGGGTCAACGACACAACCTAACTTACAGGGAAATGGTACGGATTCAATGAGTTTATTCATTTACAATGCCTCAAGGCAATGCCTGGCATGGGGGAAGCTCCGACACATGGTCCTTTTTGTCAAGCGTGAAAATTTCAGCACTCAACGCACACGTTTCACGAATACATGTCAGCAACACCATTAAAGAACAGAATAGGCTATTGTGAGATCAAAATTTAAAAATCACAGTGCTGCTGGTTGTACAAACAGGGTGAACATACTCCAGGGCACAGAACTACTACAAATGGTTACAGTGGTAAATTTTATGTTATGCAAATTCTGCCCCAAAAGGGAAGAAAAGAGCGAGCAGCACCGAGGTATCAGGGCCCGGCTCTCCCGCAGGGCCATCAGCCAGCTCCTCCCTCTGCCTGTGCTCTACTTTCCCTGGGGAGGCAGGTCCTCCCTCTCCCTCTCACTCCGGGCTAGCCGGGCTACTCAGGGCCTTCTCTGCCCACGCCTCCCTGGACAGAAGGCCCTGCTGTAGGGGGAGCGTCCTCACCACTTTCCCGGGCACTTCCAGGAAGGGCCTGGAGGATCTGTGCCTGGACAGAGGGCTGACTCTTCCCATCCCCTTCCATCTGGCTTGCTGTCCCTCTGTGGGACTCTGGCTGCTCCTGGTGAAGGAAGAGCCCCTGAGGGAGCGGCGCCTGCTCACAGGGACTCCTATGGGGCTCTGCGCAGGGAAGGTACACAGATGTTCTGAGACCAGGGGCCCAGCTCCAGCCCCCACTGGCTGTGTGACCCTGCTCAAGTCCCTGTCCGTCTCTGGGCCCCAGTGCCCCATGTGTACAATGGGAATGTGCATCTCTGCTTGCCACCATCCTGAGGCTTTAGGGAGGCTCTGAAGGGAGAACGAAGGCACACATGCTTTGTTTCTTTCTTGCGTGATGTGACCACACAGCGAGGCGCAGAGATGGTTACAGACACGGACACTGGTCTTAGCACACGCCCGCTGGGACGCCTTGTGCAGGCTAGTCAACCTCGCCAGGCCTCAGGTTTTGTCATCCTAAAGTAGTAAATGAGTTCATATATGACAAGCACTTAGAACACAGCCTGGCACACGGCAAATCCAAGATAAATTCAAAATAAGTAATAATAGCATTCTACTGAGTACTCACCGTGAACTAGGCACTGCCCTATGGTATTTAACTGTATTAATGGGTTGAAACGAACACTTAGCAAAAATGCATAAGGTAAACAGGGCTTACAGATTAAACCAGAAGCACAAAGTGTCCATGTCCTTTCTCCTCCAAGTGGCAATACTGAAAGATCTAAAGATCTGGGGGTGGAAGGCAAGCTGGGTGCTGGGAGGCACCTAAACTCCCTTAACAGGCTGGCAGCAGAGAAAGCCTTGTGCCCCTCCCCCACCCCCTTTGTGCTGATTTAAAGCTCTAATTCTTATCTAATCTAATTCTTAGCCAGACGGGCTAACTCCGGCTTTCAAATGATCTTATTACATCTGGGGCAAAAAAACAGAACAAATATTTCAGGACGGCCCAGCGTCAGGGATCCAGGTGGACATCCAGCCCAGCTCTCTGTCCTCCCTTCCACACCACGCTGTCTGAAAAGTCTGAGGGTCTTGGCTTGTACCATTCTAGTGATGGGAAGCTCACTCCTTCCGGGGACAGAGCAGCTCAGCTGTCAGACTTCCTTCTTCTACTGAGCAGAAATCCACACTTCCCCTCCTGCCCTGCCTCGAGCCCCACCAGCGGCATCCACTGCCATCGCCCCACACAACCTTTCAGAGGATCTGAGGCCGCCGACCACTTGCCCCTGCGATGGCTCCACTCAGGCAGGGGAGTTTCTTGTGTAACTAAGTTTCCCATCGTCTCCCCATCTTCTTCGCCTCCCCATCATGTTCCAAGTTGACCCCATCTCTCACCCAGGTTGGAACCCAGACCATACTCAACTCCTCCAGATGGGGGCTGAGAACCACTCGGCAGAGCAGGTACCCCAAAAGATCCCAGATTCACTTCTTAGAATAGTAGCGCTGGCCAGACCTCAAGGGCTCATGGGGTACAAAAAGGGAAATTGAGTCCACTTGTCCAGGGACATCCCTAAAGGGCAGAACCGGGAATGGGATCTGGATTTCTGGCACCCCAGCTCGGGAGAGTCCTCTAAGACATGGAACAAAGTTTCCTTTGATCCTGTGCCTGGATACAGTACCAAATATTTTTTCCTTATCTGTGTTGCCGTTCTCAGAGGGACAAATTCCAAGCATGGCTGGGGGAAGAAGTCTTCTAATTGTGAGGCGGGCGGTGGGGTGGGGGTGGGGATCATTCACGCTAGCTGGACCCTCCTGAGACGCAGGCCTTTGAAAGGTGGGCTGCATTTCTCCAGACTGTGGTTTAGGCTGGGAAGGATGGGGCTCCTTAGGGTCAGGAGGGGAGACAGACCCCGAGTCTTTGCTGCCAGGAAGGTCAGCTCGGCAGCAGTCCCACACTGGGAAAGGTAAATCGGGGCACATCGCCTCACCCTACATTTTCCATGTCTCCAGCTGCGGACAGACCCCTGTGCTGGGCTCTGTGGGCCCAGAGGTAGCCACGGGGTCACTGCCCTAGGAACAGGTAGAAAAATGGAGCAATCACACCCCACTGGAACAAAGTTCGATCACAAACACGGTGACTTGTCCGACATGGCAGCTACATAGAGAAGGACCAGCAGGTTAGAGCAGGGGGACGTTTTCTCTTTATCGTTTATACTCTTTCCAAAGAGAAAAAAAAAATGAGCCCCACCCCGCCAATATTTTATACGAGTAACTATCATCAGGAGCTATGGGGCACAACATATACACAAGGCGAGATTCATCGTTTACCAGAGTGACTCTACATCTGTATTTCAAACAGTGCCCCCCACCAACTGAAAAACATCTTGGGCTGACTTCTCAGACTTGATTACCTTGTCACTGGTTTTGTTGTTTTTTTTCCCCCTTGTCTTGTGGCTGCCGATGGGATCACGCCCGGAAACCCAAGTGTTAATTTCTTGTCCACTCGTACTCATATTATTAGGAGCACTAAGAACCCACTGTTCAGATAGGGATCTTCTAAAACCACTTGTCCATTTTGTGAGGATTAGTCTAGTTCAAGCTGGTTAATATAATCCACAAATCCAATCTGGATTAATTAGTCTGGATGAACCTGGATTCACTAACGAGGTTAAATTAACTGTACTGAACTCCTGAAAACAAAGAGTAGGGGCGTCCTTGCCATCCTTTCTCAGAGTGCTCTCCCCTTCTCTCCAGAGACTTCTGGAGACACGGGACACGAGGCTGCCTGACGGCCTGGGTGTGGGTGTCAGTGGGTCTGCAAACGTGAGCAAAGCTGAATGATTCTCTCTGAGACAATATTTTCCCTGCACCCCAACGAGCGTCTTGCATACCTCACTTGGGAGGCCATCAGAATAGAAGCTGGGGAGACTCTCAGGATTTTCAGGCTGCACAGGATGGTAGAGATCATCTAGTCTAACCCCCTTACTTTTCAGGTGAGGAAACAAGGAGTGGGGAAGGGATGTAACTGGTCCAGGGTCACCTGGCTGGTCAGTGGCAGATCCCAGGGAGAACGAAAATCTCTAGTTCTTGATGCTAAAATCAGCTGCTTCTTTGGTGTCCCGGCCACAGTCCAGCCCCTTACTGGGCCATTCTCGGGTCCCTGTACCTCTCAGCCCTCTGCAGCTGTATCCCCTGAGTCATGAGGTCACCTACTGGCTCTGAGGGTGGCTGAGGGTGGCATGGAGGTGTGGGTCCCAGTCAAGTTACAAGTGTATCAGGATGGGGGGGCAGGACATGGAGCCATCAGTAGGCCACGATTCCAGGAGTTACTCTCCTTCACTCTGAAGCCTTGGTTCCTCAGCTGTAAAATGGGACTAATCAAACCCAGCTCATGGGTTTGCTGTTTGGATACCCATGAGGTCCCACTGATGTCTGCGGACTGGGAACTAACCCCTGAGGGCCGTTACTGCTGTCCTCACACTCTGGAAGGTTTTGTTTAGGGGGTGAGATCTGGGGGTGCTCCTAGAGCCTAAGGAGTCTGCCTTTGACTGCCAACCACAGCTCTAGACACCGCAGGACCTGGAGCCCCTGCAGCCTGGTGGTCCCCCCGATGTGCCGGCCCAGGCCTGGTGTGGTGGCGGACAGCTGTGGCTATGGGTCCCGGGCCCTCTGGGGCATGCCTGAAGTCCTGCTCCTGTCTCTCTGCGGCTCTATTCTCCCCTGCTCTCATCCTCCTCATCTCCCACATCCTTCTCGCTTACTCCAGGCTGTCTTCCTAACCTCCCCCCCTGACTTCTCCTAAGCTGAGTCCCACTTGGGCAACCGTGAGACAGAAGCATCCCTTCTTCCAAAACCTTCAACGGCCTCTCCGCTGGCCATTCAAAGCTGAGGTGTGGCCCAGGAGTAAACCAAGAAGAGAGCTGGGGCCCCGTGGGAGGTGGTGGTGGGGGGACAAGGGCAGTAGGCCTGGGTGCAGACAAGAAGGGGGTGCATTTTCTATAGAGAACTTAAAAACAATAATAAGACCGACTAAAAGTGACTTTTTATTATCATGATATGCCTGCAGCTCTCCACAGTGTCAATGAAGAAACTCTCCCCACTGCCAGGCCAGGCTGCTCCCACCTCCCCCGCCCTTGGCAAGCGCCCAGGACCTGATACTATTCCCTAGACTGAGAAAAACTGGCCTGTATGTTCGCCACATCCCAAAGAGGCTCGGTACGCTTCCCATCAGCAGCCCCGGCTCGCATTGGTTCCTTCGCCGGTAAGTCCCTCCCAGCACTCTGCGCGCTCAGCTGCTCCCCCTTTCAGTCTTCCCGCAAGCACTCCCGTCCACGTCCACCCCTCGGCTGGCCACAGCCCCCGGCCCAGGCCTCCTGACACCTAGCCCGGGCCGTACGCAGACCCAGCGGCATCAGGTTCTCATCTCCCAAGGAAGACCGAGGAACCACCCTCCGAAATCTGGAACCCACAGCACAGGAAACCACACCAGCAGAGCCACTGACTGGCTGCGTGACCTCAGACAAGTCCCAGATCCTCTCCAGCCTCAGTTTCCCCTGTGCAAGGACAACTCATCTCCAGATGACCCTCCTTTCCTTGTCCTCAGTCACCCCCTTCCCTTGGCCACACCGTGCACTTTGTCATCATGTGAAAATGTTCCACCTGCTTCCAAAGTCACTAATTCGAGCGCCCCCTTGCTGACTGCACCTTCCGCACCTTCTGCTTCCTGTCATCTGCCAGATGTGACCGGGCCTTTGTCGGCACCCCTGTTGGAGCAATAAAACAGGTTCAGGCCCGAGGAGAGCGCCCGGGTACCACAGACTGCTCTCCGGGGCGACATAACCCATTTGGCACTGCCCTGACTCTGCTGCCAAGCTTGGATCCGGCCTTTCTGAGAGGCCAACTCCAGGGATGGCGTCTGGGCTGTGTGACAACCACCTGCTGTGAGGCCTGTTTCTTGTGTCCAGTAACCTGGGACACCTTCCCACAGCTCTGCCCCTGTGAGGCGGCCCATCACTGGCCTCCTCTACCTCATCCCTGCCCGTCTGCCCCTCCCTTCTCTCCTCCCATGAGGTCCGTCACCTCATCCTCACCCCGAAACCTTCACCCGCTGACTTCTTTCCCCCATTATCCAGCAAAACTCTGGTGCTGGATGAACCAGGATACCTAAGGAGGGCTGGGGAAGAAAATGGACAAAACCCAAACCAGGACAGGAGGTACCAACGGGATGACAGCTTTACCACTACAGCTCTTCTCTCCCCGGGTCATCTGGGTGGCTCCCTCATCCTTGGACTCACAGCCAATCCATCATGAATGCCCCCCCCCAACACCTTGTAAACCATCTACTGATCTCTATGCCCCCTGCTCCCAGCTGCTCGCACCTGCACACACCTACCAACCATCTTGCCCCCAACCTCTTCCAAAGATGCCCATCTGAGCATGTCACTCCCCGGCCTCTGCTCCAGGACCCACAGGGTCTGGCCCGCTCCGCCTCTCCAGCCTCATCTGCCCAGGAATCAGAGCTGGAGACACTCAGTGCTTTTAAGTCCTCAATGGTCCATTTCCTTCAGCCTTGGGGCTGTTTCTTTTGTCCAACAGGCTCCTTTTCCCCCCTTCACCTGATCACTCCCTACTGGTCTTTCAGATCTCAGCTCAAAAGTCCTTCCCTTAGGGCGCCTGGGTGGCTCAGTCGGTTGAGCCTCTGCCTTCAGCTCAGGTCATGATCCCAGGGTCCTGGGATGGAGCCCCGCATCGGGCTCCCTGCTCTGCGGGGAATCTGCTTCCCCTTTTGCCCCTCCTCCCACTCGTTCTCTCAATCTCTCTCTCTCTCAAATAAATATATAAAATCTTTGAAAAAGAAAAAAATCCTTCCCTTAGAAGAGCCTTCTGCAGCGACCCTGAACTAAGCACATTCTCTGCTCTGCAGGCCCTCCCTTCTCCTTCAGGCACCTGTGGCAGGTTCTGTGAGACTTTAGGACTGCTGCCCATCTCCTGTGGTCTGCGATCCCACCAGGGCAGCACCTAGGTCTGTTCTGCTCTGCATCCCCAGCATCAAGCCGGGCTTCAAAGGCACTCAGCGACCCATACATGGATAAAGGTCTCATTCACAAGAGTAAATTGAAAAATAACTTCGTAGGAAATGAATGAATGGGCCTTTCTGGGTGAGGCTCTAGGGTAATCTGTGTGGGGCAGGTCTCTGTGGTCTCTCTCCAGGGTGGGCCATAGGTCAACCCACTCTTGGTAATGATCGTAACAAGGATGAGGCTAATGAACCAGCCAACAAGCTCTCAGAGCTCCTTCCTGTCCATTATCTCCCCCGCTCCCCTCCAGGCCTTCCCCCATTACTTATAGTCCTGGGAGTTTAATGACCAGTCCAGTGGGGCACTTCTGAACTCTGAACTGGCGTTATGTTCACTCTGCAGCACGAACACTTTCTTCTTCCTAAGGGCCAGCACTTAGGAGTCTTTTCTTTGTGGGGTTGGAGGAGGAAGAAGTGATGGATGGGTTCAAATCCCAGCTTTATCTTTTGCTGGCTCTGTGACCTTGCAAAAATCACTTAACCTCTCTGGGCCCTTGTTTCCTGATCTATAAAAAGTGGACAAGAATATCTAGCCAGGAGGTTGATAGAGGATTAAATGAGTATACGTACATTAAGAGTCTAGTATGGGGCCTATTGCATGTTATATCGGATTGATTCTAAGACACAGTTTTTTAACATTTAACATCTCTGAAACTGGGATTCACCAGTATATCTGGTGTATCTCACAACAGATGGTACCCTGCATTCAAGAAAATATGACAGTAGCTTAGTTTCTTCATTTCCATTGCAAAGAGGTGGGAAGGTGTGTGAGAGCCCCAAGAAAGTGCACGGTTGAGGGAAAAGGGTCTGCTGGGGTCTGGCATATTGAGGCGGAACCCTGAAGCATCACAGAATCTGAAGGCACAGGCCCCGCCCTAGCCAGCGGGCCCACTGGACCTGTCCCTGCTGTCCTAGTCCCACTCCGGGGGTGGCCCAAATGCCAGGAGAACTCTGATCTTTCTGGATCTGACGCTGTGCTCCTGCTGATGCAGCTTGCGGTCCCTGGCCTGGACAGTCTGCCCACCATGCTGACGGTGCTTGCCGCCACCTCTAACCCCAGTCTCTGTCCAAGAAAGGTCCTAGGACCTATCCCAGAGACCTCTCCTTCAGTGATGCCTCCCTCAAGCCATCGCTGGCCTCTGCTCTCGACTGTCCTGGAGGGCCACCCGGGGGGTATCATCCAGGCCCCCCCCCCATGGCTCTGTGCTATGGGTGCCTCCTGGAACCCTCCAGCCTGCTGATGTCAGACTGTTATACCGTCCTCATTACACTGTCACATATATTACATACGGACAACTTGTTCTAGAAACAAATGTCAAATGCATGCAAAAATTTCAAAATATAGAAAAGACAAAAGTGATAGTGAAAATCAACCAGCTTGATGTGTGTCTTTCTGCATATTTTTCCATATCCGCAAGGGTGTAGATACATTCTCCTCCCAAACCCAAACCCTAGCAGGCTCAGTGCCCACATACTGTTCTCTGCCTTGCTTTTCCAGTTAATGTGACCTCGTGGACCTCCTCGACCCAGAACTGTTTCTCCTCAGTGATCTCATGGCACTCCCGTCGTCCCCGCCCTTCCCTTGGCATGTCCCTTAGCCCCTCTCACCCAGGTCCTGAGGCCTGGCCTGTGCTTACGGCCCGATGGCTTTCTGCAGACACTTGTCCTCTTCCACGGGACAGGGCTGTGATTGGCCCCCTCTAAGCACAGCCACACCCCGGTACAGAAATACTCTTGAGCTCTTAAATCAGGGGTATGAGGTGAATAGAGGCTTTCTGTCCCTGTTGGCTTTGATTTGAGGCCTTTTAAAACAGACCAGATGTTCTCTGAGACCCAGAAGGATGCTGGTCCTGTATTTCCCAAACCCCCAGGGGCTCCAGACATCACAATAAACAACGAACAGGTGCCTGACATTTTATAGCTCAAAAGCGCTTCCATGCTCTTTATCCAATTTTAAGCCTCACAACCACCCTATAAATTAGGCAAAGCAAGTATTTACTTTTGAGCCATCCTACAGATGAAGAGGCTGGGGCTCAGAGAGGTGGGCCATTTACCCAATGACCTTCTTTGCTTTCCTCCCCTCCAGTGTCTGGCTGACTCCCATCCCACTAACAACCCAGCTCAGACGGCACCTTCTCTGGGAGCCTTCCCCACCTCCAGCCCCACCCTAGGCTAGGTTAGATGCCCCTCTTTGAGGGCCACGGCTCCTGGGCTTCCCTATCAGAGCTGGGGTCCCCCGCCCCCACCCTCTGGCTGCGTGCCCTTACAGGCAGTGAAGCGTCTGGTTTCTCTCCATCCATACTCCCCAAGCACAGGGAAGCCTCGGTAGATGGCTGCTAGGATGAAGATTGTTACAATCATCAAGGCAGGAAATATTCTCCCCTCTTTATGGGTGAGAACAAGGGGCATAAAGAAGGGACAGGACTTGCCTACAGAGCACGTTATTGGCCAGGTCAGGTCTCCCTCCTCAGAGGCGTGGCTTCCTTCGTTCCACTGCGTCTTTTGTTGTCTGCAATCCTGGACTGCAGGCCACTGCCCCAGGTTCATTTCTGTCTTCTCTGGCGCTGGCTGGGCCCTACCTGGTTCAGCCAGGTGTGAAGGGGAGTGTTGTGGAGGTGCTCTGGCTGGGGCAGGCTCAATCCCCCGGCCTGAGCCAACAGCCCGGGGTAGCCTCAGGGATAGCAACAGTAGCTGCCCATCTACTGAGCACCTCCGTGGGCCTGCACTTTCCACCTACACCTCACTGCACCCTGCAGCTGGCACCATTATGATGCCATTTTGCAGGTGGGGCGGGGTGGGGGGGTGGGGAAGACCCCGGCGCAAGGCTCAACTGGTCGCTGTGCTGGGACCAGATGCCAGGACTGCATCCCTAGCAGCAGGCGGCCCCAGGAGTTTGCTGGCCCCAGAGCCAGAAATAAATGCACAGTCAGAGTACAAGAGACAACTCCCAGGGGGCCTGCAGGCCTGGCAGAGCCCCAAACTCTCCCTCCCCATCTCCTGGCCACCTCCCACCCAGGGCCCGCAGGAAGGCTGAGACTCTTGAGCTCAGGGAGGCAGGGCCTGCCCCGGCAGCCCGGCCCGGCGGTCCTGGGCACTCCCTGGGGGTGGGGTCATGCCACCTGCCAGCCCCCTGCAAACTCTGGGCTCAAGGCCAGACCAAAAGCACTTGCCACATCAACCCTGCACAAGTTCTCAGCATCCTCTTTCTTCTTAGAATGAGCCCTCACGTATCTGCTCCCAACTAGGTGAGAGATGCGACACAAGGCCCTGCCTTTCACTGAGCTTCACTTGCCCGATCTGTGAACTGATGCCGGGGTGGGGGGAGTTGGGGGGGTGTCTCCATGGGACCCACCAACTGACATTCCAGGTAGCACAGCACAGAGATGAAGACCCTGGACACTGGAGCCAGATGACATGGCTTCAAATGGCTGACCCTGGGCCCCAGTGTCCTCATCTGTAAAATGGGGAGAATAGGGCGCCTGGGTGGCTCAGTGGGTTGAGTGTCTGCCTTTGACTCAGGTCATGATCCCAGGGTCCTGGGATCGAGCCCCGCATCGGGCTCCTTGCTCAGTGGGGAGTCTGCTTCTCCCTCTGCCTCTGCCCTCCACGTGCTTGTGCTCTCTCTCTCTGTCAAATAAACAAAATCTCTTAAAAAATGGGGAAAATAGTAAAAAAAAGACAAAGTTAATACACCAAAATACTTATATTGATTATCTGAGATGAAAATAGAAGATACGGATAATTCATTTTCTGTTTTCCTTTTTTTTTTTTAAAGATTTTATTTATTTATTTGAGAGAGAGAGAATGAGAGACAGAGAGCATGAGAGGGAGGAGGGTCAGAGGGAGAAGCAGACTCCCTGCCGAGCAGGGAGCCCGATGAGGGACTCGATCCAGGGACTCCAGGATCATGACCTGAGCCGAAGGCAGTCGCTTAACCAACTGAGCCACCCAGGCGCCCTGTTTTCCTTTTTTTCTAAATTCCCCATTACCATCAAGTATTTATAATAGAAAGAAACATTCTTTGTAAATTAACTTTATTGAGATATAACTTACATACAATAGAATACACCCATTTTAAAAAGTAGTAATAATAAATGAGAGTATCTATCCTCCATAATGCTTTGAGGATTGAATGGGTTAATGTACGTCAAATCTTAGATGGTGCCTGGAGCAGAAGTGCTATTAAGTGTCTGTTCAATAAATAAGCCTAAGGGCGCCTGGGTGGCTCAGTCGGTTGAGCGACTGCCTTCGGCTCAGGTCGTGATCCTGGAGTCCCGGGATCGAGTCCCGCATCGGGCTCCCTGCTCGGCGGGGAGTCTGCTTCTCCCTCTGACCCTCCTCCCTCTCATGCTCTCTGTCTCTCATTCTCTCTGTCTCAAATAAATAAATAAAATCTTTCAATAAATAAATAAATAAATAAATAAATAAATAAATAAGCCTAAGACCAGCCTGGCTTCCTCCTCTTCCTCCTCCTGCTCACCTGGCCTGGACCCCCCTCCCCACTCCCAGCACTAAGCTCGGCAGATCCTCTGCCCCCACATTCACTGGTTCACTGCCTGGGTCCACCTCATCCCCCAGCCTGGATTATTTCCACAGCTTCTCTCTGCACCCCAGAGGAAGCGCACTAACACTCAGATCTGGCCATGCCCTGGCCCCGTCCCACAGCTCCTCCCTGCCCTCTACTAAAAGCCCTAGCTCCTCTGTGAGACACGGTGTCTCAGCAAGCTACCTAATGTCTCCGTATCTTTGTTTTCTTAACTGAAAAAGAGGAGTAAAATGAGTGCCCCCTCCTCGGGGCACCTGACTGGCTCAGTCAGTACAGCATACAACTCTTGATCTTGGGTCATGAGTCTGAGTCCCAAGTGTGGCGTGGAGTTTACTTAAAAAAAGAAAAAAAAAGGGGGCACCTGGGTGGCTCAGTCGGTTAAGCGTCTGCCTTCGGCTCAGGTCATGATCCCAGGGTCCTGGGATGAAGCCCCGCATCTTGCTCCCTGCTCAGTGGGGAGCCTGCTTCTCTCTCTCCCTCTGCCCCCCACTTGTGCTCACTTGCTCTCTCTGTGTCAAATGAATAAATAAAATCTTAAAAAAAAAAAAAGAGTACCCCCCCCGAAACTTAGAGGATGCCATGATGTACAGGGCAGGGTCCACAACCCGACCACCAGTGGCACCTCTTACCAGTCTCCCCTGCCTCCTCCGTCACTCTGTTTTGGCCTGTTTGCCTGTGAACGTGTCAGGCACGGTCCTACCTCAGGCCTTTTGCACTGGCTGTCCCCTCCACCTGGATGGCTCTTCCCCAGAAACCAGCCCAGCTCCCTTCCTCACTGCCTTCAAGACTTTGCCCAAAAGTCTCCCACTTAATGATCCCCCCAACCACCCAATTTAAAATCCCAACCCAGTCCTTCCACTCCCCCTCACATGCCCGAAACATAACCCCTGTCTTTTATTTCTTCCACCCCATTTATCATCATTTGCTTTACTTATTGTTTATTGTCTTTTTCCCCCCTATCAGATTGTAAGTTTCTTTAGGACAGATTGCTTGGGTCTATTTTATTTACTGTCAAGATACCTGCCTCCACCCCAGAAAATACAGAGCACAGTGTAGGTGTTCAATAAACGAACAGCTAAATGACTAAATGAATGAATGTAAAGCACTTAGGACAGAATCGGGCAGGTGGGAAGTACTCAATATTATTATTATTATTATTATTATTATTATTAATTCTTCAAGGTCAGGCTCCCATGCCCTTCCTCCTTGACTTTTCCAAGCTTATAATCACACTGTCCTAGCCTCCACTGCACCCTGCCAATTTCTCAATTATGGTAGAGAGCACAGGGCTCTTTAATTCTATCTTTTTCCATTTAGACTGAATTGAATGAAATTGTCATTTCTTGTAGTCAAAAACAGTCAGATATTGGCCATTTCACATAGTTTAACCTAATATATTTCTCATGGCAACCTGCAGGACCCTAGGAGGCACCTCAAGGCCTAGTATACAATAGGTGCCCAATAAACGTTTGTTCACAGAAGTCAAGTCACCTATTCCTGGCCCTTCATAGTAGGTGTGATTGCAAAGCACCTCTAATCTGGTCTGAAGGAGGCAGGGCACAGCCTGTAGCCTTAAAATAACAAACAGAAGATCCTGCTGCACTCTTTTCTGGTCTTCCTGAAAAATCTCTGTCCCCTGATATCTGGCAAAGAAAAATAAAAACAAAACCACACTCCACTCTTATATAACAATCCAGGTTCTGGCCATTTGCAACTAACAAAAGTTTAATGCTGAAAGAAGCCCCTTCCCAGGGAAAAAAGACTAGCTGCCTGTCTCTAAGAGGATTCATTTAATGATGGGGGAGGAAGGCTAGAACATTCTTTGGTTATCACCGTGTTCACTGTTCCAATATAGGCTTTAGTTACAGAGATCTGTTAGATCCCCAAGGCGGGTTGTCGGAGCTGAAAGAAATTCAGCAATCACTGAACCTATCCCGTTTCACAGATGGGGAAAGTGAGGTCAGAAAGGGAAAGCGGGGGGCGCCTGAGTGGGCTCAGAAGGTTGGGCGGCTGCCTTTGGCTCAGGTCATGATCCCGGGATCCTGGGATCGAGAAACTCGAGGGGCTCCCTGCTCAGTGGGGAGTCTGTGTCTCCCTCTCCCTCTGCCCCTACACCGCGCCCCCTGCCCCCTGCTCGTGCTCAGCTCTCTCTCTCAAATAAATAAAATCTTTAAAAAAAGAAAGGGAAAGGGACTGAACCAAGCTCACACAGCAGGGTACATGAAGAGTTCATCCTGGAATCTATGCCTACTGACGTTAATCTTGTGAGCTTTCCTCTGGACCACGTTGCTTTTATGTTGGCCAGATTCCGGCAACGGAAGCTTTAATGCTACTATTTTTTAAGCTGTACTTTTCAAATGAAATGTTTATTAAACCTCAGATAAAACACCAAGAGCTTCACTATGAGAAAACTTGTTATAAATAACAGCATTGCATTCATCTCTCTCTATAGTTACTTCCTCAGGGTAAAGTCCTCAAAGTAAGAAGTCTAGGGGCAAAGGGCAGTTAGAATCATTTCCCTGGACTCTTATAACAGGCTGCCAGATTGCCCTGCAAAATTAAATGCTGCTGGAGAATTCCCACAGCCTTGCCAGCAGAGAGGTTTATCCTTTTGTATTTATTTTTGCTAATTTTATAGGAATAAATACAGACTGCTTTCACTTACTATGTGGTATGTGTTTTCCAACAAATAAGCAAATACTCTGGTCTTGGTTGCTGGTTTGCTGTGTCATCTTGGACAAATCATGTCCCCTCTGGGGCTAGGGGATGCATATCTAGACAATGAGGGGGTTGAAGAGATGATTTCTTCAGATCCCTTTCAGCTTGGACATGCCATAATTCCATAGTACATTTTTAAATTATTAGCATAGGATGACTTTGTAATAGCCAGAATCTGCCATGCCCCTAAATCAGGCCAAAATGCTGAGCAGGAAAACAGAGCCCAGATTATACATATGTAGAGACGACAAGAAACTTAGGTAGCACTTAAGCGTGTGTGTTGGAGCTCCGTTCGAGGGACAGCACATATACTTGGGCTGCTTTTACAAGGGGGTAACAGTACTCATTTGTGGTCTAGCTCCAGGTTCTGTGAGGCTCCACCATAACCAGCGGGCATGGTCATGGTCACACTGTTAGTCAGACGGAGAATCCCAGACTTGCAGTCAAAGGTAGTTCACCCCCAGCCAAGTGCTCATCCAGCCTCTGTTCACATTCCACCACTGGCCCAGGCAGTAAGAAAGCTCTTGGGTGAGGGCAGGTCATGAAGTGGACAAGAGTGACGAGAAGGCCCAGACGTGGTTCTCAGAAATACTTCCTCCATCAGGGCAGGCAACAGAAGAGGAGGAAGAGGCACTGGAGGCAGGACGAAGGGCCTGGAGAGGGGCTCCTCTGGCTCCTCCCCTCCCCCCAGACCTCTAAGGCGCTGCTAACCCAAAGGCGCTCCACAGGTGCGGGAAGTGCAGAGCCCACATTCCAGCCCTGATGCCGGTAGGTTCTGAACCAGCCCCGGGCCTACTGCTGCTTGCCCTGGGGCAGACACCTCAGCTCCAGCCTCTGCCCTTCGCTCCCTTTGGCTCTGGCAGGAGAAGTGCTGGGCCTGGGGCTGCTGGGCCTGGAAGTGAGCAGACTGAAGGGACCAGATGATTGCCCCACGGTGGAGGAAGAGGAGGAAGATGTCTGTGTGCCCAGAGCAGGACCAGCAGCTTCCAACTGTTTAGAGTTAATAAGATCCCCATCATAGGAGGTGTGTAATGGGGGCAGCAAGACCTTCCAGAGGGGATTTTACAGAGCCACTGGGCCAGATGCCAGAGGTCTTTTGTTTTGTTTTGTTTTGTTTTACCCTGAGAGCCTGGAGCCACAGTCCCTCAGACACGTGCTCTGTCCCAGACCCAACCCCACCCAGACACAGCTCTCTTGGCACTGTCCCTCCTTGGAGGTCTACACACACGAACCTGATCCAGCCCTATCATTCCTGGCGGGGCAGGGACGGGGAAGAGGACGTTCCATACCATTCTCTAAACCCTGGTGGGTTCATGGGTCTGGTCCAGGCCAGTCTGCAGCTGATGGTCCCATCACCCCCAACTCAGGGCTCCCCCGGCAAGGCTGACTTGGCTGGCCAGCTCCGACGGCCCCACCCTGCATGCCCAGGCGGGCTCAATGGGGACCTCGGGCTGTCGCCCCCTCCTGTTTCCCGTACCTGGAAGCTGAGGCCCTGCCCGTCACCCAGTCAGGAGGGGGAGGGTCCAGACGGGTCCCGCGGGGGCACCCAGGCCGCCAGGGGGGCCCTGTCGGGACCGGCTCGCCACACCCAGCGTGAGCGGCCCTCCCTGCGGGCAGGAGGGGTGGGCGGTGCAGACAGTGCCGATCCCAGCCCCGAGCCGTCGGGAGCCTGGACCTCAGCGCGGCCTCCCCCAACAGCGCGGAGCGGAAGGGGCTATCCCAATGGGGAAACTGAGGCCTGGGGAGGGGCGGTGCTTTGTAAGGTCACGCGGGGGTGCCGGAAGCCTCGTCCCCCAGCGCCCCGCCGGGTCCCCCGCGGCGCGCCGAGCCCAGCATCCCTCCCAGGGCGCTGCAGCCGGGAGGCGCAGCGCGCACACCTCGCGCGCACCGGGAAGGCACGGCCGACGGCGCCGGGCCGCCCTACCTTGATGACGACCGCGCAGGTGGCGGTGGCGGCCGCGGCGTCCGGCTCCGGCTCCGCGCTCCTCACCGCCAGCCGAGGGCCCGCGCGCAGTGCCGCCGCCTCCTCCCCGCCCCGCAGCCGGGAGGGCGGGGCCGAGGGGCGGGGCTGGGGCTGGGGCCGGGCACGAGCCCCGCCCGCGCGCCCCGGGTCCGAGGGCCACCCCTCCTTCCCCACCCTCCCGACCGCGCTCCTGGCCCCCGGGACCCGTCTCCGGGCGCGCGCACGCGCACAGAACAGGCGCGCACACCGGCGCGCACACGCCGCAGTGATTGGGGCGGGCTGCCCGGCGACCGAGCGGAGGCTGGGGACAGGCGGACCCGCCGCTCCCTCGCTGCGTGCCACGGGGCAAGGAACTCGACCTCCCGAGCCTCCGTTGCCCCCTTGGCGAAATGGAAACAGTAACTGTTTCTGCGCCCGAGAGCTGTTTGAGAATTGGAGGAGACGACTTAATTTACCGGCCCGGCAAAGTGCGCGCGCAGAGCCCACCACGGGGGTGGCGCCTGGTAAACCCGGCTGGTAGACAAATTCTTGAGGCTTCTAGTCGGCGGGGAGGAAAAGAGCAGGGAGGGCGGCTCAGGAACGGGAGGACTCCGTTCTCTCGGCAGCCAGGAGGGGGCGCTGCCGCCCGGTCTCGCCGGCTCTGGGGTCCTGAGCACACTAGGCAATGGGAGGAGATGCGGAGGCCCCTCCTTTTAATAAAACTACCACCTCACACTTAGTGAGCCAGGCACTGTTCTAGGCACCTTAAATGCATTAACTCACTTTACCGTCACACAAGCCTGTGAGGTTACACTATTACGTATTTTACAAATAAGAAAGCTGAGGCACACACAGTTTAAGCACCTCGCTTAAGATCACACAGCTAGTCATCAACCCCAAGCAGCACGGCTCCCAAGCCCAAGCTCGGAGCCACTTCACCACACCACCCCTCTTGAGAAGAGCTCTTTGTTTTGCTCAGTTGTGTATCTCAGAGCACCTAGAACACTAGCCAGCTCAATTCTGAGTGAATAACAGAGCATACTATGTACTTCATATGTATTATTTCATTTAATTCTAGTGGCCCTTTTATTTAGCTATTATTACCCCCGTTTTACAGGTTAGAAGATTGAGACTTAGAGTGGCTAAGTAAGTGGGGGCTCTTGAGTATCTCCTTGGAAAGAATAGCCAGGGCCAAAGCCTGCAACTCATTCACTGTTCACTGGGCCACTCCCCACTCAGAGTCCGCTCCCCACTCCCCATCCCCACTTTGTGTGGCCTTCAAAGCCCCCTTCACCCCCCCCACACACTGCTCAGACTGAATTTGAGCTTCAGATATCAACATGAGTCGGATATTTGATGTTTCAGAAAAGCATATGGAGAAATCAGAATGTTGTGGGAGTTCCTTATACTTATGGCTTAATATTGCCTTTATTTTTAATTACT
The DNA here is from genome assembly GCF_011800145.1 of Mirounga leonina. Taxonomy (NCBI): domain Eukaryota; kingdom Metazoa; phylum Chordata; class Mammalia; order Carnivora; family Phocidae; genus Mirounga; species Mirounga leonina. Next base: position 32,212,844 of record NW_023270433.1, on the reverse strand, counting down.
CCTGGGGGTGGACACCACCACCTTTCCAAGGCTAAGGCATCTGAATGCCCTAATTCACCTAGGGCTTGGGCCAGTATCTCGGGGGTGTCCCCCCAACCCCCACACACTCGCACCTCTGTGCCTTTGTGCACATGCTCTGCTCTGCCAGGAAGTCTCTTCCTACAGCATCTCCGTCTTTCTAAACCAAGGTGTCCTTCCTTCCAGGTTCATCACCTCCCCAGGAAGCCTTCCTACATGCCCCGAGGATGTGCCTTCTCAGCCTTGTGTCTGCATCTTTGCCCCCCTGCACCATGGTGGTGGGTGGCTGGGACTGTGTTGGGGAAAGACGGGTTTGGCAGGGACCTCTGGGGGCCATGGGTATATGGACTATTGGGAGGTCACTGGAGGCCTCTGCAGTAGACACAATCCAGGACCCTTTCTGGGGATGCTGCATATGTGCATGCCTGTACACCTGTGTGTGTGTGTGGGGGGGGGAGATTAGAACAAGGACCCTAATCTCTCCTCCTAATCCTGATCCTTTTGAGGAAGGTCCTTTTGAGATTAGAACAAGGACCCTAATCTCTCCTCCTAATACCGGTCCACCCCCCATAACCATCCTATGAATTGCACACAGATTCTGAGGCCAGAGCAGGGATGACCTGCCCGGGGGTCCCTAGTTAGAAAACCACAAAATCGGTGTGGCCTCAAAGTTGGGCCCATCTGCCAGCATCTTATATTGGGTCTTGGTTGATTGGGACAGGCCAGGAAACCACCATCCCCTTCCTTCCCTATGTGTCAACATGGCCAGCTTTGTTTAATCTGCCACGTGTGGGCCAATGCCTTGTGCAGGACCAGAATGTGTGCGAGAAAGGGTGGCAAATTCTTCATCTACCTGCCCAACATGGAGCTTTCTGGGCAATATGGCCGTGCGCTGGGAGACTGAACTAAGAATGAGGGAACGGCAGTGCCTGGGGGGTGAGGTTCGGAGCGTGGGGGACGTTAGCCAAGTACAGGCATTCTGTAGAAGTCAGTGTGCACCTCCCACTTTGGGGTGGAGATGGGGGAGTCTTCCCTCCAGGTCCTTCCTCCTCCTTTGAGGAGTCCCTTTATTCTTGGGGATATTGCCCCAGGGAGGTTCCCTGGGCAACTCCTGTCCCCTCCCCTATCCAGTGCAGCAGGGATGGCAGCTTGCTGGGGGCCCAGTGTCTGAGAGAGAGAGAGACGCTTTGAGCTGAGAGGTCCCATCCCCTGGGGTAGGAGGGTGGGGCTGTGAGGGATCAGATCCTCCAGCCCTAGAAGGCAGCAGCCCCTAGGGATGGGGGGCAACAGCTGTGGTGCAGGGCCAGGAATCTGACACCAGGGGTGGGCTCCCAACGCCTTTGGGGAAGAAGGGGGAGGGAGGGAAGGCAGCAGCAGCTACAGACCTTCTTGAGGTGTGACACCCCCACTTCCATCAGTCCCTGTTACAGCCTCCCTGTCAGGTGGATGGTTCTTCTATTTTCCTTTGCCGGGAGCTCTCCCATGGGGCCCTACATCACTCAGGAAGCTATAGGCCAGGCTTGTTCTTTCCCCTGGATCCTTTGGTGTTTTAGGCTCCCGAGAAGTTGAGGTGAGCTGGAATGAACCCTCCCTGGTCTTATCGTTAGCATCTCTAAGGCTTAAGCATGGCTTAACCACTCAGCGGCTGTATGGCTTTGGGCAAGTTAGTTAACCTCTCTGAGGCTTCATCTTCTTGTTTCTAAATTGAGCGCGCCATGGAGTGAGCAGTGCTCTAGGACAGGCCATTCTCATTCCTGGCTCCAGCTCCAGCATTTCATTTCAGGGCTGGAGGAAGCCAGACCAGGGTCAGTCCTGTGGTCTCCAGCCCTCCTGGTGTATCAGAATGCCCATGCCCCACAACAGGCTCTGTGTGGCACACAGCACCGATATTCTTTAAAAGCTGCTTAGGTGATTCTGTGGTGCAGCCAGGTACAAAGCAGAGGTTACATTGCTGGGTCAACGGCAAAGCACCACCCCTTTCCCCTGGTCCAGGAGGGGCAAGGTGGAGGCACCGAGCTGTGGGCAGAGCTTCTTCTCAGCCTGGGGGTGGGGAGGGGAGATGAGGAAGAGGGAAGAGGGAGAAAGGAAGAAGGGTGAGGAGAACGGGCAGGAGGAGGAGGGGAAGGATGAGGGAAGGAGGAGAGGGAGGAAAGAGAGGAAAGAAGCAGGACAAGGAGAGGAAAGAAGCAGGACGAGGAGAGGAAGCAGGGGAGAGATAGGAAGGGAAGAAGGGAGAGGGGGGTGTCATGTATCTTGACAGCCTCTGTCTGATCTGGGATTGTTTATTTTTTGCTGAGGAGGGAATTTGAATTTCAAGGCTGGAGCTGAAGGTCCAGCTCCGTCATCTGTCCTGGAGCCTTGGGCCTTTTCGAAGCCCTCTGGGTGACTTTTCTCCATAAAAAGGCCATTCCTGGCCAGTGGTGGTGCTTCACTTTGTGCCAGGCACCAGCGTCCTGTCCTTTAGCCCTCCTGGGAGCTCCAGGAGGCTGGCCCCCTTGTCTCCTCAATGATGCCCTTAGGGGTGCAGCACCCAGCCTGTTGGAGGTGCAGCTAGGACCCCCGCAGGCCACCATCACGCCTCACAGATGCCATTTAGTGGTGAAAGGATCTCAGCAGATGTAAGTTTGGCAAAAATGAGGAAGGTCGTCAAGACCCTATGTGGGGTGCTCACAGCAGACCCGGGGCCCTGGGGCCAGCCAGCAGCCCCTGTCACGTGGGAAGAAAGAACTCTGCACGTCTCTTCCCCAGAGCTGTGTAGGGGGCACAGTGTCAGGGAACTGGGTGCCTGGGGTGCCAACCCCTCAGAGTTCACACTTGTGGGCGAGCAGGCCAGTCCCCAGTGACAGGTGTGGCTTCCTTCCCAGCCCTGGACAGGAACCTCAGATCAGAGCGGGAAGTCTCCGTGCCTGAATCCCGCACCCCTAGTCCTGCCTACCAAAGACTACCCAGCGTGAGCCTATACCGACAGTCAAGGGCTCGCTGAGAAATGAGCGACCAAAATCACTTACGCAGCCTTGACCCCCTGCGTTTGGGGGAGTGGGGGCAGGCGGCTCTGACTGCTGAGGAAGGGCCCAGAAGAGCCCAGAAGAACTGAAACTGAGCTCCTGCACACAGTGGGTGCCAGAAGAGCTGGCCCTGACTTGGCGACAGGCTGGAGCTGTGTCCCTCTCACCACCTTTTCCTCACCCTCCAGCTGCCCATTTTTCAGAGAGGAGGGGACTCTTCTTGCCTGGGCCCATGAGGCTGGCAGAGCGAGATCAGGCGTCGGGCGGCTGACCCAGGGCTCTCTTGGTGTGGGCAGGGCTTTTCCTTGGAACCCCTTCCCCCAAACGGGCTGTGAATGGAAAGGCGGGCATAGGTGCAAGGCTCAGGAAACAGGCCTCAGTAGATGGGAGCTGGGCCTGGGACGGAAGCAGAACCAGCGCTGGAGAGGTGCTGTGGCCCAGGAAGACACACCCCAAATGCACAGGGCCCTCGCTCCTCAGGAAACCAGGAGGGCGGCAGGCCCTGCAGAGACGCCCACAGAAGCAGAACCCAGGGATGTCCCAGGCTGGGAAGGCCCCAGTGATGGGACACCCTGGAGCCCTGGGCCCACCCAGGAGGAGTTGGTTACTGGGAATCATTCAAGTTCCAAAGCCTGTCAACTATTTCCAATATTTACATTGTTTTATACAGATAAAACTTAAAGAATGTTCAGGTTACCCAGTAAGCCAGCATTCTTGCTTGTCTGTGTGCTAAAGTGCTCTGTGGGAGAAGTGAGAAAGGGGTGGCATCCCTGGGTATGTGCTTATGAGTCCCAAACAAGGGCTTCACAGCAGACAATGTTCTGATGGGGAGACTGAGGCCCAGAGAGGGGAAGGGACTTGCCCAGCGACACGCGGTGCTGTGGCTCACTGGCTGGACCACTGTTCCACGGCCGCCATCCCGGGGGCCTGACAGCCAAAGGGGAGAAAGGGCTTTGGGGAGGGCAGGTGGCCAAGTCAGGCATCCCCCTCCCCCTCGTCCTCACTGGTGCAACCCTCTGGCACCGCTGGGCCTTGGGAGTTCCGAGTCTCCAAGTACTCAGCCTTCAGCTGCTCTAGCTCACGCAGCTCAGCCTGCAGCCGCTCCCGGTGGGCCGTCCGCAGCTGCCGCAGCTGCTTCATAGGGAAGGGGTTCATGTCGTTGAAGGCGATGTTCATCAGCTTCCTGGGGGGAGAGCACAGTTAGCCCAAAGCCAGGGCCCCACTGGGTCTACATTCACTGGGCCTTCCGGGGCACCCTGCCATTCATTCTGTCCATGTGGCTGAGGCCCTGGCCCCTGCCCATGGGCAGCTCACCTTCCAGGAAGGAAACAGTGAATAAGAAGACAACTTCCACCCAAAGTGATGTATACTGAGGCAGGAAGAAGCTTAGGGCTATGGGAGCTCTAACTCCGTAAGGAAAGGTTTATCATGGAAGGCTTCTTGGAAGAGGTGACATGTGAGCAGAGTTTTGAAGAATGAGTAGGGTTGGCCAGGCAAAGATGGCAGTGGTGGAGGTGACAGGGAGGCATTCTAAGTAGAAGAAACTGCAAGGCCAAAATCTCAGAGGTTGGTGTTGAGCTAGGAACTCAAATAATTATTTGGCAGGACGACAGGGCATGGGTGTTAGGGGCAGGAAAAGGTGGGAAAGAAACAAAATTGCATAGGGGTCTTGAATACCACGGTAAGGGGCAGATAGACCACTGGGGCAGTGGAATGTCCCTAAAGATTTCTAAGCTGTAATGGAGGATCAGCATCACTAACAAATCTCCACTCAGCAAACACCTGCCTATCCTCTGCTATGTGTCCTGGGGCATGTGTGGGTGGTGGGAGTGCTGGCCAGGCAGGGTAGGGGCAGAAGTGGGTTCTCACTGGCTGTTGCAAATGGTCTTGGTGAAGAAGCGCAGGTACTGGTAGATCTCCAGGCCATCCTGCAGTCTCAGGATCGCCTCCTCGTTGTACTTGAAAATGGCCAAGGCATAGCGGAATACCACCTGGGGGGCAAAGTGGGGGCTCAGGTGGGGCACGGGGGGTCAGGGCAGGTAATCCCCAGGGGGAGGAAAACCCCCACAGGCACCCAACTGCTGTTCCATCTCTATCCCACCCACTCCTCCTGCTTTGGTGATCTTGAAATAAATCCCAGACAACACGTCAGGAAATCTGTGAATCCTTCGGCAGGTTTGGTGTTGGACTCCCTGATGCCCCCAGGACAGGCTGCAGAGGTTGACAACTTGAGTGTGGGGAGGCCGAGGGGCAGAGGCAGACAGGGAAACCCCAGGGGGAGGGAGCACAGTGTGAAATCTGGGCATGGGGACTGAGTCCTGGCTCTGTCCTCACTTGTCCCGGGGCCCTGGGTGAGGTGCTACCATGTTGGACCTAATGGGGGTAATACTGTTTACATGAGGCATCAGTAGGAATCAAATGGAATAACAGATCCGAAGGTGCTCTGCAAACTGTGGTACGTTATCAACCACCGTGGGGAAACTGGGGTGGAGGTCACAGGGAGGTCTGCCCAGGGTCTCCTAGAAAGGCAAGGGGCAAAGGGGGACCACACACCCATGTGCCAGCCTCCCAATATGGGGCTCAGTCCAAACAGGAAGAAGAGAAGCAGGGGCCCAGGTGACTGGATGGGCAGCGGAGGGAATAGGGATGGGCTTCCTGGATCACAGTCATGCCTCTTCCCTAGGGAAAGGAAATCCCCCAAACTTTAAGACACATCTTCAGAGGCAGAACCACCCCTTCTCCTCACATTGCAAAGCACTTTAGTTTACAAAGCCATGCTCCCATGAGAGGTCCTCAAAGCCCTGACAGGGGAGCACTGTCTTCCCATTCTCCAGGGGCAGAAGCGAGACCCAGAGGGCTGCAGGGCCTTGCTCAGGACTGTCCTGCTCACCCCTGATGGTGCCCTACCTTGGTACCCTCATAGAGGAAGGCGTCCCAGACCCGGAGAAGGATGTTGCTGATGAGACTGTCTGCAAAGACCACGAGGAACCAGTTGAAGGTGATGAAGGAGAGATCCACACGGTAGTGCCCCAGGTGAGCCATCAACCTGGGCAGCTTCTCCAAGAGGAGGTCCTGGAGCACCCGCTGGTCCACCTGGGAGCCAGGGAGAGAGGGCTTGTTAGCCGCCACCCTAGAGAAGGGGCTGCCTCCCTCCCTGCCTGCCCTTCCCACCCAGCCCGTCCACACACAGTCCCGGAGTCAACCCCCAACCCCCCCCACCCCTGGCCCCGGGGAGCACGGAGTGCCTGGAGGAGCCAAAGCCTCCCATGGCCAGGAGACAGCACAGACCAGCAGTCTTCTGGGCTGGAGCACTGGGCTCTGGTGTGGAGGCCTCTGTAGGCTAAGTTCTTAGCCAGTGGTATTTTGGCCCATTTGTCCTCCTGAACCCGAAGCCAAGCAGGAGTTCAACTTGTATCCACCGACACCATGGCCACTTCTCTATATCCACTTTGGACCTGACATAAAAGATGCTCAGTGCATCCAGCTCAAGACTGAGGGTAACTCATTGAACCTAAGATGTCACCGAACCTACTGAAGGAGTCACAGATTTACTGACGTGATGTCTGGGATTTATTTCAAGATCACCAAAGCAGGAGGAGTGGGTGGGATAGAAATGGAACAGCAGTTGGGTGCCTGTGTTGATAATTCAAACTGGGTGATAGATACATGGAGGTTCAAATACTATTTTCTCTATTTTTTGTACATTCAAAATTTTCTATATAAAAAATGAGGAAAAAACCCTCCAACAACCCCACAACAATACACTGGTTTTACAACACACCTCAGTTTCGGAGATGTTAAAGCATGACAATAAAATATGGAACATTTCCCAGCCTGCCTTGCAGTGAGGGGGTGCCATGTGACACAGTTCTGACCAATAAGGTGTAAGCAGCACCTGCTGGGCGGGAAAGCTGTGGGAGGCGGAGCCAGCCCCTGCCTTGCACCCTCTGCTTCTTCCAGCCTCGACCACGGCCACAGTGCCGGAGGTGGTATGGCTGTCCTGTGACCATGAGCAGGGGGCTGACAGCAATATGTGAGGGATGGCAGAGCAGAGAGCTTAAGGGGACTTCAGCTTTGTCATTCTCTGGGAAAAATGAGCCGCCCCTTGAGCCACTGTGAGGTTGGGCCGCCCTTCCTGACTCATCACCTATTCCCTGACGACTCCTCAGTCTTGATCTCCGGCCCTGACCTCCCTCCTTCACATGGGACACCCACTTGTCTGCTGACCTCCCCGCCCAGGTGGGTGTCCCACAGGAGGCATCAGTGTTGGGCAATCTTTCTCGTGTTGGGCATGATAGGAAAGGAGAGGAACAGAGTGGGTGGGCAGGAAATGACTTGATAGGTTTATGGTGGGAAGTGAGAAAGTCCCCTCCAGATGGCCTCTCTGCATAAAGCAGACAGTACGGATGCACCAGGAGCCGGATGAGGGGTGAAGCAAGAGAGGAGATGGGAGGTCAGAAATGGTTTTGCGTGTACATCTGTCATCAAGCCCAAGCAGAAGTACTCCCATCCCAAAGCAGACAAACCAGAGGTTCAGAGAGGGGATGCCGCAAGGCCAGGCAGCTGGCTGGGGGAGAGGTGGGCTCTGGACTAGCTGCGCCTGACTCTAGGGCTGGCCGGGGCTCAGAGGGAGAGGGGGGCGAGGCGGTGAGGGTGCAGGCAGCTGTGCTTCTCCGGAGGCCGTGACCAGCTTGTGTGAAGACTCGTCCCCACCTCCCACCCTGAGTCCCACTTCCACCCACCTGACCTCTGTTTTGAAATTCTTTACTGGCAAAAAGCAAGAGATTCTAGATTTTCTTCTCCTTCCCTCCCCAAGAAACCATTTCTGAAAAGAACAAAACCAAAACCAACCAACCAAACAAACAACCCCCCCCCAACCATTTCTCATGACATAGTGTCACCACTGGCATAACAGCAATCTACCCCAGGGGCAGGGCCCCCACAACTCTAAAGGCCATCAGCTCACCAGAACTTCCCAGGAGTCCCAGGGAGAGGTTACTGGCCCCTTGTACAGAGGGAGAAATGGAGGCCTGAGAGCGTCCTGATTCTTCTGAGATTCACTGGCTTGAAGGAACCACTCAAGGGGCACCACCCTGCATGGCCCCTAAGTCCCGTCCGTCCTTGCCCTGCTCACCTGGGATGATGTCAGTGTCTTGCTGTAGTAATCAGCCGGCATGATGGTCTCCACAATGGCCACCAGACACCAGAAGGCGCTCTCCTCCTCCTCCAGGACCAGCAGAGCGATGGCCGCCAGTCTGGAATGGGAGGAAAGGAGGCCTGGGGTGAGGTGTAGAAGCTGCAGCCAGGCAAAGGGTGGTAGAGATAGATCCCTGGCTCCCAACCCTACTCCCTAAAACCAGGCTAGTGTTCTGGCACCTGGGGTGAGATGAACATGCTTTGGGGGAGGACTACAGAGGAGATTTCTGAGCAATGGGGAGAATTGAGTCTCTAGGGAAGGGCTCTGGGGGTCCGTTGCTCAGGTCTTATGAATTCTGGATCTGCTGCTTCCTGGCTGGATGATCCTGGGCAAGTTCCTAAACTTCTCTGTGGCTCAGCCTCCTCATAATAATCACAGGACTCTTATGAGGATGAATGAAGTTAACACAAGATAAATGCTGAGCACAATACCTGACATGTAGTGAGTGTTTAATGAATGTTAGCTATCCTCATCTTAATATCCACAGGCTTTGAGACCTTGACAAGTGTGCTAACCTCTCTGAGCCTTACTTTCATCATCTGTGAAGTGGGATTAACAATCTCCACCTCCCAGGGCTGTGTGGCATTTTGAGCGAGAAGGCAGACCTACAGCGCCTTGCTAACTATCTGGCATACAGCAGGTGCTCACTACACAGAATTCTTTCTCCCCTTTGCTTCCTGAACTCCCTCCAAAGTTATCGCAGGGCTCTAATGAGATCATGGTAAGAAAGGAAAAAACCCACAGTGTTGAGTAGGGATGTCGGCCTAGAAGAAGTATTGCTTTCTCTACTTCTCCTATCTTTCCTGGCAGGTCTCACCCACTGTCAATCCAGGAATACATTTCCCAAAATGCAGTGGTCTCTAAAGATGCTAGGTGAACACAAGGTCCCAAATACAAAAATGTTTGGGAAATGCTACATCCTCTAGCCCCCTTTTATTATTTTTTTTAAAGATTTTATTTATTTACTTGACGGAGAGAGACACAGCAAGAGAGGGAACACAAGCAGGGGGAGTGGGAGAGAGAGAAGCAGGCTTCCCGCGGAGCAGGGAGCCCGATGTGGGGCTCGATCCCGGGACCCTGGGACCATGACCTGAGCCGAAGGCAGACGCCTAACGACTGAGCCACCCAGGCACCCCTCTAGCCCCCTTTTAGAGGCTGATGATACACAACATCTTACTAAAAGCCTCTGAGAAATTCTGCAGTGACAAAACAGTGACTGCAGAATTTACTTACTAAAAGCCCGTGCAGAAATTCTGCAGTGACTCTAACCCAAGGCTGTCCAGTGGAGTTATGGAGCCCCTTTTGTACAGTGCACCCACTGAACACCCTTAGGGAGATGCCACCTTATAGTATTGTGAAGCCTCACACTCTTGATGGGCTTAAAGAACACATTTCATTGTCCAGCTATTTATCCTTCTCTGGGCTCTTACTAGACTGGATTCATGATCTCCAGCCTCTTCTGAGGTTCACACTGTTTAAAGAAGAAAAAAGAAACCCCTTTTCTCTCCCCAGGATTGGGAAGGAATTTCTTTCCACTCTAAAATATTTGTACAAACTCTCCTGGGTCTGAGCTGAGTGGATGAAAGGAAGAGTCACAGGTCTCTTGGGAAATAGGAAGCTCTCCCCTCTCAAAGCTGGGGAAGGGGGTCTTCTGAGGTCATTTAGTTCAGGGATAGCAAATGTGTGAAACACTGGCCACCACTCTCTTTTGCCTATGCCAGGGCAGACATAACTAGTGAATCATGACAACATTCCCTTTGTCTATGTCCAGGGCAGACATAACTAATTAATCATTGTGCTCTTTCCCACTGACTCTGGAGGCTGCCTCAGAAACTCACAAGACAAGGCTCCAGGCAGGTGCTTCCTACTTGTCAACCCTGGTCTAGATAAACTTATTGCAGATAGGAAGACCGAGTCCTGGAAAGCAGAAGTCACTTGCTCAGGGTCACACGTTCAGTTGGTGGCAGAGTGGAGACAGAACCCGGGGCTCCCAAAGTCCAGCCTGGTGTTCTCTCGACCCTACCCTATCCCGCTGGAGCCTCAGGACGTGCTCGGTCCAGAAGCTGGCTGCCGGCACCAGCGTAGATTTTTGCACACATTGCAAGGTCAGTAGTGAGAGTTTGCTGGTACCAACTAGGGCTTACCAACTGCCCCGGGCTACAGCCAGCCTCCAACCTAAGGCATTCAGGCTCAAGTGGGTCTACAAAGGAGGTAGCGTGGTGATATGGGAAAGAAACAGCTACTCCTAATGCACTCCCCTTATATTTTAAAGAGAATTCGCTTTAAAGTTTTTGCCCTAAATTAGCACTGTATCATTACTATGATATCTGTCACCCTTTAAACAGGCTGATTTGTTGCACGGAAGCAGGGTCTGTCTTGACACCATGCACGCAGTTCTACCGGCTGCCACTAGATGGCGGCGCTCAGACAAGTGAAAGGGGCCCGCAGGGTGGGGTTGAAGGGCCCCACTCTCCACTTGTGAAGGGGCTCTTCCCATTATAAGTAACTTTCGATTTTAAGCAATAATATGAATATTTGCCTAAACATCAATTATCAGTAAAAAAGAAAGAAAGAAAGAAAGAAAAAAGCATTCAGAGAAAGAGTTAAAGAAATACTCCTGGTCACGTCATCCCCCCTCTCTCCGTCTGTTTTTCCTACATATCCCTCCACAGCCTTTGTGCTGCCTTTTTCCACACAGGGAGAAGCTTCTTTCCTTCTGGGAGGTTTATCTCAAGACCCTTCCTGCTACAGGATTTCCCCTTGTCCCCCCCCTTATATTAGCTGTGCTGTAGTTTAACTCTGAATTTCCAGTAACTGAACACGTATGTATGCTCAGTTTCACCCAATTTAGGCTGGAAGTCAGTATCAAAAATCTCTACCCTTAGGAATCATTCAAATTTGAGTAGGGACTCCCTGAATGCTTATTCTGTGTTAAATAAATGTCACACACCACCTACTGGGGGGAGAGAGCAGAATGTCTTATGTAAATTTTGCTTGAGTATATGTGCATTTAAATTTAAGTGAGTCAAAACTTGCTTTGGGGACTATCTGAAATTATGTAACCTCTATCGAGATAGCTGGGGGGCATCCATGAGAGTCCTGAGGTAGTGGAGGGGGTAGCCCTAGCAGGTCACCCCATCTCACCTCCACCCCCAGTCCCCTCCGTCCTGCTATTAGACCAGAAGCAGAAATGAATCCAGGCTGGGCCAGTCACATTCCTTCCTTTGGGAATTTCTGCCTGGGACATGAGGGTGTCAACAAGTGGGAAGATTTGCTGAAAAGGTTCCAGACTCAGGGACTGAGGTCTCCATTCTGACAGCCTCGAGGGCCCTAAATGTCCAAGGAATGACGACGGACAGAGGCTAGTCTGCTGAGAAAAGGAAGCAGACATGTAGAACGAGAGAGGCCAGGGATGGTGCGGCCCCACAGGGGGCTGCAGAGCAGGACCGTGGTGCTGCCCAGCCTCAGGGACTTGACCCCATGGCACCCCTGGGGTTGTGTAGTGCTGTGGCCCTGCTGGAGAGAGGAGATGCCTTGGTTTCTAATGACCATCTGGTCTTGTCCTCTATTTTCGTTTCCTGGCCTTTATGAACCTCTATTGTGGCATTTACCAATTCTCATTTTCTTGGGCTCCCTTGAATGGGTTTTGTTTAAAGTAAATGATCCTTGACCCAGGCAGTTCTGCAATATGTGAGCTGAGGTGTGCACTACAAAATTCCAGGGGGCCATTCACCAGGGTCTCTGTATGAGTGGTACTGAGCACAAGTCAAAAGAGAGAACATAGCATGAGGAGGTCCCCCCCATCTTGAACCTGTCCTGTCCCCATCTTGAACATGTCCATGTTGTCCCCATCTGTATGGTGGGAATCAAGCCTCCTGGACTCACCTCTCTAGGTTCTCGGGAGGCTCTAAAGAACCTTGTGCCCTCACTAGGGCTCTGATGCTTACCTGTTCAGGCCCTGGCAGTAGCCAATGGTGGGATTCTGCCAGGAAAAGGCCAGCAGCACCCGGCGTAGCTTGTCGGGGAAGCTGGAGGTGGGACAGGTGAAGTGCTTGTTGTTGGGGAAGGTACGGTTCAGGTCCAGCTCAATCTGGCGGGCGGCAGGATGCTCGCGGACCCGGCCCCGGTTCAGCAGCTCCTGGTAGTGGCCGGGGCTCTGCAGATGCCGGACGCGGAGGTGGATCAGCCACCTCCAGACACGCGGCCGGTGCTCCCGGGGCACACCTGCCCGCAGCAGCTGCTTGAGCTCGACCGAGGGTACAAGATCACCCAGGGCAGCCCAGCGCTCCCGCAGCGGCCGCTCCACGGCCTCGTGGGCCAGCAGGTGGTGGGAGTGCACCTCTAGAGCCTGGATCTTGGCCAGCAGCTTCAGGTCTTCCATCTCGAAGTTGGGCACCGTCAGGAAGCCATACTCGTCATACTCACTGCCAGCAAAAGCCTATGTTAGCAGCATGTCGCAGAGCCCTTCCCTGGATAAGGGGCAGGGCAGGGAGGGGGAGGGGGGACCCCAGGCAAGGTTCCTGCCTGGGTTTCACTGTGGGTGACATGCAGCTTTGGGCAGGTCACGTCAGTTCTCTGAACCGCAGTTTGCTCTTCACAATGGGTAGAAGAATTCCTGCTCTGCCTCATGAAGACCCATTGACCTCCTCTGTTGTAAAATGCTGGGGGCCTAGACAGTGCCTGGTGCCTCGTAAGTGCATAGTAAGTGTGTTCAGTGCAAATATAAAGGACCCTCTTATTACTCCATGAAGCCTTAGGCTCAAGCAGTCGGCACTGCCAATATAGAATCCCACCTGGGCAGAGAGTAAGCCCAAGGCTGGATGGGGAGCAGGCAGCATCAATGACAAGCAAGATGGGAGAACCAGGGGTCCAGTCCAGATGGCCTTTTACTGATTCCAGTTATTTGCCCTTACTGTGTGCTCTGCATGTGCTCTCTCATTTGGTCCTACTATCCTGCAAAGCAGGGATCTTAGCCCACATCTGACGGAGGCTAATACGTGGCCCAGAAAGGTAAAGTGACTTGTCCAAGGTCACATAGTGAGAGAGCCCAGTCTGGCTCCAAAGCCTGGGCTCCTTCCCCTTGGCCACCCAGCCTCCAGGGGCCTTTGGACCCAAGCCACAGCCCCTTCTGTTATATTTAACTGCCCATGTTCACTGTGCTCAGCAAGGACTTGGTTCAGGGAAGGCAGCTGGCTTTCTCCCCTCCTCCCCCCTCTGACAAACACCTTGGGGAGGCAGCCTGGGGAAGTGAAAAAAATGGAGCTCTGGAGGCAGACCCAGGTCAGCTGCATGAATACGCTGTGTGGCCTTGGGCAAGGGGCGGCCTCCTCTGAGCCTGCATCACCTCAACTGTAATATGGGGTTCATCCCAAGCACATGCTCGTTTGTCTGAAGATACGAGAAAGTAAGGGACGTGCAGTGCTTGTACGCGGTCAGCAGGAGCCAGCACCAGGGCGGCTGGGGACCTTCAGGTCGTGCAGACCAAGACCCACCCTCACTGGCTGTTGGGCTCACCTGATGGGGCTCAGCTCCACGCCATCGGCTGAGGCCTCCCCGGCTTCCCACTGCAGCGCCTCCTGGATGAGCTGCCTCAGCAGCTCTGAGCACTCAGTGGCCTCACCCCCCGAGGCCTCCTGTAGCCTCCGCAGCCCGGCCAGGTACTTGCTCTCCACCTGGCAGTTCTTGGCTTGGAGGTAGGCACACTGTGGAGGGAGGGGTGGGGCTGTCAGGCCACCTGCTTGGGTTTGCCGCCCCCCCCCCCAGAGGCCTGAACAGCTATAGGCAGCAAAGTCCTTCTCCAGCCTCATCTCCCATCCCCTTCCCACCCCCAGCCCGTCATCTAAGGGAAAGGAGATGGGCCCTGAACCCAAGGGTTTATAGCAAGGTAAAAGAGGCTCCAGGCAAGAGAGCCAGGCAAGAAAGCCAGGCCCAGGGCTGCAGCCGGATTCAGAAGAAAGAGGGGAGAGGTGGGCACGGGCAGTGCACATTCTTGCTGGGGACTGCAAGTCCCATCCTGCTTCAGCCACTGCTGGCTGGGGGACCTACGGCAAGTTACTTAGCCTCTCTGTGCCTTAGCTTCTTCATCTGAATAATGGAAATAACAGAGAGTCTGCCCCAGGATTCTGGTGGGGATTAGATGAGCAGATGTGTGTAAAGGCCCTCCCAGGGCACCTGGCCTAGAGCAGTTCTCTGTCGGTGGTAACACTGAGCAGTGCCCAGGAGATGGCCACATAACTTTGGCCACTGCCCCTGTGCCTCTGCCTCTGCAATATCGGCTCTTTCCATTCCTTTGACACACCGCCTCTCTCCCACCGGTGTCCTTCCTGTGTACTCCCTGCCCCTGTCTTGAACTTCTGTATTTCTCTTTCCATAAGCCGGGTGTGCTGAGCAAGTCTGGTAATTTTCCTGGGCCCACTCTCCTTCTGTGGAAGCTGGACAGAAAGAATCAGCCTCAGCGAATCGCCGTGCCCTCTGGGCCAGGCTGGCTCCTGTCTCATCCTGGGGTGGAAGAGTGCAAGCCGCCTGGCTAAGGCTGCCATTATGCTGCACTCTTCAAACATTGGCTGAGCACCAACTCCAGGCCATCGGGTGAGCCTGCTCTCCTCCCCCTCCAGCTGGCTCCCACATCTACGTCCCTCTGCCACCTTCCCAAGTCCCCTCCCAGTACTCTCAGGCATTTCTGCTACAGACTCCCAAGTCTCTGTGCTCCCCGGTCCACCTCCACAAGCCCACCGAGCCCCCAGCTTTCTCAAAACATAAGTCTGATTGAGGGCCTCGCCACTCAAAACCCTTCTACAACTCCCAGTTTCCTCAGAGAATGTCCCAAGGTTCCTCCCCTCCAGCCTCACATCTCCCTCCCCACCTTCCCCCACCTCTTGGTCCACAGGTCTTGACCATGCTATCTCTTTTCTTGGAAGGCCTTTCTCTACTCTGTTTGCCTGGATAACACTAACTCACTTTTACAACTCAGCTGAAGAAGGTACCCCCACTAGGAAGCCCTCCCTGACTTTCTTCCTCTCTTTGGGCCCCAAAGAATCCTGTGTGCCCAACTGCAGCTTGATTGTGTTTGAATCCTTCACTAGTCTGCATGCACCCTCCTTGAAAAGCCTGAGAAGACCTCTTGTTAGTTCTTCTTTAAATGTTCAGTTGAATTCACCAGTAAAGGCTTCAGGTCCAGGGCTTTTCTTTGAGAGATTTCTGATTGCTAATTCAGTCTCCTTACTAGTTATAGGTTTATTCAGATTTTTATTTCTTCATGATTTAGTCTTGGCAGGCTTTGTGTTTCTAGGGATTTATCCATTTCATCTGGTGATCCAATTTGTTGGTATACAATTGCTCATAGTACTCTTTTTAAAAAAAAAAAAATTTATTTATTTATTTGACAGAGAGAGAGAGAGAGCACAGGTAGGCAGAGCAGCAGGCAGAGGTAGAGGGAGAAGCAGGCTCTCACTAAGCAGGGAGCCTGACACGGGGCTCGATCCCAAGACTCTGGGATCATGACCTGAGCTGAAGGCAGAAGGCAGAGCTGAAGGCAGACTGACTGAGCCACCCAGGTGCCCCTGTTCATAGTACTCTTATAATCCTTTTTATTCTGCAGAATCAGTAGTAATGTGCCCCTTTCATTTCTGATTTTGAGTCCTCTCTCTTTTTTTCCTTAGTCCACCTAGCTCAAGGTTTGTCAGTTTTGATCATCTTTTTAAAAAATCAACTTTGGTTTCATTGATTTTCTATTATTTTTCTGTTATCTATTTCATTGATTTCTGCTCTGATCTTTATTGTTTCCTTCCATCAGCTAGCTTTGGGTTTAGTTCTTCTTTTTCTAGTTCTTCAAGTTCATCTTACTCCAGGTTTGTTGAGCTTCTTGGTTGTTTTTATTTATGTCTTCATCAAATTTGGGACGTTTTCGGCCTTTATTTCTTCTCATATTCTCTCTGCCCCTTTCTCTCTCTCTTCTCTTTCTGGGACAACCATACTATAATGGGTATGTTGGTCTGCTTAGTGGGGTCTCACAGATCACTTAGGCTCTGTTCACTTTTCTTCAAGCTTTTTTCTTTCTGTTTCTCAGACTGAATAATTTCCACTGTCCTATCTTCAAGTCCACTGATTCCTTCTGTCTGCTTGAATCTGCCTTTGAATCCCTCTGGTGAATCTTTCATTTCAGTTATTGTACTTTTCAGCTCCAGAATTTTTTTTTGGGGGGGGGTTCTAGGTTTTGTAACTCTTTGATATTTCAATTTTGTTCATACATTGCTTTCTTGACTCTCCACATCTTCCTTTAGTTCTTTGAGCATCTTTAAGACAACTGTTTTAAAGTCTTTGTCTAGTATTACCCAGTACCACATCTTTTTCAGGGGCAGTTTTCTACTGATTTATGTTTTTCCTTCAAATGGACCACACTTTCATGTATCTTTGTATCCCCTGAGATTTTTTTGTTGAAAACTGGACATCTGAACACTAGAAATCAGATTCTCCCAATTTGAGAAAAATTTGTTTTTGTTTTTTTAATTGTTATAGGCTGTCTCTGTGCCAAGGGTAGCCTAAGATGTAAACTTAAGCTCTCAAGTCTTTTCTGAGTCTTTCCCTGGATGTGTACGGACACTCTCTAATTTCCCCATATATGAAGCTGTTTTGGAATATCTAGTCTTTAATATCTGGCTCCCAAACAGGAGGGAAAAAAAGAGAAATGAAGGGGGGAGGGGAAGAGTGGCAGCCCTTTGAATCCTCTGGAAGTTACTCTAGCCGGTAAGGGAGGTGCAGAGATGACTGCCTGCCTCCTCCTCTGCATTTCTGTGATCAGAAGCAGCAATCAGAGCACAGATGCCTGAGGCTGGAAAGGCAGCTCGTAAAGGGCACAGTCCAGAGGTAGAGCAGGTGATAAGGACAGAGTGATATGGGGCAAGAAGGTGAGGGCCCGAAGGGTGGCTGGGCATGGAGATGGATTCTGCCTCTTACCTTCATCAGGAGGGCCCTTTCCTTTTCAGCCACCCTTCTCCAGATCTTTGTGACCTGGTGGATCTCGGAGTTGAGGAAGCGGTTCTGGGTCCGGTATGCTTCCATGTCATCCTGGAGAAGAGAGCAAAGCATTTGACGAGTTGCACCATAAACATCTCCCTCATCCTCACCCTCAAATGAGCTGCCAACACTTCCTTCCTTTAGAAATCTCTAATAATGACAACAGAAGAGAAAGTCTAGAAGTAGTATTACCGACAGCCCCTTCACTAATCTTGATCCCAGCATGATACAGTAGAGAGGGCGTCAAGCCTGGAGTTCAAGTTGTGGTTCTGACTTCCTGGCTGGGAGGTTTCACTGAACAACTCTGACCCTCTGTTTTCTCATCTGTAAAAGGGACAAATACTACTCCACTGGGCAGCTGGGAGATGACCTGAGGTAACATGTGTCATAACACTAAGTATAGAGACCAAAACAAACAAACATCCAAGTAGTGTTTGTTTTAAAAATAAACATATGTTTTCACATATTTGCAATCATACCGAACAATTTTGGGTGAAAAATTTTTTACTTAATGTCACCTTGTAAATACAATGGCCCTTCAACAACACTGGGGTTAGGGGTGCTGAACCCCACCCCCGCTGCACAGTGGAAAATCTGTATATAACTTTTGACTATCCCCCCCAAATTTAAATGCTGATCACCTACTGTTGACCAAAGCCTTCCTGAGAACAAAGAGCCAATTAGCACACATTTCATATGCTATGTGTAGTATATACTGTATTCTTACAATGAAGCTAGAGAAAAGAAAATACTAAGAAAATCATAAAGAGAAAATACATTAACAGTACTATACCGTATTTATCAGAAAATATCTGCCTTAAGTGGATCCGTGCAGTTCAAACCCGTGTTGTTCAAGGGTCAACTGTACTCTATGTTACATAAGCTTCCCAGTGATCACTTTTAATGTCTGATGACTATTCTGTTGGGTGAATTTACTATACCTTAGTTATAATCCTTTCCCTGTTATTTTTTATTTGAGCCCTGAGTGTTTTCGGTTGGTTTTTGATTATGAATAATGCTGTGATGCGCCTCTCTGCACCTAGAGCTTTTCTTTTGCAAGCTGTCCAGTGGACGGAGTGAGATCCTGCTGCTGGGGCATTTGAGGAGAAGCTGGCCAAGCACTGAGGAGGCTCAAGCAGAAGCAGAAAGGAGCAACCACAGCATTGGCCCTCAACCTTCATTCCGCTGGGATGGACATTCCAGAAGCAATGGACAATGCACGTTCACAGCTATACCTAGCAATTCCAGGACATTCACTAGCTGAAACTCAACCCCTTTTGCTCCCACTCAAGAAATGTACTGGGCTGTAAGTGCATGAGAGAGACACTATTGCAGGCGTGACCTTGGATAGCCCTGATTTATCTGGAAATTAAGAGCATCACACCTGTGATGACTGTGGCACCTCATTATCAGGGATGGGTCACGTGTACAGAAGCTCACAGGCTGTCTTGACCCTCCCGGGGTGGGCCTGCATCCTGGCCAAGATCCTTCCCAGCCCAGAAGCTCCAATTCATACCCAGGGTCTGCTGCCTTCTGCCTAGATGGTTGACCCAGTGGGAGGGCCACAGGCTCCCAGGGTTCCTTAGCTAGAAACAAAAGCCCCCGGCTGGCTTCAACACATGGCCTCTCACCACCCCACTGGGGCTGTCCGAGGTGTCTCCTGCCCTGGCCACCCCTGCTTCTGATCCCTCACTGTGCGCGGACTGCCAGGCTTCGTGTCCTCAGGCTGAGCTCGTCTCTGCTCTCTCCACCGGCCTGGACCCAGGTAGTTCCAACTCCCCAGCCTGGACTTCCTCCTACTCTCCCACCATGTCTCCCTTAGGTCAAACTCTGGGCTCCCTTTTCTCAGAAATGCTGCCAAGGCGTACCAGCCGCTCTTGTGCACAAGCATCTGCCTGCTTCCTCTCTGCAGCCCCCATTTTCTTACCTTTAGGTGGAGGCGTGGTGAGCCTGGTGTGAACCCTCATGTTTGCCACACGAGGACCCACCTCCTGTGGGCATCAGGATTTTCCAGGCCCCCTCCCCCTGCCTGTGATAGTCTTCCGTTTGGGTGTCTGGAGACACAGATTTGTGAACACAGAAGCTGCGCGGGCCCCCTGCACCATCACCCTGTGCCCCTGCCCTGCGCTGAGCACATCATCCCATTCCATCTCCCCGGCAGCCGGGAAAGGAACTCAGATGCGGTCTCCGAGGCTCTGAAAGGACAAGTACGTTGTCTGAGGTCACACAGCTCTATGAGACCGGGGGTGACCGAGTCCAGATGTGTCTGATTCAAAAGCCATGTCCAACCACTGCACTTACAGCCAAGATCCTCCCCAAGCTCGGCGCCCCGCTGGCATCCACCTGGATGCCAAAGTCTAGTCCCACACTTCAGCGGTTGTGCTCGGCAGTCTGGCTGGCTGCACGCAGGCCTGTCTGACCCCTCTGACCCTCGAGTACAGTAACACCACAGCAGAGACGCTGGCGCTGCCTAGTGGTCAGGGAGCGGGCCCTGGGGCCCTGCTGCCTGGGTAGAAATCCTGCCTTCACCACTGAGCCCAGCACGAGTTCCTCGCCCTTTCCGGGCCTCCTCCCCTCACCTGGAAAGCAGGAACAATAACACCATGGCCTCAGGCACTCTTGGGAGGATGTGATTAGTTAATACGTGCAAAAGGCTGAGAATGGCGGCTGGCGTGGTGAGTACAAGTGTCGCGTCCTTCTCTGGGTTCTCCCCGCACCTAGAGAGCTACTGTCACCCGCCGCACTCCTCCTGCCCCCGCCCAGAGACTTCCCACCGCTGCTGTTGTGCGTTCTTTTTTTTTATGGATTTATTTTATTTATTTAAAAAGATTATATAAAAGAACCCCAAAGCTATTTATAACATTTACAGATCAATTGGGAAATTTTAACACTGACTGGATACTACCATACTATGAGTTAATTACTGTTAATTGTTTCTGATATGATGCTGTTGTGCATTCTTCCCAAACGCCTGAGAAAATACAACACGCTTCCAGGCAAGGGAGGAAGAGAGCGACCCGTTGCCTGCGGTCCTACTATGTGCCAGAGCCGTTTACCTCCCACACATTATTGTGTGTTAATTTATCTCCACCATGCTGTGCGCTACGTATTAAAGTACCATCGTTCCCACTTTACAGATGAGGAAACAAGTACAGAGAGGGGAAGTCCTCCTCAGTCACGTGCCTAGAACGCGAGAGAGGCAGGATGCAAGCCAGGTGCGTGCGGTCCACAGGGGAATGGAAAACTATTGCTGGGTGAAAGCGCATCAGCAGAGTCTGCCGCTCTACACGGCCGCTCCATTCTGCCTCCTGTTACCGTCCCTGCGTCCTCACCCCAGGCCCTGAGATGCTCCGTCATTTCCAAGGCTTTGGACATATGGCCGGGGGCACCGTGCCTGCAGCCCAGATGCGAGGGCATGTGTGAGCACCCCTGGGAGCAGCCGTGGGGGTGGGGTGGGGGGGCGTCTGGGCAGCACCTCTCCATTCAGCTCATCGCCCTACCTTGAGTGTTCTTCGTGGCTCAGGACTGTAGGGAGGAAAAAGAGAGAGAGCTCAGAGAAAGGAAAGCCACACGACAGTCACCGGCAAGCAAAGGAGGAAAACAGCTGGAGAAAGGGGACAGGAAGGAGAGAGTCTGCCTGTCTGTCTTCATAGGGATCAGGGGCCCGGGAATTCTCTTTGGGAAACGCCACACGGACTAGCCCTTGTGCTAGTAGGGAAGGCAGTGGACTGCGTGTGGGGAGACCTGGGGCCTAGCTGCAACCCTGCTGCTTGTGCTGTGGGACCCTGGACCCCTGTCCGGGCTCAGCTGTCCCTGCCAGAAAATGTCAAAGACTAGATCTCTGAGTCTTCCCCGCTCCGATATTCAGGAGGTCAATGATTCTGTTCTCAAACTGGCAGCTTCAGCAAGGGGGCATTTCCCTAAAGTCGCATGTCCTCCTTCCCAGGGCAAGGGGGAGATGTGAACATTGCTCTGTCCTCAAACGGAAAGACTATGGATTTTGGAGGAGTCTTCTATTTTTCTAGATCAGACATGTAAAGGCTAACACATGAGGAACTCGAGCACATGCAATTCTTTCTGGCACAAACACTGGGCCTCTGAGGATCAGCAGCAAGGTAAGTTTGGTTGATAGGAATTTCCTCTATTTGGGCTCACTGATAAATTCCCGAACATACAAAGCCAGGGGCACACTCTGTCTCCTACGGCGAGTCCCCAGGCTTCCAGTCGGCTCTTGGCAGCGCCCAACAGATCTATTTCTCTGATCCCCGAGCTGCTCTACGGGGTCTTCACCTGTGGATTCCAGCAGGACGGGCAGACAGAAGACTCTTACTTAGCAGGGCAGAGGAGGGTAGGGAAGCAATCTGATGAAAGCAATTTTGCAGCCCCAGCCTCGCTCCATCTGCATTTGAAAGGATTTTATTTTCATTTTGAACTCAAAAGAATCTGATTTTAAAGGGAAAAGATTCAAAAACTGGTTAGGTGGTTTTTCATGGGGAAGGAAACAGGAGGGATCTGGGTTTCATGTTATCTTCCTTCACCCCCCTGTCAACCTCATGAGTAGGGACAGTGAGGCCATTTTAAAGAGAGGTGAGGGGCCTTGCCCGAGGTGACACAGTTAGTAGGAGCTAGGAGGAGGCAGAGCCTGGGTCCAAACCTAGGCCTGACTTCACAGCTGGGGCAGCGGCCACTGTACCACACTGCCCACTGGTCTTTCAAAAGCTTCTGGAGTTTTCTTTTTCTCCTCCTGCTTCCCCTCTTCCAGCAGCAATGCTTTGGTCCCATGGCAAGGACGCTCCCCTGGTTATACATACATATGTATACATGTGCGGCTGCGCAAGGCGGGGTTCGGGGCAGGACCGGCCCTGGTTATACAGCTGCCTTTAAGGACAGTAGGGGTTATGAGCACCGATCCCCAGCCTCAGGCCTTCAGGTGGCCCAGCAGCTCCTGTCACCACGGCAGGCATCACACATAAATTAAGTTCCTGCTCCCCGAGCCGCAATGGGTCTCCCCAGGTGAGAGCCGCCGCCTGCGCCAGGGGGAGGCAGGGGCGGCGGCAGGAGGGAAGGCCCGAAGAAACTGGAAGGCAGCAGAGCAGACGCGAGTCAGAGAGCTCCAGCTCCCCAGCCCCTCCGCGCGCGGGCCCTTCTCAGCCTCAGCCTTCCTGCCCACAGTGGGGAGCACACAAGTGATGGCCTCACAGGGCTGGTGGAGCATCAGATGAGATGATGCGAGCGGGGCACCCACGACAGTGGCCACCGGGCAGCACACAGTCTCACAGAGGAGCCGCGAGTCCTGCTGGCCCCACATCACCTGGACTGCGTGCTGGGGGAGGCCACCAGGCACCTTGGGGACTCCCCAGGGCATCAGCATGGCACTTAGCTGGTCAGGCACTCAGGGGTTCTGACCTTGTCTTGTGCTCTTAAACCTCTAATAATCATCTAGAGATACCTTCCCTTTCCAGCCTAGGATATCATGAAAAGGTCAAATTGCACCGGACCTTCTGGTTAAGACAGTGAGGAAGTGCGTAGCAGTATTTCCACCAATATCAATTTCGGTATGAAGGTTTATCCCTGCTCTATCTAGGAAACCCTTAGGGTTGAGAGCAGTGCGCTCATGTCCCCAAGGGCCCAGGGCCTGCGGGGAGGGGCCCTTACCTTCAGGTGCTCCATCTTCTCCTGCTGGCTCAGGAAGTCCCTGTCGGCAGCCCCTGGGGGCCCAGGCGGCTGGGTAGGGGGATGCGTGAAGTCCTGGGTGACCTTCTCAGACAGCTTGCAGATGACCTGCTGTTTGGCCTGGTTCTTGTCCATGAGCAGCTGCACGTGCCGCCGCAGCTCCTGCACCTGCTGTTCCTGCAGGCCGGCCGTCTGCACCAGGCTCTCCCGCTCCTGCTCCAGGGCCTCCACCCGCCTGCCCAGCTCTGCGATCTGCCGCACCTTGTGCCGCACCAGCTCCAGCCGGTCCTTGTCCTCGGCTGCTGCCAGGTATGCGCTGGACGCCCTCTTCTCCTGCTGGGCAGCCTCTAGCGCCTTGTGCAGGATCCTCACCAGCTCCTGGGGGAGGAAAGGAAGCACCTTGTGAACTCGGGGAAGGCCCGTGAGGTGCCAGGGACTTGGCATTTGCTACATTCACCAGCTCTCCTAACAGCCCTGAGGGGTGGCTAGCGTCATCCTCCAGGCCGGCTCATTTTCTCCAGCTGAAGACCACATTTCCCAGCCAGGCTAGCAGCAAGGGGTAGCCCAGTGACTATTCTGCCTAAATGGGATGTGAGAAATTATGTGGGTAGCTTCTGGGTCCTCCCTTTAAAACCACCACGCACGCTGCCCTTCCTTCTGGCTGGGAGATGGCAAGAGCTGGAGCAGCCCCTCGGCTCATGAGCAGAAGGTGTATGATGAGGACAGCAGTTGCGTTACTAGCTCAGAACTGCTCACTGAACCTCTGGGTTCTTCCACGAGAAGGCAGGAGAGAAATAACTTCCAGATTGTTTTAGACCAGAGTACTCGGAGGCTTCTTTGTTACAGCAGCTGAGCCTGAACCCTGACTGATATGTGTCCATTTCAGAGATGGGAAAACTGAAGCCCCACAGAGTAGAGTGGAATTCAATCCCAAATCATCACAAGGCTGTGCTCGGTCAGTCATGAAGACGGCCTGTGGCACACCGGCGTGGCCCTTCTCTCCGGCTCCTGTGGCAGACCTGACTGACTCATGTCAATATTCCTTCCTGCTAAGCCTAGTGGAGCCCTCAGAATCCCAAATATAGCATCAAGTAGTCGCTACCGATGGAGCTGGGAGAGCACCTGAGAGGAAACGCATGGGCAATCCTCAGGCTAAAGCACACACAGAGCCTCATGCTGTCCACTGTGCCCAGCCCCTCGGGCCACCAAGCAATGCCTGCAGGCCTGTGCAAGAAAGCGGAGAGAGCTCAGAAGCAACAGACTTCCATTTATTCCTTGGCAGGGGCACTGTATGCACATGGAAACTCTAGGTCTGCTTGGCTCTCCACGCCTTCAAGCCCCCAACCTCCCCAGGACCTGTCCTGTCCCAAAGCAGGGATGTGGGTTCACTTAAGGCCAGGATCAGAATATCAGAAGCCAGGCAGCCCAGCGGCCAGGCCCATGTGAGCCTCAGACCTGGTAGGCAGGGGCTCTGGGCCATTGCTCTGCTCCATGCCAGAGAATATGGTTCCCCAGAAACACATTACCTGTATCCACACCGAAGTATTCAACTAAATGAATCAGCTAGATAGGGTTATTGCTAAGAATGATTCCATTTTGGAAGAGAATTGCTCCAAATCATGACCTTATCTGAGAAATTAATGGCAGGATCGAATTAGCATGCAACTTCTGAAACCTGGGGACCACAGACTGGCCCTCTTCTGGGTTCTCTCCCTTCCCTCCAGCCATCCAAACGTTATTAAGCCCCACTCAGTGCCAGGCCCTGGGCTGGGTGTCAGTGGCCCGGAGGGAGATCAGAGTTCTCACCTTCAAAAACCACCAAGGCTGATGGGAACAAAAGTGAACTACTATAATGGAGTGATGTACTGCAAGAGGGAAGCAAGGGTATTGCTGGGGATACAGAGCAGAGAGCAATGACTTCTACCTGGGATGGAGGTGGGGGAAGACCACTATATTCTACAGAAAGGCAGAACAGTTGAAGCTGATCCGTGAAGAATGAGGAGGACCAGAGACAGTCAAGCAGTAGGTAGGAGATGAAGGTTGGAAGGGCTTTCCAAGTGAGCTGAGTCAACAGCTCCAGCAAAGGCCCAGAGGAATGAAAGAACCTGTGTGGGGCTGTGGGCATTCTTGGGTGTGGCTGGAAGGTGGGGTGAGGAGGTGGTTGTGAACCAAACTGGAATGTTTGGAATGAACTAGCTTCTCAGGCTGAGAGAGATCATCATTCCTGTGGCTCCAGGATAACTGAGAAGCTGAGACCATTTTCTGGCTTGGCAGAGATTTGGAGAGGACCCTGGTAAGTGCCTGGGCGAATTAACCAGCAGATACCACTGTTCAGGCTCTCCTGAGGCCCAGCATCAGGCAGGTATCTTTCCCCCAACTTCAGCAGAGTCAACTCTGAAGCCCATTCCATTACATCCAGCTGCCTCCTCCCCCTTCCTACTTCCAGCCCGGGAGGCTCTCCTCCCACCCCAGAATCCCAGCTGCAGAATGAGACAGGGAGAAAGGAAGCAGGGAAGGGATGGAGTCAGGGCAGGAAGCACGAGATGAGGAGTGCGAATGGACCTCGGATTCAGAAAACCCAGTGGCTGGCAGGCCCGGGGAGACCACCTGGTCAAGCAGGTCACTTGCTGTCACAGGAGGACACTGAAGCCCAAGAAAGGAGAAGGAAGAGGACTAAAAGGAGCTGGTGGATCCCCACAGGTGGGAAAACCTGCCACAACAGAGGACTCCCAATCCTAATCTGGGGCCCTCCACTTCTCCATGATGTGTAGTTAACAGATTTTGCACTGAAACACTTCTTTCCATTTCTTTAAAAATAGAAACAACCCAAGTTCATAGCAGCATCATTCACAACACCCAAGAGATGGGACCAACCCACATGTCCCCTGACGGTGAATGGATAAGCAGAATGTAGCATATACACACGATGGAATATTATTCAGCCTGAAAAAGGAAGGAAATCCTGTTATATGCTACAACATGGGTGAGCCTGAGGACATCAGGTCACAACGAATGCACATACACACCATCTAGAAATATTAAAAACCAAAAGGGAAGCTGCTCGGGGCCTTACTAGACATGATGGCATGTCCCTGAGCACCGCCACCACCAGCAAGAGTGAGGGGACTCCTCCTTGTCTGGTCGCACCTCAGCGTCCTCGTCCCACCCTCAAGGAGGGACGCCCGGGGTATTGCCAATTCCCACAACTATAAGCAATGCTTTAGGACTCATTCTTAGAAACAGAAAGCTGATCTAGTGGTACTTCTAATATTTCTTAATCAAATCATTGTTTGGCCCATTTCAGACTTTAACTGGCCACACGTTATCATTTTATTAAAAAATATTTTTTATTGAAGTATAGTTGATTATTTAAAATTCTAAAAGCCAACGAACCATCTTTTAAAAATTAGTCCTTTCCCTTATTAAAGAGCTGATACTTGCATCACTCACTCAGATCAAGGTGGGTGGGCCCAATGTTGCTGGGGAAAGAGCACCAGACTCTCAGTCCAGCAGCCCGGCCCCTGGCCTCTCGGAGGCTGGGCGCCAGCAGGTGCAGGTGAAGGAGCACTGGTTCTGGAGACCTGGAGGCCTTGCTTGCCATTCCAGGCCCATGAGGGTGTTTCTAACGACAGTGTTTTAGAAAAGTGAACTCTGGCTTTGTCATAGATGAAATGGAGATCATGCTCCCTACTCTTGGCACAGGCACTTCAAGGATGAGCGAGGAAGTCTGGCAAGTGCCCCTCCCCAAGCGGAAACAGCCAGGGCCCCTCTCAACCCTCCCTCCGTGCACTCTGAAGTCTTTGTACTCCGTACTCTGGATAAGGGGAGCGTATGTTGAAGTCTCTGGCTGGGGTTCTAGGGAAGTAAGAGGCTGCACTTTGCCCCCAACGAGTTTCCCTAACAAATTACCCTGAGCGAGCTAAGTTGGCCCCAGATAGGGCCTGGGAGGAGTTCATCATTCCCAGCAGTCAACAGATGGCCAACATCACTACAAACACGGGCTTCCATCTGCCAGAGCAGACAGCCTTCAGGCTGGGTGCAATTTTGTCAACTCTGAGAGCCTGAGTCACCCAGCCAAGCAGCCATCTGGTGCTATCCCCAGGGGTCCAAATCTCCTGGGGGACCAGCATGCTGCAAGGGCCTGGGACAATAATGGCTCAATGGGGACTGGAGTGGTCCTGTGGTTTAATATGACACCAGACAGGAGTGCATTTGTATTTTCTGAAAAGCAGTTATGTGCCCATGTCTGATGCTGGGCCGTACTGGGAGACCACAGAGGCGGCGGTGAGGCTGGGATGAGTCCTGGACCTGGGCCTCTCCTGGTTCTTCCAGCTGTGTGACCTCAGGGCAGGCCCCCACCATCTCTGAGCTCCTTGAGCATGGCAGTGAAAAGGGCAGAAGCTCTAGAAGCAGACAGACCAGAGTCTGAAACTGGTCTTGGCTCCTGGGAGACCCTGGGCATGCTCTCAGAGCCTCAGTTTGCTCCTCAAGAAAAGAGGGCTAGTAACTGTTGTAAGGATTAGTGATAATGCATGGAAAGCCCGAGCACACAGCTAGGGCCACCCCTAACACCAGTTATGTATGCTCTTATCTGTTCTTCCCCACCTGACAGCAGGGACCCAGTGTACCTCTGTGCCCTCCACAGCATCTGACAGAGTTTGAGATACAAATTCTTCAAGGATCATTAACACTATTGGCAATGACCACCCAGGTGGCTGAGCCAGGACAAGACCTCCCAGTTCCCATGTCCTCCTGCAGCCTCAGGCAGAAAGAGAGTGCCTTCCACTGAAGAGATGCAGGAAGGCATATATATATAGGTGTGGGCCCAGGGAAGTCCGGGAAACTGTCTGCCCAGCTGAGGAACTGGACTCGGAGGGTCTCAGATGGACAGTTAGTGTCCTCCAATCAGCATTTCTGCACATCTGGGACACCACTGGGCACCCCAAGGTTTTGCAGGCCTCCTCTGTCCTACCTCTGGGCCAAGAGTCAATCTTCTCTCCCTCCCCTCTTTGGTTTTGGTATCTGGGCTGGAGGTAAAACGCCAGAGTTGGTAGGGCTGGGGCTCCCCCTGCCTAATGTGGGATGAAGACTTGACCTCTGCCCATCGCTGCTATGCCACTCATTTCTTGGAGACCCTTATGGGCACCCATCTGTCTTCCTAGAGCCCTTCAGAGGATCATGCCATTCCTTGTAAAGCCAGAAGGAATCAACGAGAAGGGCAGGGAATGCCATAATAGCAGCCAAAGCCTGCATCTGGCGGGCGGCTGCTGCATGCCAGGCACTGGGCTTTATGCATCCGGACAGAGGCCTCTGCAGTAAGCACTGCTATAACTCCAGGGACAGGAGGAAGCTGAGGCTTTAGGGGTTAAGAAACTTGCTCAGGGCCAGAACTGCGGACGGCACCTTCCACTTTAAGGCCTGTGCTCCGAGATGCCCACCAGACAAAAGCACACTTGTGAGATGGGCTGGACAGCACGCACAGCACTCATCTGGTGAGGCAAAAGTGGGACCGCAGGCCTTCCTCTCCTCCTGACCATCGGTACCAGGCCAGGCCAAGCTTTGCTGGGAAGTGAACCAGTAAGAAAGTCCAGGTTCTGTAATGCTTGGACAACTTCCTCCTGCCATTTTCACTCTGATCGCAGGGAAGCTGTCAGCAGCCTGGGGAGCCCTGACTGATCTCCACGAGCTTGCCTTCATTTATTGAGGATGCCACATCCTCCAGGGCGGCACAGCCACTGGGGGCAAACCTCAAGGAAATCTCGGTCTCCCGGGCCTCTCTCCTTCATTGGACAATTCCCGACACCTTGGAAGCAAAGGCCAAGCCCAGGGAGGCTGCCCAGGTTTCCTAGAAAGAAGGGGAAGGTGGGGTCAAAGGAGAGGCGGTGTTCACATCCAGCTTGCTTTTCCTGGCCAGATGGGGTCTGGGCCTTACTCTGTACTGGTCCAGGGATCGGGGAGGTACTGCAGTCCAGCCAGATGCCCTCTGGGCTCTCAGGAGCACCAGCAGCTCCACCGCAGGATGGGAAGATGACCAAAGAAAAAGAAGCTGGGCTGCTAAGTGGCAGCAGAGGGGACTTCACACGCTGTAATGCTGTACATGGGTGTCGGGGTGTTTACCGCCTGTCTCTGCTGTGACATGCAAGCCTCTGCAGGGGCAGGGCCCGTGTCTCTTCCCACTGTTCCCAGCGCCTGGAATACTGCATGCACACCACAGGCCCTCGACAAAAACCTGGTGAATACACAACTGAAGTGCGAACCTATGAACGAATGAGCTTCCTCCTTGGAGGACTCTAATCACGAGCTGCTTCATCAAATGTATGCCCTGACCTGCCAGGACAGAAGTCTCCCTTAATATCTGCTTAAGGGCAAGAAAGGCAGAGAAGGGGCAAAACTCGGTAGGGAGAGCATTTTTCTGGACTGTCTTCAAAAACAGAGCAGCAGAAAGGAGGACAAGAAATGTAGAGGAGGGAGATTATTCAGAAGTACATAGAGCTGGGAAATAAAGCAGGAAAAGACTGAGGGCAGCCAAACCTCAAACATGAAGATTTGGGCCTTCCCCTCGGAGGAAAAGAAGCCTGGATTCTCAGTGGGGCCCACCCCTGGGGGCCCCACCAGGTACCACCCTGGGGATTTTCAGTAACAACTGTGCTAGTTTAACTACTTTTATTGTGCCCAGGGATGCAGTCCCCCTCACCTCCCTGCCATGTGATTCTCACTACTTCACAAAGTTGCCCCAAAAAAGCGAACATGATTTATTCCCTGGCTTGTAGGATTTGGGGATGATTTTAATGCCTGTATATGTATGTGATCTGTGTTCTACAATGACCATGTCACTCTTTTTTTTAACCGCTATAATTAACTTCTCTATTAAGGCTAAATCTTCCTCGTCACTATCCCCTGTTGGGCCTGGCTGAGCCCCAGAGCTACAACAGACCTGCCTGCTTTCTCTGTCCTGTGATCGTCCTTCAGCGATCTGCACCATTACCAGCTGCCAGTTCCTTCGGGGGCCCTTCCCAGGACCCTGCATCCAGATCCCCCTCCTCCAAATGCTGCCTCTCTTCAGTGTGGGGGGAGGCCAGGCACAGTCTTCTAGGAGGAGTCCAAGAGCAATACAAAGTAGGTCCCAGAGATCCTGCCCTGGAAGGCCTTCCGTCACCCAGGCTGAGCGTCCACATGGCCCTTAGTAACCAACAGCACAGGATTTCCCACCACCACCAGTTTGTCTGCTAAGGACCGAGACTGGCACATGCCTGGCCGGGCTAACGTAGCATGTCTAGCTTGTTCAGAGGCTCTAGGCCCAGAGGGGTGCACTGGAGCTTGGGGCCTCTGTGGGGCCAGAGCTCACCTTCTGAGACTTTAACTCCTTGGTGAGCATCAGAACCTGCTGCTCCAAGGCCAGAACCTTTTCCTGGGCAGTTCGGGTCCGTGGGAGTCCTTCAGCAAAGAACGGAAAGGTGTTGTTCTGGCGCTTGGCTTTCTGAATGAGATGGGCAGTCAGAGAGGACTTGGGTGTAGACTTTGGAGAATCCGCTGGATCTTTCCCTGCTCAAAAGGAGGAACACAGAGGTTATGATCAGTGGCCTCAGTGGTACTCAAAATTGAGCTTGCTGCAGAAGCACCTGAAGGGCCCAGTAAAATGCAGATTGTGGTACCCTACTCCCAGAGCTTCTCATGAATAGGTCTGGGATGGGGCTTGAGAATTTGCATTTCTAAAACTTTCCTAGGTGATGCTGCTGCAGCTGGTCCCGGATCATACTTTGAGAACCCTTGAGCTATATAAACGTTATTTACACTGTACTAGCTGGGTCCCTCAGCCCATCCTCTGACGTGTGCCTGTCCCCCACTCTCGGATCCCCATCTGTATGGGCTATCTCACGTCACACCGCTGCTGTGTGCCAGGGGCCATCTCAGGCACAAGCCCTGGCAGGATGTCTTGTTTCTTATTTAAGGATCCCATCTCTACCCTCTGGGCAATTTTCAAAGTACAGAGATCTGTCCATAGACAGGAGTATGGAATATCTGTATTCTGCATTCTTGCCCCAGAGAGTAAGTCAGACTCTCATTGGATTCTTATTACAAGCTAAGTTAGGGCACACATTTCCCACAGTTGACTGCCTCAGGCTGCACAGTCCTTCTATTTCCTCTAGAGCCAGGGTCAGCAACCACGGGTCCACAGGCCAAATCCAGCCCATAGCCTGCTTGTGTAAATAGTTTTATTGGAACACGGCCACATTTGTTTGTACGTTATCTGTGCTGCTTTCACTCCACAAGGGCAGAGTTGAGGACTGGCAGCAGAGACCGTATGTCCCACAACGCCTCCAACATTTACTATCTGGCTCTATAGAAAACATTTGCCAACCATTACTGAATTTCTTATTTTGTTTTATTTTTATTTTTTCTTAAATCAAATTCAACATCACAGTCACTCACCCACCCCCGATGCCTTGTCTTGCCCTGCCCCAAGCCTATACTTTAGGGATCTGCCATCAGCCTGCATCCAGGGACATTTTAATGGCCTGATTATATAGTCAAAAGACCTTGAGAATCTTGTCTACATGGTACATACACATCATGCCCATCATAAGGTACGAGCAGAAGAAATTTTTCTCAATGCTCTGTGCCAGAAAAGGCTTTGCTTTTTCTAAGAAAACATGTTTATTCTTACAGATACTGGAAATAATCTAACACTTGCATTTCCCTCTTTGCCTTGGCTACTGAGAAGCTCAGAGCTGTATCTGCTGCCCACTCTTAGCTATTCTATAGGATCTTATCTTGGTCTTATCTAAATTTCCTAGCCCAAATTACTCATTTACTTTCCCCTGATATGTATTTTATTTTATTTTTTTAAAGATTTTATTTATTCATTTGACAGAGAGAGACACAGCGAGAGAGGGAACACAAGCAGGGGGAGTGGGAGAGGGAGAAGCAGGCTTCCCACCGAGCAGGGAGCCCGATATGGGACTCGATCCCAGGACCCTGGGATCATGACCTGAGCCGAAGGCAGACGCTTAACGACTGAGCCACCCAGGCGCCCCCCTGATATGTATTTTAATAAGCTATCCCCAATCCTTTTGGGACTAGGGTGTTAAAAAAATAAGGACGTGGTATGGAATCCCAGGTGAGGGGACAGGCAGGACTTAGAGGATGAGTAGAATAATTTAGCATGCTTCTTCTGGGGCCAGCCAAACCATCTAGAACAGATAAGAAACTACTCTAGTAGGAATCAGAACCTCCCTGGCCTTGAGAATACAAGAACAGAATGGTTTTGTCCTAGACTTAAAAGAAATTCAGTTGCACTGGGTATAAACCCAACTGCAGAGCTCAAAGGACAGCAATGCTTCTTTCTCTTTCTTGCCGTGGGGTATAGAAGAGCAGGGGGCGCTCCATGTAGCCCTGCTGCCCTCTGATAACACTACTCTCCACTAAACCTGACGGCAGGCAAGGTAGAGATCACTGCACCCATTTCACAGTTGGTGAAGACGAGGCCTAGGAGAGTGGTTTTCCGTCAGTGCTGTAGGATTTAATGGGGGTGCCACAGGGCTGACTGGGACGGGAAGACGGTAGGAGGAGCCAAGGGGAGGCCAGACTCCCATCCCCTGCCTCAAGTCTGCTTTGATATGCACTGTATATTAGATTTTTTTTTATGGGGGTCAAAGTGTCATGGCAATAAAAAGGTTGTGTGAAAAATCACTGCTTTAGAAAATGAGGCTTTTCTAAAGCCTTGGCCTGAACCCTAGTTCCTAGTTCCACACCCCCTGGCAGCAATGAGCCAGTCACTCCACTTTTCTATCCTCGGTTCCCTGATTTAGTAAATGAGACCAATGGAAGCTACTGCTCAGGTTTTTGGAAGGGTCAAAGAGGTTAAATCAGGTGAAGTGCTTGGAACACATAAAAGAAACTTGAAAAGATTCTGTTCGGTGACAGGAGCAGTCCTAAAGGACCAGATATTGCAGATTCCATCTATATGAACTATCCAGAACAGGCAAATCCACGGAGACAGAAAGTCGAACAGTGGTTGCCTAGAGCTGGAGGGATGCGAGGTTTCTTTCTGGGATAATAAGCATGTTCTAAAATTGGTTATGGTGAATTGTATACTTCAAATGGGTGAATTGTTCGGTATGTGAATTATATCTTAATAAAACTGTTACTAAAAGGAAAAAAAGTGCTTAGAGTAGCCGTGACACAAAGTAACTGCTATATAAGAGTGCTGGTTCCATTACTACTGATTCGATGGGGTACTGAGCCCTTCGCACATTGTTCACTGTGATCCGCGGGGACTCGCCGGGCACTGTTCCAAAGGGGTGCTCTTTCTGGAGCCACTTCTATACAGTCGAGGGGTCCTCCCGGCTAGAAGACCCCACGGTGCTGCCTCAGCCAGTTTTCTTCCAACTGTTTCCAGATTACAAAATGTCCTAAGGGCACCCATACCAATTTCCAAAAAAAAAAAGTCCATCCCCCCACCAATGTTGTGGGCCACTCACATTTAGTGAAACAGTAAAGTTCTATGGAATAGCTGGATGGACACCTAAAGGTCACTTGCTCTGCTTCTTCAGGCAGATCTGATTTTAATCACCCCAGGGCGGCATTTTTATATCTTTTCCTTATAAATTAAAAAAAAGTAAGAAAGAAAAAGTGAGATATATTTTCTTTTATTACTTCAGGAGTCATTGCTAAGAGCATCAGTTTGGGAAGACGAGAAAGAATTACTGGTGAGGATGGTGGTGATGGTTGAACACCACTGTGAACGTGCTTCATGCCACTGAATTGTGCATTTACAGTTGGTTAAAATGGTAAATTTCAAATGTATTTTACCACAATAATATTAGTAAAAAAAGGAGCCATTGCTACTAGACCCATAGAAACCAGGAGGAGTGACCTGGAGAGTTTCAGGTTAGAAACAAAAAGCATAAATGCTGATCTCTGGGGAGGATAAAGAGGGCATTCACTTGGTCTCTGAAGACAGCCCAAACCCAAGCAGAGCTCACCTGGGGCACCAGGGTCAGAGGGTACGGGCTGCTCCGTCCTCCAAGGTTCCGCGCTCAGTGGAGGATCTTCCCCTGGAGGTTGGTGGCCTGTTCCTTGGGCCTGCCTGTTGCCCCGAATATTGTACATTGTGTTTCTGAAAGGAAAACAGGAGCATGAGGTTGCCCTCCTGCCCCTCGGCTCTCCCTGCTGCCACTGCTGGGGCTCAGGCCACTTCCTCACCCCCAGCCATGCCCCGAGCAGTCTGCCGGACTCCAGGCTCCCTGCAAGATGCATCCCACCCGAGCCACTCCCCACCCCCTCACCCTCTCCTTTTCATTTTCTCCTCGTACTTACCACCTTCCACACATGCTATTGCTAATAAACAATACAAGTTTGATTCCCCTGCCCCCAGCCCCACTGCTGGAGTGTAAGTTCTTTTTTTTTTTTTTTTTAATATTTTATTTATTTATTTGACAGAGAGAGAGAGCACAAGCAGGGGGAGTGGTAGGCAGAGGGGCAGGGAGAAGCAGGCTCCCCGCTGAGCAGGGAGCCTGACATAGGTCTCGATCCCAGGACCCTGGGATCATGACCTGAGCTGAAGGCAGATGCTTAACGAACTGAGCCACCCAGGCACCCCTTGGAGTGTAAGTTCTCTTGAGTGCAGGGATATTTGCCTGTTTTGTTCACCAAAATACTCTGAATGTGTAGCACGGCACCTGCAACATAGAGGGCACTTACAGTATATGTGCTGAACGAAGGCTGAGTGGACTTGCCAAACTAACTTTCCTGAAACCTTCATCTGGTTTTGTATCTACTTGGCTCAAAAATCATTGGTGCCTCCCTACTTCTGCTGAGGAAAGCTCCAAACCCTGGATCCTTCTCCCCTTGCTTCCATTGCCCATTCAGATCTGTTTTCCTTGAGGCCTTCACTAATCAGCTCATGGCCTCCAAGGAGCTTACTGAACTTTGTCAATGGGCTACCCTTTGACCAAGTACTTGTCTAGGCTGAATAATGGTATCGTTTCTTCAAGAGCTGGGCACTAACCTGCCTGCATGCCTCTTGGCCCCTGGCACTGGGCCACACATGCCCAGAGTGCAGGCTCATTATATGTTGGGTTTGTAAGAAGGAACTAGGTAGCACCAAAGGCTGGCTTAGGACCACAGACCACAGAGAAATTCAT
Source organism: Mirounga leonina (assembly GCF_011800145.1). Taxonomy (NCBI): domain Eukaryota; kingdom Metazoa; phylum Chordata; class Mammalia; order Carnivora; family Phocidae; genus Mirounga; species Mirounga leonina. Next base: position 32,177,793 of record NW_023270433.1, on the reverse strand, counting down.
AATGAGTTGGATGAAAGGACAAGGAAAAGTTTATTTTCCCTTTGCAAAGAGATAAAAGTAGACATATTCCAGAATTAATAATGAGGAAGAGAAGATGATTAAAGGAGTTCACTAAGTCAGTGTTTTTCAAACTGCAGGTTGTGAACCATTGGTAGGTTGTAAAATCAGTTTAGTATCATGACCAGAACTTATTTCATTATTTAAAATATTTATTTATTTATTTATTTATTTATTTATTTATTTATTTATTTTAGAGAGAGTGAGAGTGCGCACACATACAAGCAGGAGGGGCAGAGGGAGAGGGAGAGAGAATCTCAAGCAGACCCCATGCTGAGTGCGGAGCTCACGACCTGAGCTGAAACCAAGAGTCAGACGCTTAACCTACTGCGCCACCCAGGTGCCCTGTGACCTGCATTTAAAATATGGAATGGATGCACCAAAACCCATAAGATACCTAGGAATAATAATAAATAATAATAACCGAAGAGGCAAAGGGTTTGTACTCTAAAAACTACAGAACACTTATGAAAGAAATTGAGGAAGACACAAAGAGATAGAAAAACATTCCATGCTCATGGATTGGAAGAATAAATATTGTTACAATGTCTATGCTACCCAGAGCAATTTACACATTCAATCAATCCATATCAAAATACCATTGACATTTTTCACAGAGGTAGAACAAGTAATCCTAAAATTTGTATGGAACCAGAAAAAATCCTGAATAGCCAGAGGAATGTTGAAAAAGAAAACCAAAGCTGGTGGCATCACAATGCCGGACTTCAAGCTCTATTACAAAGCTGTCATCATCAAGACAGTATGGTACTGGCACAAAAACAGACACATAGATCAATGGAACAGAATAGAGAACCAAGAAATGGACCCTTTATGGTCAACTAATCTTCGACAAAGCAGGAAAGAATATCCAATGGAAAAAGGACAGTCTCTTCAATAAATGGTGCTGGGAAAATTGGACAGCCAAATGTAGAAGAATGAAACCGGAACCATTTTCTTACACCATACACAGAGATAAGCTCAAAATGGATGAAAGACCTAAATGTGAGACAGGAATCCATCAAAATCCTTGAGGGGAACACAGGCAGCAACCTCTTCAACCTTGGCTGCAGCAACTTCTTGCTTGACACGTCTCCAAAGTCAAGGGAAACAAAAGCAAAAACAAACTATTGGGATTCATCAAGATAAGAAGTTTCTGCACAGCAAAGGAAACAGTAACAAAACTAAAAGGCAATGTATGGAATGGGAGAAGATATTTGCAAATAATATATCAGATAAAGGAATAATATCCAAGATCTATAAAGAGCTTGTCAAACTCAACACCCAAAAAACAAATAATCCAGTCCAGAAATGGGCAGAAGACATGAACAGACATTTCTCCAAAGAAGACATGCAAATGGCCAACAGACACATGAAAAAATGTTGGACATCACTTGGCATCAGGGAAATACAAATCAAAACCACAATGTGATACCACATCACACCAGTCAGAATGCCTAAAATTAACAAGACAGGAAACAATAAATGTTGGCCAGGATGTGGAGAAAGGGGAACCCTCTTACACTGTTGGTGGGGATGCAAGCTGGTACAGCCACTCTGGAAAACAGTATGGAGGTTCCTCAAGAAGTTAAAAATAGAACTACCCTACAACCCAGCAATTGCACTACTAGGTATTTACCCCAAAGATACAAATATATTGATCTGAAGAGGCACCTGCACCCCGATGTTCATAGTGGCAATGTCCACAATAGCTAAACTGTGGAAAGAGCCAAGATGTCCATCGACAGATGAATGGACAAAGAAGATGTGGTATATATATACAATGGAATAATACTCAGCCATCAGAAAGGATGAATAGTTACCATTTACATCGACATGGATAGAACTGTAGGGTATTATGCTAATGAAATAAGTCAATCTGAGAAAGGCAATTATCATATGGTTTCACACATACGTGGAATTTAAGAAATAGCACAAAAAATCTTAGGGGAAGAGAGGGAAAACTGAATGGGAAGTCATCAGAGAGGGAAAAAAAACATGAGAGACTCTTAACTATAGGAAACAAACTGAGGGTTGCTGGAGGGGAGGTGGGTGGGGGGATGGGGTAATTGGGTGATGGGATTTAAGGAGGGCATGTGATGTGATGAACACTGGGTATTAAAAGCAACTGATCAATTACTGAACACTACATCGGAAACTAATGATGTACTATATGTTGGCTAATTGAATTTAAATAAATAAAATAAAATATAGAATGGAAAATATCAGAATGTACTCCACTTAGAAAGGATTAATACTTTCTAAATTATATATATGTGCACTGAGCTATAAAATAAAATGTATTTCTTACTGTGATGGTGGTCAACAGTTTGAAAAAAAATGCAAAGGTCATTTACTTAAGAGGCAGCAATAGTGTGGTTAAAAGAGAAGGGGAGGGGTGCCTGGGTGGCTCAGTCAGTTAAGTGTCTGCCTTCAGCTCAGGTCATGATCCCAGGATCCTGGGATTGAGCCCCGCATTAGACTCCCTGCAGAGCAGGGAGTCTGCTTCTCCCTCTCTGTCCCTCCCCCCAGCTTGTGTTCTCTCTCTCAAATAAATAAAATCTTTAAAAAAAAATGAAAAAAGAGAAGGGGACGTGAAGGTCTACAGATCCGTGATGGAGTCCTAGCTTTGCTGTATCATCCCTATGTGCAATGTATACTTCTAGCAGTATAGTGGGAAATTACCCTGAAAAACCCTTATTCATAAACACCTAGATGCTAGATGAATACCAAACATGTTTCAAAAGTATTGAGCTGAATTCAGGAAAGGAAGGGAAATTCCTGGGGACTAAACATGAAAAGGTGAACTTCAAGTGGGAAGGTGAATGTGTAGACTGGACTACTCCTTAGCAAATATTTACTACTTTCCCACCACCTCCTCAGGAGCAGAGTACCTCCTCTCTTGGCGTGGGCATGGCCATGGGATTTGCTTTGTTCAGAGCGATGTTAGCAGATGTGATGTAAACATAGGCTTAAAATGTCCTTGCATACAGAGCTTGCCTCTTTTTTTTTTTTTTTTTTAGATTTTATTTATTTGACAGAGAGAGAGAGCTTGTGAGCACAAGCAGGGGGAGTGGCAGGCAGGGGGAGGGGGAGAAGCAGACTTCCTGCTGAGTAGGGAGTCTGATGTGGGGCTCGATCCCAGGACCCTGGGATCATGACCTGAGCTGAAAACAGATGCTTAACCAACTGAGAAGGTGCCCCCAGAGCTTGCCCTCTTGAAGAACTTGCCCCAGGCAGCTGCTGGTCCATGGAAGATGAGGAATACGAGGAGCAGACCTAGATCTTACCAGTAATGTGAAGTGAACCTAGTCTATATCAGCTGAATCCAGATGTGTGAGAAATAAATGCTTATTATATGACACTGAATTTTGAAATGTGTGTCTGCAGCATTATCACTATGAAAGTTGACTTAGGACATGAGTTTGTTCTGGGGTCAACTGTCTGTTTTTTTTAAATTGAGATATAACTAACACATAACATATTCATTTCAGGTGTACAACATATTTATTCAACATAGTGTGAAATGATCACACACTACGTCTAGTTAACATCCATCACCACACACAGCTACAAGATTGATTGATTGATTTTGTGATCATAGATCAACAGTTGATACCAGAGACCTAGAATGCAAGAGAGGAAAGAAAGCAATTTTGGACCCATACAAACTGCAGAGTTGAAATTGAAATTCTCGCATACAGCTGGGAGTCCTGTGAAGAGGTGAGTTAGGAAAAAAAACAGGCCTGCTGCCAAAACCACACAAGGACATTCTAGGTGAAGGCTCCAGGTTCTTGTGATATTTTTGTTTGGTTTTGGTGTCAAGATAACATTGGCCTTCTAGAATGAATGGGGAAGTATTTCCTCGTCTTCTTTTTTAGGGGGAAGATTTTGTGAAGAATTGGTATTAATTTTTTTTTAAATGTTTGGTAGAATCCACCAGGGAAGTTAGCTGGTCCTAGGTTTTTGTTTGTGTGTTTGGGTTTTTTTTTTGGGGGGGGGGTAGGTTTTTTATTAATTTAATCACTTTACATGTCACAGGTCTACTCAGATTTTCTCTTTCTTCTTGCGTCAGTTTTGGTAATTTGTCTTTCTAGGAATTTGTCCATGTCCTCTACGTTATCTAATCTGTTGGCACAGAATTGTTCATAGTACTCCTTTATAAATCTTCTGTATTTCTGTAAGGCCGGTAGTAACATTCCAACTTTTGATCCTGACTTCAGTAATGTGAATCTCATGTCTTGTCTTGGTCTGTCTGACTAGAGGGTTGTCAATTTTGTTGATCTTTTCAAAGAACCATGATTTGATCTGAAATTCATTTTTAAAACAAAATCCAGTTTTTTGGCATAGTTGGGTTCAGAATAAGAAATAAGATTGTACTTTAATGAAGAGTATAGCTGACTGATGGATGGAAAAATGGATCTCTTAAATAAAGAACAGAGAAGAAATTAGAACTCAGCATTTCCAACACTTGACTTTGAAATTTGGTTTCTGGCTCCTTTTGCTCTGTCATTATTATTATTTTTTTTTAAGATTTTATTTATTTATTTGAGAGAGAGAGAGTGAGAGAGAGCACATGAGAGGGGGGATGGTCAGAGGGAGAAGCAGACTCCCTGCTGAGCCGGGAGCCCGATGCGGAACTCGATCCAGGGACTCCAGGATCATGACCTGAGCCGAAGGCAGTCGCTTAACCAACTGAGCCACCCAGGCGCCCCTGCTCTGTTATTATTAAGATCCTACTGTATGGAGCCTTGGACTCCTCGGGCTCACTTCCCCTTCCCAGTTCTTACTTTCCCCATCCACAGATAAAAGGGTAGTGGTCATATGAAAAAGAAAATGGTGGTCATGAAGAGCACTACTTACTGAGTACCTCTTTGTGCTGGATCCTGTGCTGAGCCCTGTTAATGGATCTCACAAATCACAGGCACACAGCTGGAGAGGAACACATTCTTATACTAGAGGTGCTGGCTGCATGGGGTGACCATCTTTGCTGCCTCTGCTTCCTCTTGCCCAGGAAGTACAGCCTCCCTAATGCCAGGGGCTCACAAGCAGTCATCCCTGGGGTAGGGGAGGGTATAGAAACCCCAACTCCAGGGTAGCAAAGGGCCTCCTAAGCTCTAGCACACATCTCCTCTGGGGACAGGGTGCTCACTCACTACTGACACAACCCAGTGGGCCACTACCAGCCAAACTATTACACTGGAAGAGGTATCTCCACTTCATAAATTTATTGACCTTGTATGGAGCAGATCATAGGTCATTTTCTGGGTAGGATTAGCTCTAAGTCTGAAAGGCCTGGTTAGTGTCAGGGAAGTGGTCATAAAGACTTGCTCTGGAAAGATAACCTTGGGCAAGCCATTTAACCTCCCTGAGCCTGGGTTTCCTGATCTGCAATGAGGATGAAGAACATGTCCACAACAGACAGTGACTGGGCCCTTCCATGGGTCAGGCACTAAGATGACACTAGTCACTCAACTCATTCAATCCTCACAAGAGCCCAGTGAAGTGAGACTTAGTATCACCTCCATTGTACACGGAAGAGAACAGAGATTCAGAAAGGATAAGTAGCCAAAGCCACAGAGCTAGTAAGTGGGGAGACAGCATCAGACCCGGACGTCTGACTCTATGCCCTAAGAGCTAAAATGTTATGACACTACCTTACAGGTTTGTCCAGACAACTTTGTGATGGTACAAAGAACCTAGCACAGTGCTCTAGAAGCACTCCTACTCCCTTCCCCAGAGTATGACCCAGGCTCTAAGACCAGCCAGGGCCCAGGGTGCAGGAGACAAGAACAACCCCCGATCCTACCAGGGCTCTCAGCAGCCCAGGGCAAGTAGCCCACTTCTTGCACTTTTCCCTCACATTTTCTGTGGATTATTACAAATGTCAGGAGGGAAGTAACCAACTGATCCTCTGAAACTTCCTTCCTTTCTCTCTCTGCATGTTCTCTCTCCCACTTCTGTTTGTAGCCGATCAGGCACAAACCTGGCTTAAGCTTGGTGAGACCACACTGGATATATCCTGGCTGGATGGCTGGATTTCTCAGCCCCTTCACCCCCACAGCAGGCTCCCAACGCACCCAGTTCCCTCCAGCTCCCCCTGAGGGAAGATCCCCTGCAGGGCACCCTCCTTGTCCACTCACCCTGGGGGGCTCACCCATGCCTGACATCCCCCAAGTCTCTCCCTCCAGCTCAGATTAATCTCCTGAGTTCCAGGCCCCTCCATCCAAATGCCTCACGGGCCAGCAGGCCTTAGAGGACACTCATCGTCTTTTCTCTAAAACCTGCTTCTCTCCTGGAAACAGCATCACCACCCTTCTAGCTACCTGAGGGAATTCAAACACTGAGGCCAGCAGGGAAATGCTGTGTCTGAGTCACACAGAGCCAGGGATCTCTAATCCAAGTCCAGGGAATAATCTAAGCTGCTCCTTAAGAGGTCCCAGTCTATCTGAAGTCCACGCAGAAAATAAGCACCGCAACAGGATCAGTATTGGGTACCATTTGAATTCCCAAGAGCTTCCTTTTCTTCAGTTAGATTAATGACAATAGCACCAGACAGTATTTATAAAGTGCTTATACCATTGCCAAGCACAGTTTTAAAGCACTTTGCATGCACTGACCCACAGGCACTACTGTATTTACATCTCTAACAATTTAAATGAAGCACAGAGAAATCAAACAAGTTGCCACGGGCAGCACAGCCGCTGACTGGTGGACCTCTGATACAAGTCCAGGCAGTCTGCCTCCAAAGCTCAGGACATACTGCTATCTTCTTATGAACTATTTAAAACAAATTTTACTAGTGGGAAATTGTATAAATAATGAAAAACAAATGAAAAAGTGGCTGAGATATGATCAATGTACAGTAAGTTACACACGTTAAAAGTGAATTTTAAAAAAGAAAAACAAAACTAGAGGCATCACAATTCCAGGTTTCAAGTTATATTATAAAGTGGTAGTAATTAAAACAGTATGATACTGGCAAAAAAATGGACACATAGATCAATGGAATAGAATAGAAAAGCCAGAAATAAACACACAGTTTTATGGTCAATTAATCTTCGACAAAAGAGGAATGAATATGCAATGGGAAAGACATTCTCTTCAACAAATAGCGTTGGGCAAACTGGACAGCTACATGCCAAAGAGTGAAACTGGATCACTGGATTAAAGATCTAAATGTGAGACCTTAAACCATAAAAATCCTTGAAGAGAGCACAGCAGTAATTTCTCTTACATTGGCTGTAGCAAATTTTTCTAGATATGCCTCCTGAAGCAGGGGAAACAGAGCAAAAATAGACTATTGGGACTACATCAAGATGAAAAGCTGCACTGTGAAGGAAACAATCAACAAAGCTAAAAGGCAACCAACTGAATGGGAGAAGATATTTGCAAATGACATATCCAGTAAAGGATTAGTATCCCAAATATATAAAGAACTGATACCACTCAACACCCCAAACCAAATAATCCTATTAAAAATGGCAGAAGACACGAACAGACATTTCTTCAAAGAAGACATCCAGATGGCCAATAGACACATGAAAAGATGCTCAACATCACTTATCATCAGGGAAATGCAAACCAAAACTACAATGAGATATCACCTCACACCTGTCAGAATGGCTAAAATTAACAACACAGAAACAACAAGTGTCAGTAAGGATGTGGAGAAAATGGAACCCTCCTGCACCATTGGTGGGAATGTGATCTGGTGCAGCTACTCTGGAAAACAGTAATGAGGTTCCTCAAAAAATTAAAAATAGAACTACCCTACAATCTAGTAATCACACTACTGGGTATTTACCCAAAAAATACAAAAACTCTATTTCAAAGGGATACATGCACCTCTATGTTTATTGTAGCATTATTTACAATAGCCAAATTATCGAAGCAGACCAAGTGTCCATTGACAGATGAATGGATTAAGAAGGTGTGGTATATATACACAATGGAATATTACTCAGCCATAAAAAGAATGAAAGCTTGCCATTTGCAACAACATGGATGGAGCTAGAGAATATAATGCTAAGTCATAAGAGAAAGACAGATACCATATGATCTCATTCATATGTGGAATTTAAGGAACAAAACAAATGAACAAAGGAAAAAAAGAGAGAGAGAGAGGAGAGACAAACCAAGAAAAAGACTCTTTTTAAAAAATTTTTTTATTGTTATGTTAATCACCATATATTACATCATTAGTTTTTGATGTAGTGTTCCATGACTGTTTGTGCATAACACCCAGTGCTCCATGCAGAATGTGCCCTCTTTAATACCCATCACCGGCTAACCCATCCCCCCCCATGCCCCTCCCCTCTAGAACCCTCAGTTTGTTTTTCAGAGTCCATCGTCTCTCATGGTTCGTCTCCCCCTCCGATGTCCCCCCCTTCATTCTTCCCCTCCTGCTATCAAGAAAAAGACTCTTAACTATAGAGAACAAACTGGTGGTTGCCAGAAGGGAGCTGGGTGGGGGAATGGGTGAAATAGGTGATGGAGATTTAAGAGTACACCTAACATGATGAAAATAAAATAAAACTTACGTAAAAAAATTTTTAAAAAGTGGGTTGCATACAGTCACTCTGGAAAAAAAAGTGAATAATCTAATGCGTTTCCCATATGAAGACACTTGTGATGCCATTATCACGTTACATTCAGTATGATCTCAGGTATGCATATATGTATATAGAAAATGCAGAGATAAGAGATATACCAAATGCTAAGAATGCTCTCTGGGTGATAGGATCATGGGTAATTGAAAATCTGTACCTTTCGAGATGTTTCTAATTTCCTACAAAGAATATGCACTACTTTGGGGTGCCTGGGTGGCTCAGTCGGTTAAGCATCTGCCCTTGGCTCAGGTCATGATCCTGGAGTCCCAGGATCAAGTCCCGCATTGGGCTCCCTGCTCAGCGGAGAGTCTGCTTCTCCCTCTGCCCCTCACTCCACTCTCTCTCGCTCTCTCTCTCAACTAAGATCTTTAAAAAAAAGATTTTATTTATTTATTTGACAGAGAGAGACACGGCGAGAGCAGGTACACAAGCAGGGGGGAGTGGGAGAGGGAGAAGCAGGCTTCCCACCGAGTAGGGAGCCCAGTGCGGGGCTCGATCCAGGACCCTGGGATCAGGAGCTGAGCTGAAGGCAGGCGCTTAACGACTGAGCCACCCAGGTGCCCCTCAAATAAATAAAATCTTAAAAAAAAAAAAAAAAAAGAATATGCACTACTTTAAAAAGTTAGAACAAGGGGCGCCTGGGTGGCTCAGTCGTTAAGTGTCTGCCTTCGGCTCAGGTCCTGATCCCAGGGTCCTGGGATCGAGCCCTGCATCGGGCTCCCTGCTCGGCGGGAAGCCTGCTTCTCCCTCTCCCACTCCCGCTGCCTGTGTTCCCTCTCTCACTGTGTCTCTCTCTGTCAAATAAATAAATAAAATCTTTAAAAAAAAAAAAAAGCTAGAACAACAAATGTAATATTTGTTTGTTTGTTTGTTTGTTTGTTTATTTGACAGAGAGAGACAGCAACAGCAGGAACACAAGCAGGGGGAGTGGGAGAGGGAGAAGCAGGCTCCTCGCCGAGCAGGGAGCCCGGTGCGGGACTCGATCCCGGGACTCCGGGATCATGACCTGAGCCGAAGGCAGACGCTTAACTACTGAGCCACCCAGGCGCCCAACAAATGTAATATTTTAAAGTAATGAGGTGATGAATTAAAAATGAAGCCCCTAACCTTCTCCCCAGGCCCACCTCCCTGCAGGGATCACACCAGATCATTGTAAGCTCCAAAGAAGGGGGTGTGTGCAGCCTGGCCAGCCCCTCAGTCCCACCGTACTTACTGTATTTCAGTTCCAAGATGCTTGAGGGAAATGTTCTGAAGGGCCAAGGGCATGGCAGGCACGGGCTGCAAGGCAGCCGCCACACCCACAACCCCGGGGGGTGTTCGCACAGGGCACAGGAAGTCCTCCAGCTCTGCCTCCTCTTGCTCTGGGGAAAGAAGAAAAGGGCAGTCATCCACTTGGGTCACTGCACTTGGACACACTAGACAGAGGTGCTACAGGCTTAGCTCCTAGGTTGGAGTCGGGGGCTGCCCGAGCAAGCCTTCCTTGTAGGTTAAGAGCAGCCAAAGAGGCAGGCTTTTCATCATATGTTCTCCCAGGAAAATGATGCATCTTGCTGAGAAAGTCTTCCTGAAGACTCCGTTAAAATATGCAGAACTGCAGATACTTCTACCTCTGAGAATCCATCCTAAAAAAGTTATCTGATGCAGATAAAACTTTATGAACCAAGAGGTTCATCCTGGCCCTGTCTGGCCTCAACCTGGAAATAACTCCCTCAAACTGGAAGTAAAGATCTGGGGAGAGGTTAAATAAATCACGATGCCCTCAGAAAACAGAATATTATTCAGCCGTTTAAAAGGATGCTAATGAAGAATGTTTAAGAACACAAGGAATAGGCATGATCCTCCATGATCCTGGAGGAAGGGCACTGGAGCAGGGCCTAGAGGGCAGGAAAGGATTTTGACCTGCCGAAGGAGTGAGGGAGGATCTTTCTGGGTGTGTAAGTACAGGCAGCAGCAAGGGGTTCCAGGCCCAGAGCTGAGGATGCTGGGAGGGACCAGAGGAGACAAGGCTCGGAAGGACAAATGGGCAGGGGAGTGCTAAGAGGGGAGCTCATCTGGCTGGACCCACAGGGCCCTCTGGGGGATTCAACAGAAGCCCCAAGGAATCTGGCCTACAGCTGTGGAGTTGGAAGACCTGAAGCCAAATCATGGTTCTGTTGGAAGGGTGCTATGACCAGGCTGGAAATCACATTTTCTCTTCCAGCCTCAGGTTCCACATTTTTATTTATTTATTTATTTTTTAAGATTTTATTTATTTATTTATTTGAGAGAGAGAGAGAGAGAGAGAGAGAGAGAAACAGCATGAGAGGGGATAGGGTCAGAGGGAGAAGCAGGCTCCCCGCCGAGCCGGGAGCCCGATGCGGGACTCGATCCCGGGACTCCGGGATCATGACCTGAGCCGAAGGCAGTCGTTTAACCAACTGAGCCACCCAGGCGCCCTCAGGTTCCACATTTTTAAAATGGGAAGGATACTCCCCACCCTGTCTCTTGCAGAGATCAAGGATATGAACATATTTAGAAAACCATAAAGCCCCATTCTGTGGACTTGCATCTTTCAAAAGTAGTCTTTAACCCAGACTTTGAGTTGTTTCAAAATAATTAAGGTCTTCTGGTTTATTAATACTTTAACCATCTTTATTCTCCCTCATTCAGAGCAAAAACATGTACAATGTGTCTCAGATTTTAATGTCTTGGCAAGTACTTCCCCTAACTGCCAACATCTGTTTTAACTTCCACCTGTGGCCCTAAATCTCCTTTGAGGTCACACCAACTAAGCCTTGGCGGTAAATGTCACCGCTGGTTGGATTCACCAGGGAGGAAACAGTGGCTCAGAAGGCTTCTGGTGGCCAGGGTCACACAGCCGGCAGCCGAGCTGCGCACTCACAGTTCCTTGCTTTGCCACTAAAACTATGTGGCTTGTCAGAGCAGGCTTTGTGACAGGCAGACGGTTCCAAGAAGGGAGGGGCTGCCCCCGGAAGGCACCAGCCCCCAGTGCACGGAGGTCTTCAAGGGACAGCTACGGTGGTGATGCCACAGTGAAGGTCAGCACTTCCTGCAGGAAACAGAACTGACTGCCCAAGGCTCTGGTCTGGGCATACCCTCAGTGAGGAGAAATACCCTCAGTGAGCAGACCACACACGGAATTCTCGGCAGCATTTATTTGTAATTCTCCCTGTGCCTGAGCTGCAGGCACTGCTCTAACACCAGTAGGAAGTCACTGCCCAGTGAAAGGGGCCTGGGCCAGCAGGTCACATCCCGGCCGGGCCCTGTCCGCAGGTGCTTCCTCAGCACGAGGAGAGGGTTGTGAGCCTGCAGACTAGGGTTCAAATTTCAGTGCTGACATTTCCTTGCTCTGTGACTTTGAACAGCTCCCTTGGCCTCTGTGGGCCTCAGTTCCCTCTTCTGTAAGATGGGAACAACACTACCTTATAACATTGATGTGAGGATTAGATAACGTGATGCGTGTAAAGTGTTATGACAGTGTAAGTGGTATGCATATTTTTATGATAATATATACTTACAAGAGTGCTATTTTATGTAAATTGGGTCCTACTTGGGCAACATATAAATTATAAATTGGTTTGCCCTTGATCTTTCTCAGCTCTTGTGGAGACCAATGTTTCGGTAAAGCATAAAATAAAGGTATAAACGTTTAAAAGCTGTAGAGAAGCGAACATGACTTGCAGATTGCTCAACAGCAGTGATAGGGCACTTCTTACAAGATGAAATGTCTGTGACTCAAAGTCAGATGTGAGTCAGTTGGTTTTCACTGCTCTAGAAGCAGGCTTTGCTTCCTCCCAGGAAGGGTGGAGACTGGAGGTGGGGCAACCTGCTCCAGACAGCTAATCCAGGGCCTCCCAGCTTGCTCACAAGTCCAGAAACGTCTTTCTGGGTGGGCTGGGGAAGGTTTTGCAGGGACCTGGTCGGGGAGGGTGAAGGCTTGCCGTGGGAGGAGAAAGGCTTCAGGAGAGGCCCACATCCCAGCTTCCTGCGTCTCCCACCAGTGTCCTCCTTGGACAACGTCCTCCCCGCCATGTCCCCAGCAGGGGCTGGCCCAGAAGAGGCCCACTAGGTGTGCTAAACCAAAGCCACAGAATTCAAGAGCTTGGAAAGAGTTCAGCACAGTAGAAGAACCTGTGGGATCCCAAAGCCATTTTAGTTCCAGACATACAAGAATTCGGTTATCAGGAGAGTGTCTCGTTGCTTCTAATTTGAGGCTGATCTCCAGCAACTGTGCTCACTCAGGCTGCAGTTCTGCACTCAGCCAGGGTGTCTGGCTCTCTGGCAGATGGGGACTAGAGGGTGGAATGGAAGTACAGAGGCACAAACAAATCCTTCCCCAAAGAAAGCCCTTACAAGCATGAAACACCCAGAAGGTTCTTGGAGGAAATGACTGATAATTATTATTAACACTAAACAACAGCCGTTATTATGTACGTGTACACATGTAACAACCACCTTATTAGGACAGCTACTATGCATTGAGCAATTACTATGTGCCTGGCATTAGGCTAAGGGTTTTACGTTCCCTTCCTCATTTAATAATAAAATCCAATGCATTTGCTCACAAATATCCAATGTACCAGGCAGGGCACCCGGTACCAGGGACATAAGTGACAAAGACATGGCCCCCGCCCCTGGGGGCAGAGACTGACAAGGATGCTATAATGAGAACACAACGTGACAGGCCTTGTTAGAACCATGTGAACAAAGTGTTGAGGGCTCATACAGAGTCCAGCTGGCAGAGTGCTGGGGGGCTTCCAAGGGGAGGCTGGCAAGAGCAGGAGGCAACACTGGAGCGTGGCTATAAAGAACAAGCAGGAATTTGCCAGGCAGACACGCTTCTGGTGCTGCTGAAGCTCACGGCATGAGGTGGGCATTGGGGGGAGCAGGCAGAGGTGAGACAAGAGAGGACGAGCCCTGAGCATTGTGCTGAAAAGCTGGGCCTGGGACGTGGTAGGGGGCCTTGCGAGGGGACGGGGCTCCAGCACTCATTTCAGAAAGCCCACTCGGGCCGCAGTGGGGAGGATGGGTCCGAGTTGGCAGGCTGCCACGACACGGGACACGGGCCAGGGCCGAGGAGGCTGCTGGGGCTTTCCCGCTAGGAGCTGGGGCCTGACCCGGGGCACTGGCAGTGAGCAGGGGCCGGAGGGCAGGCACGGCCAGCACGGTGACAGACCGGCTTGGCTCACCACCGAGACTGCCGAAGGGGCAAGGGGGGAGGGCGGCGCCCTGTTCGGCAGCAACCGGGTAAGTGAAGGGCCATTTCAAGGGGGGAAGGAAACTGGGGGAGCAGAGGGTCAAGGGCAGATGAGCTCGGTCCGGCACAGGTAGAACACCCAGGTACAGAGATCTAGAGGTGCCTGGCCACAAGTCGTGCCCTGGCCTCGTCGGCCTCCCTGTTACCACGCCGCAGCGCGGAGCTGTGACAAGTCTCCAAGCTCTTACGGGGGCAGCGGGGGTGCTCTGTCCCGATTCTCAACCTGCCAAGCACACTGCCAGCCACGCCCCAGCGTGGGGTGGGAGGGTATGATCTCCAGGACTCCTCCACGCTGAGGGTGTCCTAGGACTTGGGACCGAGAAACCTCCTTTGCGGCCCACGTGGGGGTGAAGGATTCTGCTTACGGGACCACCACGGATAAAACCACTGCTCTACCCAACTCGCAGCACAAAAGCCTACGTGTCAGAACAGCAACAATAGCTGCATTTCTCACTAACCTTCCTCACAGCAACCCTGTGCGAGTCTCTCCAGAACTTCCCGCAACAGTCATCGAACTAGCAGCTGCCGTTTCCTGAGCTCGGACAACGTGCAGGCCTTGTTTCAACCACTCCAGGTGCATGGATTCACTGAGTTCTCATAATAACCTTAAGAAGTGGGTATGGCTTATGAAGCTCATTTTATACGGAAGGAAACTGAAGCTCAGAAAGACTAAGCGCACAGGATTAGGATTTGAAGCCAGACGTCCTGGCCTCGGAGCCCCTATTCCTGCCCTCGAGGCTACACTGTGTCCTAACTGATCCTGACTCACCCCCCCCCGGCTCTTTGCTTCTTTAGCAGAGGCTCCCCCCGCTCACTCCCAGCAGGAGGGGCAAGGCTTGGTCACCACGAGCCTTGGGGGTGCGGGCAGGAGGCGAACCCACTGGGTACCTAGCTCGAGGCGCAGGGCGGGCCCATTGGCAGCCAGGGCGGCATCGGGGGCGGCGGGAGGCGCAGGCGGGCTGCTGTGGAACTCCCAGCGCTTCATCTGCAGCTGCTGCAGCCAATACAGCATCACTTGCTTGGTGGCAGCCTGAGAAGCACAAGGGTTAATCGGTATGGCCCTGTGCCCTCACGTGGCACTAGGTCTGCGACGCGGGAAGGTCCCAGGAGGCTTGGTAATTCTCTCCCTCCCAGAAAAAAAAAAACAAACAAACTGTCACGGCCGATGGGTGCCCACCTCTGAAACACCACCCGCTTCTTGGCCACAGAAGAGAATCAGGACCGGTCCCAAACCCTGAGGTCCCTTAACCTTTCTGGGGCTCAGTTTCCTCATCTGTGCTAGGACGGCGACAGCCATGAGGTAAGGAAGGTGAAGCGTTCAGCACAGTAGCTGACGCACTGCAGGTGCTCAAAACGGGGTCCCTGGACAAGGGCCTTTGGGGGCGGTAAGAGATAGGGAGAGAACTTTGAAAGTCTGGGCTGGTGGCGGGGGGGCTGGCACCATTACCATCTCCCTTTGCGACATCTCAATGTCTTAACTGACTGTGATATGGTGATTTATAAGAAACGTATATCTGGTCATTCAAATGACCAAAAGCATATTTTTCATATGTATTTGATCTTTGTCCATGGTTTCTGGCTCACAGCTCCTAAATCCCTTAGAATTTCCTGGGATAAGGGCAATAAAGATGACTTTTGTTGTTTTAATACAGTAACTCTTAGAAAGCCCTTAGGTAACCTAATGATGGGGGTGCTGGGTGCCAGGAGAATCAATCATGTGATTAGGCTTGGAACTTTCAGTCCCATCCGCCTCCCTCCCAGGAGGGGAGAGGGGCTGGAGGCTGAATGGGAGAATGGCCAACGACTTAGTCAACATAACTATGTAATGAAGCCTCCCTAAAAACCCAAAGGACTGGGTTTGGAGAGCTTCTGGGCTGGTGAACATGGCAATGTGGGGAGAGTGGCGTACCCGGAGAGGGTGTGAACACTCCTGCCCTTCCCCAGACCTTGCCCTGTGCATCTCTTCATCAGCCTGTTGACTGGTATCCTTTCTCACATCCTTTAATAAACTGGTGAATGTAAGTGTTTCCCTGAGTTCTGGGAGCTGCTCTAGCAGACTAATGGAACTTAAGGAGGAGGTCAGTGGAAACTCCAATCTGTAGCCGGTTGTCAGACACACAAGTAACAGTCTGGAGTTTGCCACTGGCATCTGAAGCCAGGTGTGGGAGAAGTCTTATAGGCCTAAGCCCCTCAACCTGTGGAATCTGAGGCTGTCTCTGGGTAGACATTGTTAGAATTGAGTTGGGGGTGCCTGACTGGCTCAGTTGGTAGAGCACACAACTCTTGATCTCAGAGTTGTGAGTTTGAGCCCTACATTGAGCATGGAGCCTACCTAGAGAAAGAGAGAGAGAACTGCTTGGTGTTGTGGGGGGGCAGTGGTATGGGGACCCTCCATGTCCCACGTTGGAATTGGGTCCAGGAAACCTAAAAGACTGACTTTTTATGGAATGGAGAGAAACCCTCCTCTGTTTTGGGGACGCACCAAAATCATGGATATGACTGGGGACTGGAAAGCCATATGCACACAGTAACGACACAGTGGCACCCTTCAGGTACCCCAAACAAGGCAATGGTTGATGATGGTCATTAGTCTCCCTGGATGATCCAAATACCTACTTTCCCATCTATTCTGTTGCTGGATCCTCCAGGAGGGACCAGCCCTTCTACAGATGGAGAACTAAGGCTCTGAAGTTGCTCAGGCAGGTGGTGGCGGAGCTGGTCCCAGAACGTGGATCTCCCCCTTTGGACCAGAGCTTTGTGGTCATTTACGGCCCAGACTGTGGCTTACCTAGAGAAGGCCTGGGATCAGCTGGGCCAAGGAAGCCAGGCAGCTGGCTGGGAGTGGATGGTAAGCCTCACAGAGCTGCCTACAAGGCCATGTGAGAACAGCGGCAGGCGGCAGGCTATGGGGCAACCAGGGCAGGCTCCCCCTTCTGAGTGGTCCACAGGTAAGGTGTGCACGAGGCCAGGGGGCTCCATGAAAGAGGCCCTAGGCCTGTCAGAGAGGTACCACGTAAGATAAAATAAAATGTTGCCCACCAGTCTTCTCATTCTATACACTCTCCCTGAGAGACCCTCAGCCCCTCCCAGGCCTTCACCATGACCTTGTGCTAACAAGCTCCAGCCCATACCCAAATGCCCCATTTTATTAATTCACTGGACAGGTGTATATTAAGCACCTACTGTACGTGTCATGGTCCCATCCTCTTGGAACTTAAGAGTCTACTGGGTGGGTATCCTACGGCCTCCCTCGGTCGTGACTGGCCCAGCTGGACAGTCAGCCACCCCTGACTCCTCCCTTGCATTCTAAGTTTTTCTCTATCCCACAGCCACATTGAGCCTTCTAAACATTTTAATCTCACAGAGCTTCCTTGCTTAAAGCTCTTTGACAATTTCCCACAGCCCACAGGACAAAGTCCAAGCTCCCAGGCCTAACTCACAAATGCCCTATGCTGCGGCCCCTGCTCTCCCACTCCAACTTTTGGGCCCCTCTGTACCCCAGGCTCCTGTGATTGGCCAGGACACTCTGGGCTGTATCATGTTTCCTGTCTTTGCCCATGGGGCTCTCGTGGCCAGGAATACCCTTCTCCCTCTTGTCTGCTCGTAGAAAACCAAATCCCTTTTTCAGGCCTCAGATGTCATCTCCTCCTCTGTGCTTCCCTCCTGGGTGGACCCTTCCGCTCAGTAGAACCACACTTTGCTGGTACAGACCTAGCGTATCTACAGAACATTTCACTGTGTGTGCCAGTCTCCCTCAGTTCCCTTATCCCCGCAGTAAGCTGTTGGAGAACCTGGGGGCAGGTATGATTTGGCTCCATGCCCCAGTGCTTAGCACAGAGCCAGGCACAAACAGATCAAGGGAACAGTAAGAGACATGTGTTGGAGATCCAGTAGACAGCACTCAGCCTCTGTGGGAGGGGACACATGACCCATAACCTCTAAAATGCCTTCCCTGGCCTGGAATTCCAGGTTTGCCTTATTTTATCTGATTTTCCCAGCCTGGTCACCACCCAAGCCCAGCCATTAAAGGGGAACTGAAACTATGGGCTACATCCAGAGGCTCAACAGATGTCCAGTTGGCTGGGAGTGGGGGTGAAGGGGCAGAAGACGGGGTGGGGTCGGGGAGGCTGTCTCCTGGCACAGTCTTCTCTGATGAGTGTGAATCCCAGAACTCTTAGCCCAGATTTGTCTTTCCACTCTTTTTTTTAAATTTTTTAATTTTTTTTAAATGTTTTTTATTTATTTATTCATGAGAGTCAGAGAGAGAGAGAGAGAGAGAGAGAGGCAGAGGCAGAGGCAGAGGCAGAGGGAGAAGCAGGCTCCCCGCCCAGCAGGGAGTCCGATGCGGGACTCGATCCCAGGACCCTGGGATCATGACCTGAGCTGAAGGCAGACGCTTAACCATCTGAGCCACACAGGCGCCCCTCCACTCTTTTTTTTTTTTTTTAAAGATTCTATTTATTTATTTGAGAGAGAGAGAGAATGAGAGAGAGCACACGAGAGGGGGGAGGGTCAGAGGGAGAAGCAGACCCCCCGCCGAGCAGGGAGCCCGATGCGGGACTCGATCCAGGGACTCCAGGATCATGACCTGAGCCGAAGGCAGTCGCCCAACCAACTGAGCCACCCAGGCGCCCTGTCTTTCCACTCTTGACATGAACATTATGACCTTGGTTCTATCACCATGTGGGTTCATTAAATAGGAATTTATTGAGCACCCACTAGGTGCTAGGCTGTATCTAGATGCTGGGATTAATTCAACAATTTGTAGGTGCCAGATGCTTACACACCTTGTTTTAAACCTCACAAACTACCTAGATTCTAAGAGGTTAAGTAATTTGCCCAGGGTGACACAGCTAGTAAGCAGCTGATGTAGAATTTGAATCCAAGCCTGTCTGAGTTCAAAGCACATGGCCTTTCCACTGTTTCAGGCCTTCTCAGTTAAAGGTGATAATAAAACAAAACCTACTGATGGTAAAACACGTTAAGACACGCCTCTATGAACATTCTAGGCTGATCTGAAAAACCAAAGTATTTTATCTCCCAATCCCCGCCAATGTTTGCTAAGCATTCACTCCTCTTGGCCAAAATGTCAAGAAAAGTGATTCAGAATCCGGGCCACGAGAGGATTGCACAATTCATATTTTGACTATATTTCAGCCCCAAGTAAGAAAGTTAAGGTAATTGCATTGTTAAGGCACACCAAAAAGTAAGTTTTGATACAGTACTGAGAGGTAGAAAGACTCAGGGATTTCAAGTGTGGGCTACACCACTCTGGAGATGCATGACCTCTGGCTGGTCACTTCACCTCTCCAAGACTCTGTTTCTTGATTCTAATATGGGTACATCATCCCAGCTTTTGTCGTGGGAGCCCAATGAGGAAATGGGTGTGACTGCGTTTTGGAATGCACTAAACCCTGGCCACCCAGGGTTCACTGGGGGAGATCAGAGCCTGTGATCCTTGTTCCAGTAAATTTACTGTGACCACCCACACGTGCCCAGCCGTGCCCTGGGAACTCACCCTGGCTGAAAAATTAAAAAACTGCTCCATTTACCTTCAGAGTAATAATCCGGCTGGGAGTCTTGATTTCAAAAGTCCCCTCCTCGGCGTCCGCCTTGCAGTCAAAGACCGCACTGGAGAGGTCGATGCTGTCCAAGGGACTGGCATCCTGCGCGGTCCGCGAATAATACAGGTGACATTTCTTCTCGTCGTAGAAGAACCAGCGGGATTTCCAGCCCCGAATGGGCCCTTTGCCGCCAAATTTACTTAGATAGCCACAGAGTTTCTTGGGGGCCGCCTCCAAGGGACGGGCGCAGCCCTCCGACTCCTCTGCAGGCAACAGCTCGGGGCCTCCGGCCGAGCCGGCAGGCTCTTCGGACCTGGGGACGGAGGAGCTAGACTCTGCGGGGTTCTCGTGGGCGCCCTCCATCGCCGCTAGAGACCGCCGACGTTCTGGAAGCCAGCAGCCAGCTCCGGCCCAATCTCGGAGACTCAGGGGGTGCTTCCCAAGAGGAAGAAATGTGGGCGGGGGCGGGGCCAGTAGCGACCCGCCCTCCGGAGACGGCTAGAACGCGGACCGCGGCGGTTAAGTGCGCCTTTGACTGAAAGCCCAGGTGGGGCGGCTGGCCACGCCCCTCCCGGTCTCACTGCAGCCAGGCCACGCCTTCGGCACG
Organism: Mirounga leonina; assembly: GCF_011800145.1. Lineage (NCBI taxonomy): Eukaryota > Metazoa > Chordata > Mammalia > Carnivora > Phocidae > Mirounga > Mirounga leonina. The sequence continues at coordinate 32,157,699 of NW_023270433.1, read as the reverse complement.
CCCTCTGCCAGCACCGCCCATCCCGCCTGCTTCCGGCTTTTACTCCACGCCTGTCAGCCATCGTTAGTGAGGGTCGCTGCGGCGCGTGAGGGGGCCCTCAGGTTGAAGGCGTGGTGTCATTGAGCTAGGTTAACTGGCGGCAGAGAAGCGGGAAGAGACACTTGTCCCTAACTAAGCTGCCTTGGTAACTCGCGTAATAACGTAGAAGGACGGTCTTTCTTGCGTCCGCCTTTACCCGCAGGTGCGGTGAGGGTTACCATCGGACGGCGCATTCCGCGGCCATTGGCTGAGAGGGACGCCGGCTCGATGACGCCACTTCCGGCGCAGCTCTGGGCGCTCACGAGTCTGGGGCCCCTCCCGCAGGCTTCTGTCCGGCGTTTGTTTAGCACCTTGGTGACTCTTCGCTGCCCGCCGCGGACTCCGTGCATCTGCCCAGGCCCGGCTGCTGCTAAGTGATGATGCTGAAAAACTAAGTAATATATTTGCAAACCAGGTCTAGTGTTTTACAAAGAATTATATAGTACATCTAGAAGGAGTTATTTTAGAGATGCAGGGGTATTTTAATAACTAGAAAAAAATTACATCTGAAGCGCAAAAACAAGCATTTTAATATTTTCTAAAAAGGTACGTGATCAAATTCAACATCTATTTCTGAAGTTTAAAAATGTCTATTATGGAAATATAGTTGGCACACAATGTTTCACAGTTTTTTAATAAAACAAATAGCACATCCTGTTCTAGATTTTTCTAGCTAAATATTAGATATTTGAAAGAATAATTATAATAATTTCAAATATACGACCTACGACTGAAAAACTCAAGAGTTTTCCCACTAATATTCCAGGATCTAATCCAGGATTCAACATTTGGTCATCATGTTCCCTTAGTCTCCTCCGAACTATGACATATTTCAGCTTTTCCTTGTTGTTGTTTTTTTTATGACCCTGACATTTTTGAAGGGTACTGGGTCAGCTATTTTGTAGAATACTGTGAATTTGGGGTTGTCTGGCGTTTTCTCATGATAGACTGGGGTGATAGGTTTTGGGGGAGACTACCACCACAGAGGGGAAGTGCCCCTCTCATAATATCCAGCTATGTGATATACATATGGTGATGGTACCTCCATCACTTAGTCGAGGTGGTTTCTGCCAGGTTTCATGGCTATAAAGTTACCTCAACAGAATAGAGTCACTGAGTCTCCACCACAAGAAGCTCCACCTTCTGGCGGGTGTGGGGGCACAGTTGATAGGATTTTTTACAGTCTTTTAGAAGTTCATTTCCAAGAGTGAACAGGTTAGGGTAGCCAAATCTTTGAAGAAAAAAGCAATTAAAAAGGATTTGGCCTACTAGATATTCAGATTTTTAATTCAACCAAAAAGTATTTCGTGGGCGCCTTCTGCCAGGCACCATTTAAAATGCAGGGCCACAGTGATGAACAGGACAACCCTCAGACCCCACTGGGCTGTCATTCTAGTCCAAGGAGACAAGCCATTGACAGGTAAACAAGTAAATGATCATGGTGACCTCAGATTCTCATACTTTCTAGGAAGGAAATGAACAATGATAAGAACAAAAGAATTTAGTGTTTTCTAGTACAGGGACAGGCACATAATGGAGTAAATTCAGAAAAACATATAAATAAGTGTAGGAATGTAGTACAGGGCAGGGTTTCTCAACCCTTTTTACCATTATTATCCCTAAAGGAAACTTTTCAGACTTTTCCCCTAATCACCACCTCCCATAAAATTTTACCACAGATATAATATGTATCTCTTTATGTACTGCATGTTTGTCTGTGCTTTATACATAAAAAAGAGTGGGATTTTCTTTTGTACCCCAAGAGCCAATTTTCAAACCCTTGGGGGTGATGTCCCTATTGAGAATTCATGGTATTGGAGTGTAAGAGGAAGTTAGAATTTCAAATCAGTGGGGGACATGATGAAATATTTAATAAGTTAGTTTAGATATTCACCTAATACGTTATATCAAAATAGTATTGATGTAGATTAGAAAAGTATGCATAAAAATGAAACCATAATATACAATCAAATGGAGTGTTACTCAGCCTTAAATAGGAACAAAATTCTGACAGATGCTATAACATGGATGAACTTTGAAAATTTCTGCTAAGCAAAATAGACAAGACCCAAAAGGACAAATATTGTATAGTTCCACTTACATGAATTACCTAGAATAGGCAAATTTCTTTATGAGAAAGTGTGATAGAAATTACTAGGGGTTGGAGGAGGGAGAGATGAGGAATTACTATTTAATGGGTACAGAGTTTGTTTGAGATGATGAAAAACTTCTAGAAATGTATAGTGGTGATGGTTGTAGAATACTATGAATGTGCTTGATGGCACTGAATTGCCACTTAAAAATGGTTAAAATGATAAAAAAAATTAAATGAAACCATAAAATACTCAAAGAAAGTAAAGGCTAATATTTATATAATCTTGGATCAAGGGAAGAAAGACCTTTATGAACACATCAAAAAACAGCACCCAGGGACGCCTGGGTGGTTCAGTTGGTTAAATGTCTGCCTTTGGCTCAGTTCATGATTCCAGGGTTCTGGGATCGAGTCCTGCACTGGGCTTCTTGCTCAGTGGGGAGACTGCTTCTCTTTCTGCCTGCCACTTCCCTTGCTCATGCATGCGCACGCTCTCTCTCTCTCTCTCTCTCTCTGACAAATAAATAAAATCTTAAAAACAAACAGCACATAGAATTTAAATATGTATTTATATATGTATTACATATGTATGTGTATAAAATATTGGAAAGATGATGCATAATGTTGGTAGCATTTTCTCTAGGAGGTAAGATGAAGAATAATTTTCATTTTCTTCTATTTGCTTTTCTATATTTTCCACAGTTTAAAAAATATAATTTAAATCTTTAGAAAAATGTACTCATAAGTACACATCTGTTCCTGTTTTTAAGTTGCTCCAAAGTTGAATATAATTCCTTAATTCAAGAATGGGGATCATACAGACCTCTGGGTATAAAATAAAGAAGTCACGGGGATGAAAAGTCCAGCAAGGGGAATATCATCAATAGTGTTGTGATAACTTTGTATGGTGACAGATGGTGACTATACTTATTGTGGAGAGCATTAAAGAAAAAAGTAAAAGAATGGAGATCATAAACCTTTTCTCCAATCTCTACTCCTATAGGAAACAATCAAGAGAGTCACATACAAAAAGCAGATTAAGCTAAGGAGCTTTCTTAGAGAAAGAAATACATAACATCCAACTCTTGGGAGTTGTAGATTAAGGACACAGTCTAGAACACTCTCACTGTGGTAGTAAAGAGTTGGAAGGGGTAATGCAGGTCTCTCAACTTTTCCACCTTGTTACAGATTGAATTGTGTCTCCTCTAAATTCATATGTTGAAGCCCTAACGGCCCCCTCCCCCAGTACCACAGAATGTGACTATTTTTGAAGACAGGGCCCTTAAAGACGTAATTAATGTAAATGATATAATTAATGTAAAATGAGGTTCCAATCTGACTTATAAGAAGAGAAGATCTGTCTACAAACAAAGGAGGCAGGCCTCAGCTGAAATCAGCTCTGTCGACTCCTTGATCTTGGATTTCTAGCCTCCAGAATTGTGAGAAAATAAATTTCTCTTGTTTAAACCACCCAATCTGTACTTTGCTTGGCAGCCCCAGCAACAAACACACATCCCTAACAACAAAATGAGCTTCCTTGGAAACCCATCCAAGACACAGCCCAAAGTGGCTTAGAGCACCCATGAAAACTCCCTGAAGCCTTCTTTTATAAACATAAACAAATACAAATTCATATCAGACACTTTTGTCTAAAATATTTACACTAATTTCCAAAAAGCAAAATAGTCACACTGTACTCCCAAGCACCTCCACTCTGAAGGATGTGGGGAGGGGCAGGACATACAGTTCCCAGTTGGGGTGGTAGGTGTCAGGAAACCTGGCCACTGGAATTTCCACTGGCCGATTACAACCTTCCTGGGCTTTGGTTTCTTCATCTGTAATACAGGGATCATAATCCATCTCCAGGACATCCCACTGAATGTTTGTGAAGACCAAGAGGTAATGATGGAAAATTTTCACGTCAGTATTCCTAATCTGTAGTAATACCAACAGGCTTGGTTTTGCTCCAGAGGAAAAGAAAAAGAAAAAAAAAAAGATTTAAGTTTTCAGTTTAGGGAAATTTCCTTTGATCTAGATACATTAATTGCTGTGTATTCTAATAAATGCACTTCGGTTTATTACATCAAAATATAGTTAACATCCCTCTCCTCCCCTCCCATCCTTCTGTGAGAATATTAACTGCCAAGCAAGACATTGTCAGAAAGCGACGCCTTGTGGCCTTTGTTCTGTACTGCCCCTGGGTATATTGGGTGTTCTCAGTTTTGTCAAAGGGCTTAAAAGAGGCACCAAACAATACCCTTTTCCCCTACAATATATCCAAAACAGGCAGGTTAATAATTTGACATCCTTTTTAAAAAAGATTTACTTATGTATTTGAGAGAGAGAGAGAGAACAAGCAGGGGGAAGGGCAGAGGGAGAGGGAGAGAGAGAATCCCCAAGCTGACTTCCTGCTGAGTATGGAGCCTGACCCGGGGCTCAATCCCAGGACCAAGATCATGACCTGAGCTGAAAGCAAGAGTCAGCCGCTCAACCGACTGAGCCACCTAGGCACTCCAATAATTTGACATCCTGAGGTCAATATATTTTACATATCCCTTCAATCCATTTATTTAGTGAGGGCAAGAGAAATGGATTTTCTATCAACAAAATCATGTATTTCTTTGTGCTCAGTGTAAGGGTTTATTACATGCACTAATGAACATTATGCTTCAAATTATTTGGAGTTGTCTTCCTTGTCAAATTTTTTCCTCCTCTTACTACGGGATAATTTCAGTTCTCTTATTAAGGAAGGAGTACAGTCTTATTGAAAATATGTTTTTAAAATTTTAGGCTTTCTGGTCAGCAAAACATCATCATATCCTTTCTAAGAGATCTATTTTTGAGTAATATAATTTTCAATTGATAATAAGCCCAAAGAATTCATATTTATTTGGCACATATGATTTTCAGATACGTAATTTTTTAAGGGAGTTAGGTTCATTTAAACCTGTAAGTCATTTGCAGATAGGATTCTCAGGCAGATTTCTTGTAAAATACTGAGTTAGAGAAAAAATGTTTAGTTTTGCATGCATACCTCCTCATATAATGAAATCTCAGAGGTCAAAATAGGCCCCCCACTTACCTGGCAGGATCACTGTAACGAATGTTCACCCCATCAGTCAAAGTTTGCATGCCTGGACATAATGGAGATTTAGCTCCACATGTCAAGCACACATTTGACAGCATTTAGCTATAGAATCTTGGAGGAATGAGGGGCACCTGGGAGGCTCGGTCGGCTGGGCATCTGCCTTTGGCTCAGGTCATGATCTTGGGGTTCTGGGTATGAGCTCCATGACAAGCCTTGAGGGCTCCCTGCTCAGCAGGGAGTTTGCTTCTCCTGCTCCCTCTGCCCCTGTCTCCCTGCTTCTGTGTGGGCTCCCTCTCTTTCTCTCTCTCAAATAAATAAATCTTAAAAAAAAAAAATCTCGAAGGAATGATTGGACACTGCAGACATTGAAAACTCTATATTATATTTCATTTCAAATTCAAGGAATTTGAATGTGAATCATATTCTGCCAAAGAAACTTTGGTCCCAGGGAAACTTGCTTTTTAATTATTTTATATTTTAAAGACTCAAATAATATGAGAGAATATTTTTAGTTTAATTTTCACAAATTTATAAGCCAGAGGAAAAGAAAATGAGGGGTCTGTGTTTTATGTTCTTGGTATGCTTGGCAAGAAGTGTAGCAACATCATTTAATAGGTGGGTAGAAGAAATCCCACTGGGACATTAAGTATCAAATCTTGGTGGTATCTTCATCACTCTTTTAGTGTCTCTGGAGTTAGAAGGCCTGAATTTGAATTCTGGCTCCATCATCACCAGATGTGTGACCTCAGACAAGTTACTTAACCTCTCTGTGCCCGAGTTTCTTCATCTATATAACTGAGGATAATCATAATACCTCTCCTGTAGTGTTATTATACAATTATGTGAGATATACCACATAAAGTGCTTACACAGTGTCTGGCTATAGAAAACATTTAAGAAGTGCGAGCTACTAATATCAGAAGGAATTCTAGGAATCATAGGTCCTTTGAGCTAGCAGGGACCTCCCAACCTGCATTTGATCCAGGTCATTGCCCATACTCTGTTATTTTTATTTCAGGCTCGCAGACAAAAAGGTTTTTCTGTTTCTTGTTGGTTTCATTTAAGTCACGGGGCCCTGAGTCTCCTAAATGGAAGTTGACTAGATAGTAATGTTCCTTCTCTCTAATGAGAAATAATGTCCCTTTTTTTAGTATATGTGCTGCCAAAGCGAGCACGAGAAATAATGTCCCTTTAACAATGGAAAATGACTGTAGTCCTGAAGAGGTGTTGTGGCTTCATGACCCACCAGCCTGAAGCAAATACCAGGGGTTGCCTATTTTCTTTCCATTGGGTTATTGGGAGCCTACTAGCTCCAGGACTGGGTGAAGATGGACTTTGGGTGATTTCTTGTGCTGTTCACATGCACTGCAAATCTCCAGGGAGCATGGGGAGAGAGGAATTGAGATGAACATAGCTCTATGCCATTGTTTCAAATGAAGGTTGAGAGCCGTAGAATATAGCAAAAGTCATCCACTCAAATGCCTATAGAGAGAAGATAGGTAGTGATACACATGAGTGAAGTGGGCTGGGTATAAGGGGAAAAAAACCCGCAGTGCAAGCAGAATGGTAAATATCAATTGACACTTGGCCTTGATGTTGGGTAATAATAGGGCGTGGTGTGGCTATGGGGAACTAAAGAACCTAAGACCCATATAAAGGAGTACCTCTAATCAGCTCTATTGTACTTTTTGAAAGAAACTAGAAATGCAGATTTTATGTAAATAATAATGATGATGATGATAAAAACCCCTTCATAGGCGAACATTGTGCTAACCGAAGCAAACACATCTGATTCCCCCATATGACATGCATGTTGTCAGTCTGCAACCACTGAAATACGGGTCTTTGGGCTTATCCATTCCAACCTTTCACCCAGTGGAGGAAGTCCCTCTCCAGCCTCCCCATTTGAACCCTTCTAGAGTTGGGGTGGCCACTCTATTCCATTATGCAAACTATTATGTTTGCAGAGACAAGACATAATAGTCTCCCTGGAATTTACTGCAGTCTGTCCTCCTTTGTCACTTTGGAGCAATGAGGAGTAAGACAGCACCTTACATGTGATGGCTTCCCACAGAAGGTAATCGTTGTCATGCCATGCTTTCCCACTGCCCCCAAATCTTCCTTGAACTGCATCCCCATGACATGATTTCTAGGCTTGTCCCTGTCCAGTTCCGCCTCCTCCAGAACTGCCCCTGAGAAACCGCATGACTGGAACTGAAGGTATGATGGCAGGGAAATACATGCAGACCCCTTGTAACTTTCATCTCCAAGATGCCAAGCAAATGGGGACATCTGTCCTGCTAAGTCATATCTTCCCCCTTCGACATCTATTTTGAAGAGAGCGGACGATGGGGAAAAGAAAGATCTCTCTTCTGCAAAGCCAGGTGGAAAAGTGGAAGGATTTTACAGGGGAAGGAGTTTCCTTGGAGATGACACAGGCTGTGTTTGTGTTTAACCTGGGGCCTCGGGATGCTCTGAGAACAGCAAGGAGATACAGAAGCCTACTCTGGAGGCTCAGGCTTCTCCTTCCTCTTCAGCCTGACCACAGGTGGACCACTCCCTTAGCCTGACTGAACCCCCGACCACCTTCCTCAGTATCCAGTCACCCCATGGGAACCCCACATCTCCTGTCAAGCCACACTGGGAATGCCACTGGCCACCCATGGACCCCTCCTCTCCTCGGCTGGGCCATCTCTTTCTGGCCCCTTCCTCCACACCTCAGGAGCATCAGCCCTGGGCGTCAGGCAGTCCGGTGGTTCTGAAGTTTTCAGCTAACGGTCGTTGTCAGTCCCTTATGTGGTGCTGGGGAGAGGGTATGGAGGAATACTTCGGGTGCCCCTAATCTTATGGGGGAGGAGAACTTGTCTAATGTTCACCCTGTTCCCAGGGGATGAGAAAGAGATGGCTACTGGTCTCTGGACTCCACATCCTCTTGCTTCCTCTAGTTTTGACCCACAAAGCTCACCTTGCCCCCAGCTTCAGGCTGTATGTACAGGGTTGAGGGGAATTAAGGTGGATGTCGCCGGTCTATTCTGCAGAAATCACACGAAATCACGACTTCCTGCGGGTCCTGCATTGAGAATACAGCCTCACCTCTGGTGGTCTTTAGAACTCAGGGCGGAGGCTCTGAAACCAAATCCAGAGAAACTGGTAACATTCCAGTGGCTTTCTTACTACGGACTTCAAATTTACTCCCAAGTGGCCTTCTCCACAGGTGGTGGGTCGAGGCTGGCCTGTAGGTGTTCTCCTCCCCGGTTCTTTCCCAGGCGGTGGAAACGGAGTTTTTTGGGGGGACGGGGGGGTGGTGAAACACTTTCTCTAGTTTAAGAAATGGTCTAGATAGAATTGTCACATGGCTTCCCCCCCATGGGATGGGCCACTGCAGCAAGAAATTAGAAGGGGGGAGGAGTTAAATGTGTGGGCTTCTGACACCACCGTGATCCCAGAATCTTCCCTCCCTGCCTTCCCCTTCTCCATTCTCTCCTTTTCTTCTCAGCCCACTGCCTCCCCAATGTATCTATAAATCGATATCTGTGTCACAGAAACCAGGTTTGACTGTTTTTTTTTTCTTGAGACAATAGATTGAATGAGATTTGACATTTACTTCTGTGTCCTGCAGGACAACTTTTCCCAAAGCACGTTCAGGCTTAGCGTGTTGTGTGCTATTTGTCTTTATGCTGCAGAATCTTCATAGATTCTACATTGATTTTTTTTTTTAAAGATTTTATTTATTTATTTGACAGAGACAGAGACAGCGAGAGCAGGAACACAAGCAGGGGGAGTGGGAGAGGGAGAAGCAGGCCTCCCGCCGAGCAGGGAGCCCGATGTGGGACTTGATCCCAGGACCCTGGGATCATGACCTGAGCCGAAGGCAGTCGCTTAACCAACTGAGCCACCCAGGCGCCCTACATTGATTTTTTTTTTCCTGCCCAGGAAAAGGCATGTTTTATGGAGGTATATACTTACCATATGTGACTATATATAATTATGTGTGTGATTATCTGAATATGCATATATGTATATGTGTATAATCACGCATAAGTGTACAGCACAAAGAATTTCTGTGAACTGAACACAGCCCTGTAACCAGTGCTCCGATTAAGAACTTGAACATTACCAGCACCCAGAAGCCCTCCTCATACCATCTTTCCCACTATCCATCCCCACCAAGGGTAACTACCACTATTCTCATGTCCAATAGATTATTTTTGCTTGTTTTTGAAATTGATATTATTGGAATCTTACAGTATGTCCTCTTTATGTCTGGCTTCTTTCAGTCTGCATGTTTTTTTAGATCCATTCATATTATCACACATAGTTATAATTTTTTCCCCATTCTCACTGCTAAATAATATTCCACTTTGTGCATATATCACTTTTTTTTCCTGTTCTGTTGATAGTATTTGGTTATTTTCCATTTATTTTATCAGCCTGATCATTTTAAAGCAGTGAATATCATATCCAAGGCTGGCATTTCTCCCCAGAAGGGTGAGCATCTTCCATCTTGCTTCCTCTGCCCTGGGCTGGCAGTCTTGCTAGATCTTGGAGGCCTGAGGGCGCTGATTCAGTGGTCAGGGCTGGGGGCTGGGGGGTGGATCTGGGCAATGGGCAACTTGGGCAGAGTTCTGTCTCTTGGCTTGCCTGCATTTCAGTACAGTGAAGGATCGCCATGCTCACATTGTCCAGCCAGAGGCGCTCAGGCTGGGTTTAGAGTCTCAGGCGATGCCATGGATGAATCCCAGAGGTGTGCAAATCTATAAAATTTAACAAGATTGTACTTTTATTTCAAGATAATCTAAAACAAATTAAATAGGCATATTCCGGGTCATCGGAATCCAGTTACTTCTGATGAGGCAGTTTAAGGAAGTGGTGAAGAGGATGTGTTCTGGGGCTATCCCTGTTCAAATTCCTCCCCCCGCCCCCCCCACCCCCAATCTCAGCTGTGTGACTCAGGACAGCACTCGTCATCCTCTGTGCCTGAGTGCCTTTAGCTGCAAAAGGACAGCAATCATCGTTCCTACTCTGGGGTCCCCGTGAGATCTGAATGAGATTATGCCCGCAAAGCACTTCGCCTAGTGCTCAGCGAACATTAGCGTGCAATCACCATTTGATTTGTGTGTATTATCTGGGCAGCCCCATCTCTGTCAATGGCTCATGAGAAAAACACAAAGGTGGATTTAACAGAGAGAAGTGATGTGTGAGAGCCAAGTGAAGGCCAAATGATATCATGGAGTGCCGAATAAATGACGTTTTCACAGTGGTTTAAATAAAGAAAAGCAGTGTGACAATTGAGTCATCACACCAGGCAGGCTGAGCTCAAAGGAGTGTGCCCGGGAGCGGTTGGTGCTGTGCTGTTGTTGGGAGCTGCAATTTATTTTTCTGCAAAAACCTCATCTATCCCATCAAATCAATGTTGTTAATATGATTTTTATTGGTTTTGTCATTTTATTTGCATTGAAGTTATAAATTTGTTTTGCCTTTATATGAAAGATGCAAGCATGAGCTTATATTTAGTTTGCACAAATTTAGGTAACTTTCTAAAAACAATTCAAGTCGACACTGTGTCTTAAAAGCCAGTGGTCAGTTTTAGAAACACTGCTCTGGGGGCTTTGCATTGGAATTCAGACGGAGGGAATCCAAGGTATTTCCTTTTGACACAGAGCCCTAACTCACCATGAGTGCCGGAACTCTCCAGTTAGAGATGTGAGGAACCGGAGTCGAGATAGCAGCCAAGACATCAAGAGCAAAGAGGGCCAAGCCAGTAGCTCTTCACCACCACCGGAGTCTGCAGGCCAGCAGCTCCTCCAGGTTCACTACCCTCCAAAGCTCTGAGCGTGCACTTGCTTTTGTGATCCAGGTGACCATTGTGTTACTGGCTACTGGTATCGCCTTCTAAGATTTCTACTTTTGCATTCAGGATCTTTGAGAGTTAAGGCTCTGTGGGATAAAGTGTTGCCTGGTACTTAGATAACCTAGATGTCATGGAGCAGAGTTCTCTCCAGGCCAGGATTCAAGAGGTCTGATTCTCGGCAGGCTCATCATTGAGGATCCGGCACTAGCAAGCTCCTACCTGGGACCAGCCTTCCAGTGAAGTCTGTGGGGCCAGGCCCCCCTCTTCTGGGGCCTGCGTGCCTTCACATGGCCTCGGGCCTCCCCAGCGTGCTTTGGCCACCTTGCCTTGGTTCTATCGTGCCTCAGCCAAAATGTTTAATTCTGCGAAAGTCTCAAGGAAGACTGTTCTGAGCCACTGGGAGGGCCTGCTGCTGGGTGCGACATGGAGGAGGCAGATAGGACTCCCATCCTCAGGGAGCCCCTGGCCTGGGGTGGGGAGAAGGGGCCAGCATGAGCATGTGCCCAGTGCCACAAGAGGGAGACAGTGTCCTGAGTACAGAAAAGAAGAGAGAATTTCATGTGGAGGGATCTAGGAGGGTGTTTTGGATGGGACCTTGAAGGATGGCAGGATTTGAGATGGAGCTGTAGGCCGAGGGCGCATCATGGTGCAGGAAATGCATTCTCTAGGTGAGGAGGCTCAAAAGGAGAATGGGGCCAAGCCACAGGCTGTCAGGCCTGGAGGGGGAGTTGGGCCTGGGCAGCGGTGAGGCTTCTGGGTTAGTTAGAGACTTCTTGTTTGCAACAGATGGGAACTGGACTTGAACTTAACTAGGCAAAAAGGGTGATTTATTTGGAGAACTGAGAACCCTTCCCAGCAGAGGAAGGACCCTTCAGGAACAGCTGACCGGCTATTCAGACACCATCAGGACCCATCTCTTGATCCTATTTCTCTCCATATCGGCTTCCCTTTTCGCTTTCACGGCTCAATTTCCTTATGTGGAGGAATCCTGGGGAAGGGACATACTGGCCGGGCTCGGGTCAGGTCCCCACCGTGGGATCCAGCAGCTGGGGTAACATGGTCCCGGGGCTGCTCTGTTACCGTCTGCAGAAGGGAGGGATGCTGAGGAGGCACCCCAGAACTGTCCCCCGAGTTGCTGAGCAGAGGAATAAGACCTGCTCAGATCTGCATGTTGGGACGAGGAGGCATTAAAGAGGACGGGTTTTTTTTTCCCCTTTTATTCATAAAAACAAATTTGCAACAATTTATTAAAAATTGATACCATGCAATAGGGGTACGAGAAATTCCTCATTTACATTTGATTCTGGCAGTCCCGGTCTAATTTAAAGCATTTGTGCACTAACGTCACTGGAAAATGCCTTCAGGCTGAAGCCTCTTCGGAAATGTACGGTGTGTTTGCTGCGTATAAAAGAACCGTTAGATAGCTAGAGTCACTTCTGTGGGTCTTGTTATTTGCAGGGAAATTAAAAAAAAAAATGGGAAAACCTACAGTATCATTAAGACAGAAAATGTACTTCGTGGGTGAACCTAGAAGACTGAGCACGGTCAGGGGTCACAACGGGTTACGGACACACACACTCACCTCCGACTGTCTGATACTTTTTTGTTTCTGTTTCCTGCTATGCTGGAATAATATTTCTACAGGTATATTTGTGTGTGTGTGTGTGTGTGTGTGTGTGTGTATACATTATGTACAATGAATTGTCTCCTTCCCTTGGAAAAATTAAGTGGTCCTTTAAATTAAATCTGGTTTTGGTGAAATCAAGAAAGCAAGTCAATACTGGTAATACACAGTGAGTGACAACACCGATTTGTAGTGCCTAAAACCGACAATGACTTCAATTGGACCTGTGATGTGTTGACATTTTTTTTTTCCCCTAAAAGCTACAGTACCTCCATAACCTCTCTTGGGGGGAGGGGAGGGGGAAGCTATGCTACGTGAAACAGGGTGTTTTTGAAATGTTGGCGATGGTGGGATTCCTGTGGGCCCTTTTGTCAAAGTCTGGTGGTGACAGCAGTATATTCCTGACTTCAGTGGTCGGGGAAGAGATTATTGCCTGCCTGTTAAAGCTGCCATTAGGTTTCTTTAGGGAGTGAGCAACCGCTCAGTTGTGCAGACGTCCTGGACGCTGTCCTTCAGGCCTTTCTTTAGCAAAGAAGGAACCTGTCTAGGAATGTCACAAAAGTCGTTGGGAGCCTCTCTCCACCAGGTTATCTTGGTAGAGGGCTGTGCTGGGAGCTTCTCTGAGCCAAACCCCTGGTGGTCGTGAGGGCCGAAGGTCATGGTCATCCTGATTTCTCACGGGTCAGGGCTGCTTCATGGTTTGGTACGAAGCTTTCCCGGACAAGATCAAGTTTTGATCCTCAGAGCGACCCTGTGAGGTAGGCAGGACGGGGGTTATTTTCAACCCCAATTTGTTGGGGAGGGGAAACGGAGGCTCAGAGAGACACTAGTGATTTTCCCAAGGTCATGGAGGGAGTCAGCCATGGAGTGAGGACTTGAGCCCAGGTTCGTCTGACTCCCAGGCCAGTGCTCTCTGGGGTTCGGTTGAGAGGGAAGAGTGATCTTATGAATGAGAACCAGTGTGTTGACTGGTCACCCCTGTGACCCCCAAGGGCGAGCTCCCCGGCTTGTCCAGATGGAAGGCCACCTTCGGGAAGCCAAGGAGAGCCCTCGGCTAGCAACTCTCTCCCTACGACTACAGGGATGTCTTCTAGCAGAATGCCTGATTCACTTTGGTCAGAAACAAAGTCAGTGGGAAAAAAACCAACCCCAGCCAGCCCTTGGGCCCTGATGAGAGGTTAAAGTGCACAGTCTTTCTTTAGCGTGTTTGCTGGGAACAGACATTCCATGATTAGCTCGGGTGGTCCCCCTGATTACTGGAACACCTGATACAAACACAAGGACATGGCCAACGTGGTGGGTGCATGACCGACTGTCGGTGAATGCTGCAGCGCGGGTCTGCAGTGACGTGCCCTAAATCCCCACGGTCCCGGAACGGGTGTTATTGTGTTAATGTGTGGCATTTATCAGAGAGTAAGGTCCCACCGGGAGGCATGGGAGTCAGCCTGCTCCCGTAGCCCAGCCCTCGGGCCACCTGGCTGCCCTGCAGACTCCCTGTTCCAGGAAGGCTGGGGGTGGCTGCACTGGCGGCTGGGAGCCTGGCTGCCCTGCCCACCTCCTTCCCCAGAGGGCAGAGGGGCTGGCCTGGGGGGGGAGGAGGGGCACAGCCAGGGATGTGTGTGCAGAGGCAGAGGCGGTTTCTCCAGAAGCCCCTCGCCTCTTCTCAAGGCTGCTCAGGGACACTCGGTGACTTCTAGCTGGAGTTCTAGTGATTCTCTCCTTGTCTAGGATTTGTTTTGTTTTGTTTTGTTTTTTGCAAAGTTTCAAATATCCCAGCTCCTCCTCCTTTGCAGACATCGTGGAAGAAGTCATTTCCATTCCTCTTCTTTGTGAAAGAATAAAAACTTCACAAATAAGGCGCGAGGTCAGGTGCCAAGTGCCCCCATCCTGTCCACGTGAGTGCCACCGAGCAGCCCCACAAGGCCAGCCGTGGCGCCCAGCGGCTCCGCAGCCAGAGCTGACAGTGTTCCCGTGGCCTCTGCTCCGTGAGGTTCGGTCATGGGGGAGGCCCCGGCCCCAGGCCTCCCACCCCTACAGGCCAGAGACCATAACTCGGAAGGAGGGTGGCACGTGTCTGTGGCGGGGGCTGGCGGTGGGGCTGACGCAGGGGCTGACGCAGCTGGCATCCACGCCTCCGATGGACGGCAGGTAGGCGTGGTGGAGGATGGGGAGCTGGAGGGACAGCCGGCGCTGGATGCTGTAGCACGGGGAGAGAGAGAGAGAGAGAGAGGGCAAGGGAGGGAGGGGGCGAGAGGAGTTTTAGTGAAGGCTACCTGGCTGCTCACCAGAATGTTCCTGGGACTCGCTTTGGCTAAGAAGCTGATGGTGGGAGAATGGGTATCCCGAATCCAAGATCTGTCCATCCCATCATCTAACCATTCACCCACCTAGCAGGTGTTTAATGCGGGCCTACCCCTGCCAATGACTGCCCTGGGAATAACCAGGGAGATGGACTAAGCAAAGGTGACGCAGTCTTCCTGAGCGAGAGTGTGGCCATTCCTAAGCACAGGTTTTGCTCATCTCACGGGGCTTTGCTGCTGACACAGACCGTTCTCACTCTACTCTCGAGAGCCTCCAAATGGACTGAGAGGCTTCTCGCTGCTCTGGCCTTCCTCATTGGCCCTTCTGCCCCTGCCTTGCCCAGGACCTCAGCCCTTCTTGCTGGGCTGATTCCAGTAGAAACTCCTTCCTGGTCTTTCAGCTTCTTTGGTGACTAGTGTTATCTTTCCACCTCTGGGGCAGTACATGCAGGGCTGCCTACGATCTTTTGCCTAATTCTCCAGGTGAAACTTCTACCCACTCTCCACCCAAAACCTACCCTCAGGCGGCTAGTTTCCCCTAAATCACTGCTTAGCAGGGCCAACTCTTCCTTGCCTTTGCACCTGCTCTTCCCCCAGCCTGGAATACTCTCTCTACCTCCTACCTGTTTCCCCTTCACTATCCAGTTTAAACTCCTCAGAGAGGGCTCCGTCGTCCTCTGAGCTCCCAGAGTTCTGGGTAAATTCCAGAAGCACAGCCAGAAAAGCCTGAGGCAGGACGGAGGCAGGAGTGGTGTGTGACTCCTGGCAGTGTGTGTGTGTTGGGGGGGCTGTGCTCTGCCCAGCTGCATCTTGTGTGGTTCTCTCTTGTACCCGGGAAGCTGCAGTCTCGGTATCCTTAGGCCTCCTGTGTCCTCAGTGCCTGACCGGTCAGGTGAGGACCTTCCCCCCACCCCCAGATCTTCACAAAAACCCAGTAGGTAAAAGAAGTATTGCTAGTCCCACTATAATGACTAGGGAAGGGTACAGAGTTTAAGTAACTTGCTAATGGAAACAAAGCCAGAACTGGGGAAGGTGCGTCTCCTGCTTCTTCTGGGGAACCACAGTGCTTTGTGAGGAGGGCAAATCAACTCACAGGGGTCACCTCATCCCAACAGGTGTGCCCCTGGTGTGTATGCATGGCACTGAAGGATCCCAAGATGGATGGGGACAGACGCAATGCTGTCCCCCTCCCCCAAAGGACCTGTGCCTTGGAGAGTTTCTACCAAGGACACCTCACAGGTGCTCATGAGGTTAGCGTGTTGGAGCTCTCCTTTTGAAATTCAGGTTGAACCTGTGTGTGTAACCTGAGCTACGATTGACTCCTTAATGCAAGAGGGTGCTGGCCAAGAGTCCAGGTAAAGGGAGGCTGGAGAATAAACTCTAACCTGGGAAGGCCTATGGGCCTGGGCCAGGTGGACATCTGTCTGTGGCTCTCAGAGCCGTGGCATTTTCCTGTCTGGTAGTGGGGTCCTGTTTACACTGTCATTCATTTAATAGACGTTTGCCAAAAACCTATCAGTGCCGGAGCCTGCATTCAGTCCAAGGGACACGGGAGGGGCTCACCCCTTATCCTCAAGGTGCTTACACTCTAGTGGAGGGTACTAATAAGCAAAGCACTGACAACTGCCATATAACCATAATAATTATTCTGGAGTGTAAGCCAATGAAGCCTTAGAGCTAACTGGGGTGAGAAGCTATTGGCTCTAACACTAAATGGCCCCAAATTACACTATAGTTGGTGATTTGGCTGTCTTTGCTGCTTGTCGCTTTCCAGGGAGCAAGTTTCAGTGTTGACATTTCTTTTCTTTTTTAAGATTTCAGAGAGCGAGAGGGGCAGAGGCAAAGGGAGAGAGAGAATCCCAAGGCAGGGCTTGATCCCACGACCCTGAGATCATGACCTGAGCCGAAATCAAGAGTTGGACGCTTAACCGACGGAACCACCAGTGTTGACATTTCTGACCTCTGCTTCCAAGCTGCCATAAGCAAGGAAGATCTAACAGTTGCCAGTGGGAACACAGCTAACAGAGCTTAGATGTCACCTTCTCACTGAATCGCTGCTGATCGCTCTATTTAAGGTTACAATCCCTCACCCCTTGCCCTGCTTTATTTTTCTCCGAAGCACCTATGATGTAATACACTAGATTTTGCTTTTTTTAATGAAGTTCTTGTGTCACCGGATAGAATATAAGCTCTGTGAAGGGATTTTTGTCTGTTTTTTTTCACTTCCTTGTCTGACACACAGTAGGTGTCAGTGAATAGTTGTGGAGTGGTTAAATTTTATATATAATGAAGGCACTGTGCCTCAGTGGGCTTGATGGTGGACAGACCTGGGTTCAAATCCTATCTCCTGCACTTAGAAACTGGGGGAGCACTGACAAGTCACCTGCCCTTTCTGAATATTCGTTTTCTCATCTGTAAAATGAGCCTTGTAATTTGACCTGTATCATGGGGTTGCAGTGGGGTTCAAATAAAATAATGCACGCAAAAACGCGGTGCAGATCGAAATTGCTGTGCAGGAGTAACACGCTCTTCCGCAATAATTCTCAAGGAGAAAGTACTTACTGTTCTGGGGAGTTTATATCTTCTATAGGATCTTTGCATGTTCGAGAGGGCTCTGTTGTGTTCCACTGTAGCTGGGGATTTTGATCGAGGTGGTTTTTTAAAATGGCCTTTCCCCCATCTGAATGCAAAATAACAAGATCACAACACATTCTGTTAACTTCATTTAAAAAAAAAAAAATGCAGTCTTTCTAGGATGCTGCCCAAGGAGAGAGAATGCAAAAGAGCCTATTATCCCATCACGTGTCCTCCTTAATACCCTTAAGGAGGGCACGTACTGCATGGAGCACTGGGTGTCATACGAAAACAATGGATTGTAGATCACCACATCAAAAACTAATGATGTATTGTATGGTGAGTAACATAATAAAATTAAAAAAAAAAAAATTTAGGGGAGAAAAAAAAGAGCCTATTATCCCTCCAGAGCTGTGGTTTTTGTAGTACCTCTCTCGGGCCGAAGGCAGTGAACCCAAAAGCTTCCACCCAAGGATGGAAATGGCATCCTGGGGATTCCCTTTCTCCAAGAAAAAAAGGGGGGGCGAAAATCAAGTCAACCAATGTAAGTCACATAACTTGGAAATGAAAAGTTCTAACATAAAGGCCTGTTTCATGGGTGCTCAGGAATGTAATGACAAAGGAAATAACCCTCCAAGGTAAAAAATAAGACTGCCAAAGACAGAAAAGAGTAATAATAGTCAGTAAACTGCTGGTGGGAGTATAAATTGGCATAATCTTTCTGGGGGGTCACTGTCAATAGGCATCAAACCCTAAAAAAAAAGTGCTTATCTTCTACCCAGAATTTTTACTTCTGGGAGTTATCCTAAGGAAATAATGAAGGGTGTGTGTGAAATTATACACAAGATGTTCAAATCAGCATTGTTTATAATATAAAAAAGTTGGGACTAGTCTGAATTTTTCCAGTAATAATAGATTAGTTACATACTCATGTATGTATGGGGGCTCCATTCAAAGAAATACTGTGTAGCCACAAAATGCGATGATGTGGATGCTTTTTCAACCCTCTAAGTTTCAGAACCATCTAAGGAGACTTAAAGAAATATTAAATATAAAAACCTGGCCCCCACCTGAGGGATCTGCAGGAGCATTGCTGTTTAGTTGTTTTTCTGCAGTGGGTAACTTTGTGAATGTCATTTTGCCCCCATGTGAGTACAGTGGATCCTCTTTATTCATGGGTTCTGTATTTGTGAACTTGCCTACTCACTAAAATTTATTTGTAACCCCAAATCAATACTGCTAATGCTTTCAAGGTCATTTGCTGACACACACAGTGTTGAAAAATTAACATTGACCTCATGGTCAACAACAGCACTATAACGCATGCCTGAATGAAGCCCATCTAACCCGTGTATTTTTTTTTTTTTAAAGATTTTATTTATTTATTTGACGAGAGAGACACAGCGAAAGAGGGAACACAAGCAGGGTGAGTGGGAGAGGGAGAAGCAGGCTTCCCGCGGAGCAGGGAGCCCGATGCGGGGCTCGATCCCAGGACCCTGGGATCACGACCTGAGCCGAAGGCAGACGCTTAACGACTGAGCCGCTCAGGTGCCCCTAACCCGTGTATTTTCTCTGTCGGGCACATCACAGCCTTCTTGCACTTAGGCATGCGTTATAGTGCTGTTGACCATGAGGTCAATGTTAATGAATCAACACTATATATTAAATAAGACGTCTGCAAGCAGAAACACACATACAACAAAGTTATGTATTGACTGACCAAAATGTCAACCCGAGAGAGCCTCGCAGGAACCAAACCCTGTATTCCCCCCAGGAGCAGTGGTTCGGTAGTCACTAATTAATTCATGATTCACAGCAACTTTATCAAACACAATCACCATGAATAATGAGAGCTGACTGCATATTCTTAGGATAAATTCCAAAAGTGGACCTGCTGGGTCAGAACAATTTCTATTTCAACCAGCAAAGTTTGAGAATGCCTATTCCCCCAACTGTGTCCTCAAATTCTCTGTAACTTTCTGATCTGTCTTTGCCAGTCTCATTGGTGAAAATGGTATCTCACTAAAGATTTCATCTGCATTTTAAAAAAAGTTTTTATTTATTTATTTGAGAGAGAGAGAGAAAGAATGAGTGGTGGGGAGGGGGAGGGTCAGCGGGAGAGGGAAGGTGAGAGGGAGAAGCAGGCTCCCCGCTTAGCAGGGAGCCCACCTGAGGCTCAATTCCAGGGACCCTGAGGTCATGACCTGAGCTGAGGGCAGAGGCTTAGCTTAACCAACTGAGCCATCCAGGTGCCCTTCATCTACATTCTTTTAATAAAGAGTGAGCTTGAGCATCTTTTCATAAACATAGGAACCTCTTGCACTTCCTTCTGTGAGAACTCTCCTTTGCCCATTTTTCTTCTGTGTTGTTGGTTTTTTTTTAAATTAATTTGCATATAATTATATATGTCATAGAAATTATATAAAATTTCTCCTTATACCTAAGAAAATAAGCTCATTACCTGAGTTACAATATTTTTTGGCTTGGTTTGTTGGATTTTTTGACTACTTATGATGGGTTTGTATTGTTAAAAAAATTTTTTATAGTTAAATTTATCAACCTTTTCTTTTGTGGTTTCTGTGTTTTGCATCAAGCTGAGAGAGGCTTTCCTCTCTCTGGATTATATATATATATAAAAAATTCTCCTGTGCTTTCTGTGCTTTCTTTTAGTTCTTTCATGGTTTCACTTTCTACATTTAAATCTTTTATCCATCTGGACTTTATTTTTGTGTAAGGTGTGACATAGGGATTTAACTTTATTCTTTTCCAGATGGCTATGCACTTATCCCCATTAAATGTATTGAATAATTCATTTCCCTCCACTAATTTGAAATGTCCATCTTTACCAGATACTTATATTACTGTGAATAGTTTTTATTCTTTCAGTTTACTTGTTACTTATCTCAATTCAAATTTTTTGCAATCAACTTATATAGTAAGAATTTTATAATTTGCTTTTATAATAATACTTATGACTTCTATAAGAAACTATAAAAAAACCTAAAGATTTTTCATTGATTTAAAAAATAATTTTATAGCAAATTAATGAACAAATGCTGACAAAATGCAGAGAAGTATATTAAATGTCAAAGGAATCCTTTCTCACTTTGCAGTGTTCCTTTTCACACAGGTGGATACTGTTAACAATTTGGTGTTTGTTTTTCCAAACCTTTAAAAAAATGCACTTAATACACGCACACACAGACGTGTGCATGTGTGTGTGCATTTATGTATATCATAATGCTAGCCTTCATCTTGTTATTTTCACTTGGAGAGCTCTCCATATTTGCACAGATAGATCCATCCCATTTTTTTTTTAAAGATTTTATATATTTATTTGACAGAGAGATAGAGAGCACAAGTAGGCAGAGAGGCAGGCAGAGGGAGAGGGAGAAGCAGACTCACCACTGAGCAGGGAGCCCGACGTGGGGCTTGATCCCAGGACCCTAGGATCATGACCTGAGCTGAAGGCAGCCGCTTAACCGACTGAGCCACCCAGGCGCCCCAGATCCATCCCATTTTCTAATAGCTGTATTATGTGCCTTATTTGATTGTGTCATAATGAATGAAACTGCCCTACACGATGAACATTAATTCCAGTTTTTCTCCCCTACAATAACATGGTGATGAGCACCACGTGTATACATCTTCGCCCACGTGGGAGTATTTCCCAGGGGCAAGATCTTGCTAATGGAGTTGTTAATTAAGAGGTTTAACATCTAGGGGCGCCTGGGTGGCTCAGATGGTTAGGCCTTTGGCTTGGGTCGTGATCTTGGGGTCCTGGGGTCGAGCCCCGCATCAGGCTCCCTGCTCAGCGGAGAGTCTGCTTCTCCCTCTCCCTCTGCTTGTGCTCTGTCTCTCTCAAAATGAATAAATAAAATCTTTAAAAAAAAAAAGAGGTTTAACATCTAACATATGGATGTGCCCAACTGACTTCCAGAACATTGCAGGAGAATGCCTATTTCTACACACTCTTAACAACACCGGTGATCTTTGAAAATTTTGCTGAAATGTAGGCAAAAACCAGATTGTGTTATTTTGGCTTGCATTTCCCAAGTGGTTGGTGAGATAGAGTGTCATGTCATAGCTTACTGACCATTCTGTTCCCATACATCGAGAAGGCACATCTGAAACCGTGAAATGTCACTGGGAGAAGTAAGGTAAACTCTTCACTAAGAACACTGTACCCCCAATCAGAACCCCGGGAATGCTGGCCAGGTCATGTACGTGCGCCACTGGAACCCAAGAGACCGAGGGACAGAAGCCCCGGCTCTAGGCAGGGTAGGACCCCAAACGGGGCCCGAACTGTGGATGCCAGGTGCTCCAGCTCTGCCTGTGTGGCTTCAGGTCAGCCCCACCCCCTCTCTGAGCCTCAGTTCCTTCCTCGGTAAAGTGGAAGATGGCCAGCTGCTGTCTGATACCCAGGTCCCCACGTTCCAGGGACCCCGCCTCCTCCTACCTGTGCTCTCAGTGAAGTTCCCAAGGTTGAGGATGTCGTTGAGTTCTTGGTAGTGGTTCTGTTTAATGTAGGTGGTCTTTTCTGGTGTATCCTGCAGCTGCATAGTGACCTCTTCCAAGTCTTTATCCAGCTAGAAGGCAAAGGCTCCAGCTGAGTTAGAGCCCCGGGGCCCAGCTCCTTCAGCCCAGCTCACAGGGTCACGGGACTGGGCCTCGGGAGGGCGCCCAGAGCCAGAGAGGCTGCTGCCTGCTGGGGAAGAGCTGCGGAGGGCCCCTGCTGGCGGTTGTGCAGGAGGGGCCGGGAGGGGAGGGGCCTGGGCGCTCTAGTGATGTGTTCAGGGCAGGCTGGAGCCTTGGCGGAGCAGCTGGGTGAGCCGGGGCAGGCAGGGCAGGAGAGTGCCAGGGCGCAGGCTCTGAAGTTGGACAGGCCTTGGGGCAAACCCAGGCTGCCCCTTGCTGTCTGTGCACTGGCTTGTGAGACTGAGTCTCAACGCCTTCATCTGCAGAATGTGGTAACAACAGTAACTACCTTTGTGGTTACTGTGGAGATTAAACGAGGCAATGCACTGAAAGTTTAGCCCAATCCTTGACACATTGTAAGAGTAACCCGCCACTACAGTAAAAGTACTATAATTATGGTTACTGATACCTAGCAGCACTCTTGCAGGGGAGGACTGTCCTCCAGTCAGCTGTGAGCCTCACATGGACAACGAAGCTTAGCACAGGAGGGGCTCCTCTAGAGGATGGACTGCAGCTGCCTTCAGTTACAGAAAAGTCAGGTGCAGGCCCTGGGGCAGTTTAGCCCTTGAGAAGCCTGGTGCGTGTGTGTGTGCACGTGTGTGTGCGTGCATGTGTGTGTTGGGGAGGGGTGGTAACTGGGAAAAGCAGTGGACATTCTACTATAGCATAAGGGAGAGGAAGTTATAAACTGTAAAGTGTTGTTCTGATGTCAAGAGCACAGCCATTAATTTTTAAATGCATTTTCACGTGGAGGAGGAGAGAGAGACCTTTTTCTGTGTGACTCAAACAGCAGGACTAGGACAAAGGAGGCCAGATTGTGATTCGAGTCCAGGAAAAACCACCCAGCATTTTATGGATTTTGACAATGGCTTCGGTTTCAGGTTTCCTGAAGTGAGTGAACCCTTTATTGCTGGAGTGTGCAAGTAGAAGTCAAATGTCAAGTCATGGTCGTTCTAGTCAGAGAAAGGTCTGAGATTAAAACGGAAATCAGCAATGGGCTTTGAGGGACAGAAACCTTTTCTACTTTGCTCTGGTGACCAGTGGGGGGCTATCCCATCCTAAAGCAATCAGGTTTAGGTGCACAGACAATTGTGTAGTGGATCTTTGTGACAGACTAATGTGAGTTCCCCAAAAGGCTACTGGAATCTAGCAAATACAAATATGGAATGCCCAGTCCCATCTGAATTTCAGATAACGATGAATCTTTTTTTTTTTTAGTGCAAGTAGATCCCAAGTACTGTATGGGCCATCCTCATACTAAAAGTATGCTTGATTGCCTGAAATTCAAATTTCCCTGGGGCACCCTGTATCTCACTTCTTCCTCCCGGTTCAACAGTAGAGAGCACATTTCCTAGCCTACCTTGTGTCTAAGTGTGATCATGCGAGTTCTTGCCAAGGTGACTGCAGCAGACCCAAAAGGTGCACAATTTTTGTACCACTTGCTCATCCCTTGTGTGGACTTCTTCTTCCCCTCCTGTGACTGAGAACAGGACATGCCTTCCCCCTCCCAGCTTTAACCGTCCTGGTGAGGAGTGCAGCTTGGGGAGTGGCAGAGAGCAGGAGTGAATGAGCCTCATCCAGTCATGGCCATGGAGGCAAAGCTGCTGGCCAGCCAGGACCCATCTCCTCAGGACCATTAGGTGAGAGAGAAATATTTTCTCTGGGTCACTTCATTTTGGGGTCTCTTTGTTACAGCAACTTAGCAAGTTATCCTGACTAACATGCTCTTCGTTGTGTCTTCCCCATTCCACTCGTCGAATGAGGGTTTCTCTGGGAAACATGCAGCCTGCAGATCATGGGCCAGTCACACCTCTGGACCCAAAGACAGAGGGGAAGAAGGGGAAGGTAATTTGGTCCCCCATTCCAGGTATAGAAAGTCCAGAATTGGAGGTCTGGCTTAGAGAAATCTAGTTATGGCCTCTCTGGAATGCTGAAGAACCAGTTAAGGACCCTCAAGACAACAGTGAGGTCTCAGCAAACTTTCTTCCCTGAAAGTTTCTCTTTACTCCCTCCTGTCTTGCTGTACATCACATGGATGAGGGTGGTTTTTGGGTTGGGAGAGTGAAAAATCAAGGGCGGGGGGTCCCCGCACACTTAGGAAGCTCCTATAATCTGGGAGCTCACAAATCTTCAGGAACTTTCTTTCTGAGGATGTCTGGAATCGGGGCATGTCTGGCCTCCACGAGCCTGGGCCAGGTGAGTGGATTCCGATGAACTGCCTCTGTCTGGTTTATGGCCCCGCTTGTTCTCTCGGCTGTGACCCCAGCACATGGGACTGCACAGCCTGATGCAGGGGGTGTCCCGGGGTGGGGGGTCCAGGTTGGGAGTGGCAGCCCTGAGAAGTCTTGCCCTGAGGCAGACGGATGCAACTGGGAGGCTGGGGCCCTGGCTGCTGGTACTGGGGGAGCTACCTCGGTGATCTTCATTCGAAGGCGATGGTTTTCAGACTGCAGGCCCTCCAGGCGGGATGTGCTTGCTTGGTTCACGCTGGTGACTGAGGTGGACGTTTTAGAATCTTCCTTCTTCTGATTCTGAGTGAACTGGAATCGCCTGTTCTGGGTTGCTGCATCTGGGTTTGTTCTCAGAGTGATGAGCTGAAAGGACAAGGTATGGCTGAAAAGAGAAGCGCGGGGTCCTCCCCCTACAATCTCCCATCTACTCCGCCACAGCAGGTTCTGTGCTGGAGGCAACACGGACCCAGGCTGGCAGCCCGGAGCCCTGGGCTCAGGCTTGTCTCTGCCACTGACCTTGGGCAGGCCCCTCCCCCCCCATGCTGAGTCTCAGTTTCCTTCTTCGTCAGCAGAAGTCTGGTCTCCTGATCCTGACTCCACCTGTATCCCAACCACCCCTCGGAGCCCACCAGCGCCTCTCGGGCCTGATTCCAGCTGAGCCTCACTCTGCCTTGGGCCTCATTCCACATGGAAAATAACCCCGAGGTGACACTGGAAGACAATGGATGGAGGCAAGGGAAGGCTTCTGCTTCTTAGAACCATTGGTGAGTGTTGAGGAGACTTGTGACTAGCTCGGTCATGGACAAAAGCATTGCTGTAGAAGAGAAAAGGCTGCTACTTGATCCTCATCTCACTCAATTATTCAAGAAACACTTCTGGTCTGAGGCAGGCTCTGGGCCTGGACTGGAGAGCAGGGACTGGGTGAGGCAGGGCCCCTGTCCTCCAGGACCCCACGGTCCAGAGCCCAGAAGTACTGAGGGCAGGCTGGGCTGTGGGTGCTGTGGGCCTGGGCTGGGCTCTGTGGAGGGCCCGAAGGATGGTGAGGGAAGGGAATTCTAGGGGGGAAGAAGGGGCATGTGGAAAGCAAGGGGGCCTGGAGCTCAGGGCACTTAGGGAGAAGGGCAGTCTGGATGGTGGGCAGGGTTCTTTGGGGAGACTGGAGGAGACTCAAGGGTCCTAAAAGGCAGCCTGGTATCGGGGACTTGATTCTGGAGCCAGGAGGGCAATGAGGAGCTCTTGAGGGTGACAGAGAAGAGTGACAGGGTCAGGGCTGGGCTTGGAGGCATCCGGCATCTTTGACCAGAGTGAGAGAATGTCAGAGTGCAGGCAGAGAGGTCTTGGCATTGGCCTGGAGCCTGGGCACGCGCTGACAAGCAGAGAAGGCAGGCATATAGGGTAACAGTGCTCCAGGGAAGTCACCGCTTGGCGACTCACTGCATGGAGGTGCCATGGGCCGTCTGTTTAGGGCACAGTGGACCCCGACTGATCTCTCGTCCCCCCGTACTCCAAGGCACACCCTACCCCACTTGGGCCAATAATTTCTCCCACCCTCTCTATTTCCCGTTCTTCTCTGATGCTGAGACCAGCCTACTGCAGGGGCTCCCAAGATACCCAGGCCTCTGGTTCACCTGCCCGCTGCTGGGAAGGATAAGGTTTGAAAAACACCCTCTTGGGCTGGTCTTGAAGGTCAGGGC
The DNA here is from genome assembly GCF_011800145.1 of Mirounga leonina. Lineage (NCBI taxonomy): Eukaryota > Metazoa > Chordata > Mammalia > Carnivora > Phocidae > Mirounga > Mirounga leonina. The sequence continues at coordinate 32,131,469 of NW_023270433.1, read as the reverse complement.
TTCAGATGAATGGCTGTTAAAAGTGGTTATTTATTCCTTTTTACCCACTAATGCTACTTCTGAGGCTCCATCTGAAGGGTATAGCCAGAAATGGGGATCATGTGTTATGTAGAGAAAATAAGTTCATTTATAATATAAAAAATCTGGAAACAACTGTAATGCTCATCAGTAAGGGAATTGAGTGGACAAGAAAACATGGAACATCCCCCGTCAGTGGTGGTTATGACTGAGAAACACAAAGGAGAAATTCACAGTGGAAGAGGCAAACTACAAAACGATATGTGGGTTTAATCACAGCTGTAACTGAGAAGGCACCACTGCCTAACCATTTAAAAAAGACCGCGGGGTGGGGGGTGCCTGGGTGGCTCAGTCCTGATTTTGGCTCAGGTCATGATCTCAGGGTCCTGGGATCGAGCCCTGCATTGGGGCTCTGCACTCAGTGGAGAGTCTGCTTGTCCCTCTCCCTCTGCTCCTTCCCCTACTCTCTCTCTCTCAAATAAATAAATAAAATCTTAAAAAAAAAGACTGGAAGTAAACACATCAAAAATACATAGTTTCGTAAAAAACTAAAAACGTTACCAGTGATTGTTTTTGGGTGGTGAGACCCTGAGATTTCTGGAAAATTTGATTTTTACGTGTTTGCATTTTCTAAACTTTCCATGATGTGAACTGTAATCATCCCAAGCAGAGAAAGCATAAAATGGCTAGAAAGCGGAGGAAACCAGCAGTCCCCTGTGCAGGGCCGGAGGCCAGAGGGCAGGATGCAGGGGGTGGGCCGTACCTTGGGCACGAACACCAGGCAGAGGGTGATGGTGCTGCAGAAGATGATGACCAGGGCAACGATGCAGAACTGCACGTTGGGCTGGTCCCGGGTCAGGAAGGAGACGGCGGCCCCGATGATGCACATGATCCCCACATTGTAGACACTCATCCCAATGTACTTGCTGTCATTGAGGGCAGGGATGCTGACGTTGCGCGTCTCCCAAGCCAGGAAACAACCGAACAACTGAAATGATGAGCAGAAGGGGGAGGTGGACATTATCACGGGGTGGCACACATCTGCTGCTCTGAGAAGGGGGGCTGGGGGCTTTGCTGTGGGCCAGGTCTTCTGGATGTCACCCTCGGTCTCCACTGGTGGCCCTGGGGGGAGTCCTGCTGAGGAAATGCACACTGGGGGTGTTATGGCGTCTGTTCTCCTCTGTCCCACAACCGGTTCACGTACAGCAGGCCATGGTGGGAAGGGCAGACATGATCTGGACCACCTCCCCTCACTCTAGAGAGAGCATGGAGGCCCAGAGAGGAGGAAGGGGCTTGTCCAAGGCCACACCGTCATACAGTGGCAAAAGTGGATTGTGTTTCCAGAACTTCAGTCCAGTGTTTTTTACTACTAAATAAGGCAGAGCCCCTGTGTCTGGGACTTCTATTTCCTCTCAATGCACAAAGTCACTCAGAATAGAGACTACATATCCTAACTGTCCTTGAATCTAGGTGTGGTATATGAGTAGGTTCAGGACAGTGCCAGGTAGGTGGAAGTGGTGTGTACAAGTTCTGGAAAGTATCTATAAAGGGAAACGGTGTTCCTTTCCCTCCTTCCTAGTAGAAGGAGTGGAGTGTGACGGGTGGAGCTTGAGCAGCCATCTTAAACCAAAAAGTCATCTGAGTCTACAATGTGGGAGCTGTACGGTGAAGACGGGGGGAGCCACAAGATCCAAGGAGCTGAGATTCTGGGAGCCCCCACCAGCCCTAGATTGCTCATCTGAGAAGGAAGTTAACTATCTCTTTAACCATTACTATTTTGGGTTTTCTGTCACTTGTAGCTCTACTCCTAACTGATACATCTCCCAACAGAAATGGACAAGGTAGAGGTCCAATGTGATCTGAAGCAGGGTGTGGAGGGTTTAGCCTTCATGGGTGGTCTAAGGGGAGGGCAGGTTGCGGAGGAAGTACAGATGGAATGCCAGGCAGAATGGTGGTGTGGGTGGGTGGGGGAGGAGCTGACCAGGACCACTGACCGTGCAGGGCCATCGGCTGCAGTCCAGCCCTTCTAGGACGTCTTTCCTCAAAGGCCCCTCTTCCTTCCGACCTCACCACTGCAGCTCAGGGCATCCAAAGCTGCATGATCCATTTAATAGCACACTGAGGGCTTCTGTTTTCAGGTTTGACTTAGTAGGGTAGCACGATGCCCTGTGCTAGAAGGGTGGCTGGCACAAGGCTGGAGGATCTGGAATCTTTGGGCAAGTCACTTCGCCTCTCAAGGCCTCAGTTTCATTGTCTGTGGAATAGGGATAATAATAACACCATCTCACAGGGTTTGTATCCAGATGAAATGGGAGGATGGCTCTGAAAGCATTTTGTAAACCGAAGTGCCCGGTATAAGAGTTGGCTAAAAGTTATTTTGTTAAATGGTATTATATATACAACCATGGTTGCTTTCCTCTCCTTTTCTCTAAGCGTATTATCTCACAGACAGATTTATTATTATTATTATTTAAAAAAATTTTTAAAGTTTTTAAGTGATCTCTACACCCAATGTGGGGTCCAAACCTACAACCCCAAGATCAAGAGTCACACGCTCCACTGACAGAGCCAGCCAGGCGCCCTAGACTGATGTATTTTTTAAAGATGTCTTTTAAAATGGGGAGCCAGAAGCCCAGGAAGCAGATACCTAGGAGAGAAAGAGTCCAGCGGGTGTTGAAAGCCTGCTTTGTGCTGGTTTCTTCATGTGTGTTCCCTTCAGTCCCACAGTGGGGGCTGTGCCAGCCGGGCCTGGCCGTCCATGTCTTCCAGGGGAAGTGGCAGAGGCTGGCCCTGCCGAGGGGCCCACACCAAACCATCACGAGAGTCTCTACCCATCGTAAAATGTGGGCAAGTCTGGGGACCTGGTGGTTGGCTGCCAATCTCTGAAGCGTGTCAGGAGGAAACGGATAGCAACTCGTTCTTAGGCCTTCAAGGAGTAGAATGAGGGTTCATGGGCACAAGGTACATCAAGGCAGATTTTAGTTGAGGATAAGGAAGAACCTTCTAGAAAAGCAACCCAACTATAGTGGGTTGAACGGTGGCCCTAAAGATATGTCCATATCCGAATCCACGGGGACTGCATATTTGGAGAAAGGGTCTTTGCAGACATAACTAAGGGTCCTGAGATGAGATCAGCCTGGATTATCCAGGTGGGCCCTAATTCAAAGGACAAGTGTCCTTACAAGAGACCCACAGAGGAGAGACGTGGAGAGGAGAAATGGCCATGTGAAGACGGAGCTGGAGATTGCCTGGAGCCATCAGCTGCCGTGCAGAGGCAAGAGGGCATTCTCCCTAGAGCCTTTGAAGGGGGCACAGCTCAGCCTTGGTTTTCGACTCCTGGCCTCCAGAACTGTGAGAGAATAAAAGTGTGTTGTTTCAAGCCCGTCTGTGCATACCAGTTTGTGGAGATTTGTTCCTGCAGCCACAGACACTGATACACCATCCACGGGTGCCACAGGCCACTCTGAGGCGGGGGGGCTCCCCATCTCTGGAGGTATGGCAGCGGTGAGTGACGGAATGCTTGTCGGGGATGCCCAGCGGGGGCTGGAAGTGCTGAAACTCTGACAGGGGAGTGGGCCGACAGGGCTGGGCATACTCTCTCCAGCCTTGAAATTCTGTGGTTTCAGAGCGGCAGGCACTAGGAGCTAGAGTTTTAGTCCACAAACCCTAAGAGCCAGGAGGGCGGAGGACAATTCCTTGTGCACACTGGAAACAGTAAGGCACTTGTGCTGCCAAATTCAGCTTTTGCTGCCCCATTGGGCTGGAGGTTCTAGCTTCACTGGAAGAGATGTGGTCACCTCCAACCACTTTTGCAAGTAAGTGCCGAAGATAACGGAGGGTCAAACATTACAGATGAACGCAGCTTAAATAGTCAATTGGATTCCCCATAATCTAATTTCACAGTCTCAGATCAGGGAGCGTGGAGCGGGAGGGGTCCTGGGGAGTCTGGTTTCACGCTCTTTATTCAGCAAGGGCTGGGGGCCTCGAGTCACGGGTACCGCTTGCTTCCCGCGAAGGGAGCGCCTTCCTTCCTAGGGGGCGCCACCACATGGGCGGCCACTGCTCTGTTGTACAAAATCCTTCTCTAATGTGGACTTCAAAGCTGCCCTCTGACGACGGATCTGCCTTCGGGTCTATGCCACCTGTCTCTGACAGCTCCGGTGACCATGTCTCCTGAGTGCCCTTCTCCAAGCCCAGGGCCACTGGCCTGGCCTCAGAGTCCCATTTCCACTCTGGGTACCTCCTGTGGACACCTTCAGGGTCATCACCTTGTGGGGCCCAGAGTGCAGCCCACTGGTCCTCATAGAATCCCTAGGGAAACTAGTCTCAACTAGTATAAAGTGGGGGACACTCTCTGCCTAGGGTCCCCTAACACATGCCCTTCTGGAAGGCAGCTATGCTCACCACTATACCACCAACGCAACACATGCCCTTCTGGTGTGGCCCCTCAGAAACAGTTCTCCGAAGCAGCAGAAGGTGAGGATGCATTTGAGCAGTACAAGAAATCCCTCTTTATCTGACCTTTGGAGAAGGCTTCATTCTTGGCCTCTAAGTGGAGGCCACACAGAAGCGAATGGCGGCTCAGCTTGCCTGCGGAAAGACCTGAGGGGGGAATGGGGGCTGGTTTCCTGTCCCTGGAGGGATTTCAGTGGAGGCACAGTTTGCATAGGATTGGAGAGAAGATTCAGGGGTCAACATGGGATCAGGTGGGGTGTGGCTGCCCTTTCAAGTCCTTCCAGACGTGTGGGGCGGGCTTGGTATGTGATCTTTGATTCTAACAGATGGGAGGAGTGGAAAGAGTACTGGGTTCGGAGGTTGGAGGTTACGAGTGCCCTTTAACCTTTCTGAGCCTGACTTCTGTAAGACGAGGATGATTCCAGTCACCTCCCACAGATTTTGAGAGAACGCAGTAAGATGGGGGATGTGAACGTGCGCTGGACGTTGACAGGCTGCCGTTCTGGGAGCGCTACGGTGGCTGCCCTGAGGCACACTCACAGGTTTTGGGGTTACTCTGTGGTTAAGCTCTTGAATCTGCCTCTCACTACTGAGTGACCTCGGGCAAACCAAGCCTCAGCATCCTCATCAGTGAAATGGGGCATTATCTGCACCCATCTCAGAGGGTTGTTGTGGGAATCGAGAGAACACGTGGCAGACACGGGGCCTGGCAGCTAGTAAGTGCTTCGTCCTGGGGGCTCTGTTATTTTTATGTTCACAGAGGCCCCTGGGAGAGAGAGCGCTGACAGAGAAGCGGCCCCCCAACCTCTGCCTTCTTCTCCACACCTACCATGAGAAGCCCCTTGTAGGCATAGACGATGCCAAGCCAGATGGTCATGTGCGTGTTTTCACAGTGCTCCAGGAGTGGGCGGATAGAGATGTCTCGTCCTGCTGGGTCCGGCTGTGCAAAGAGAAAACAGAAACCCAGGGATGGCACTGGGCACCTTTTCAGCAGCCAGGGCCCCATCTGATGGCCACTTGCCCTCCCGTGAGCTACAGCCAGTCCCTTGTCCAGGAGGCCTTTTGGACCCCTCTCCTATGTTCCCACGAGGCTGCTTTCTCTTTGTCAGTCATGATTCAGCCCTGCACTCTAGTTATCTGTGTTCTTCATGCCTTTCAAACATGAGTCAGATCTCCTGAGGGTGGAGAGTGGGTCACTTCCTGTGCTTCTAGTACTTAGCATGAGACCTGGTCCAGAGCATGCATCTGTAATGTTTGTTGAAAGAATGAAGGTGAGAATAAGGCACAAGTTATGTCAAGAGGCCTTCAGGTGTCTCTGGGATTAACTCCAATAACTGCTGGCTGAGCCAGCCTTGGGGCCTGCCGAGCTCTTCTAAGGAGACCTTCTTGCCCATCACCCCCAGTGAGGGAACAATGGGGGCAGCCATGTGTTATTCCACATGACCTATCCTGGGCCAAAGTTGATTGGATAGAGGGTGGGTACTTGACCCACAGTAGCCAATCCAGAGTCTGGTCAGAGACTTACGAGGTTTTCTAGTGTGGTGTTCTGCTCAAAGAGGGATGGTGGAGAGGACCCTACCCAAACATGGTCTCTCTCAGGAATTTGAGCTGGGAAACTCTGGGCAAGAATCAGCCACATGGTGGAAAGAGGAGAAAAACACACCCAGAGAATGAAAAAAAAAAAGTATATTCTACATATGTTTTTTCTGAACCATTTAAGAGTAAGTTGCAGACATCCTGACCTTTCACTCCTAAATATCTAGCAAGTATTTCTTAAGAATGAGGAGATTCTCGGGGCGCCTGGGTGGCTCAGTTGGTTAAGCGACTGCCTTCAGCTCAGGTCATGATCCTGGAGTCCCGGGATCGAGTCCCGCATCGGGCTCCCTGCTCAGCAGGGAGTCTGCTTCTCCCTCTGACCTTCCTCCTTCTCATGCTCTCTGTCTCTCATTCTCTCTCTCTCAAATAAATAAATAAAAGATAAAAGAAAAAAAAAAGAATGAGGAGATTCTCTTATATAACCACATATACTTACCAAATGGAGGACATTTAACTGATACAGTATCTAATATGCTATCAATTTTCAAATTTTGCCAATTGACTCAATAATGTCCTTTAAGACAACTGTGGTTTTTCCAAAGCAGGGTCCAATCTGGGACAATGTCCTGCATTTACTTGTCACGTCTTTAGTCTCCTTTAATCTTCAACAGTTCCTCAGCCTACTTCAGTCTTCTATGTCATGTATATTTCTGAAGAATCTGGTTCAGTTATTTGGTAGAATGTCCTTCAGTTTGGGTTTGTCTGATGTGTTTTCATGATTAGATTGGGGTTATGCATTCATGGTGGGAATCCTATGTAAAGTGATGTTTTTGCTTCCTTGGAGCTTCATCTCAGTGGCACTTGATGGCACTCTGTCCCATTACTGGAGATGTTAACTGTGATCATTTGGTTCAGTGATGTCTGCCAGATCTCACCACTTCAAAGGTACCATTTCCCCCTTGTAATTAATAAATACTCTGTGGGAGATACTTTGAGACTGTGTGAGTGTCCCGTTTCCCCACAAATGTCAACTCAGTGGTTTCAGCATCCAGTGATGGTTTCTACCTGAGTCACATTCCTTTGGTGGCTGAAAAATGGTGATTTTTTTTTTTTAGAGTTTATTTATTTATTCATGAGAGACAGAGAGAGAGAGAGAGAGAAGCAGAGGGAGAAGCAGGCTCCCAAGGAGCAGGGAGCCCGATGCGGGACTCGATCCCAGGACCCTGGGATCATGACCTGAGCCAAAGGCAGACGCTCAACCGTCTGAGCCACCCAGGCGCCCAGGTGATTTTTTTTTTTAACTCTATCATTTCATTTAAATACTTGGCACACCACTGTAAACAGATCTTTCTTTTCCTCCCATTTATTTATGTATATCAGTATGCATTTAGGGCTTCCTTTTTCATTTCCATTACTATCATTCATTTTGATGCTCAAATTTTCCCAGATTTGGTCAGTTGGAAACTCCCATGTGCAGTCTCATGTGTTTTTCCAATACATCCTCACACTTTTTGGGAGCACTTTCCTATGTCTTGGCACAAAAAGTACTTCTACTTCTTTGTGCTTCCTTTTCCCAGCCTCAGATTCAGCCATTTCTCTGAGGAGTCTTGGTTCTTTTTGGTGGAGAATGATATTTAGAAACCAAGATCTGGGCTCTAGATGTGCGGTATCATTACTTCTAGGCCCTTCCTTCCTCCCTCCCTCCCTTCCTTCCTTCCTTCCTTCCTTATCTATCTATCTATCTATCTATCTATCTATCTATCTATCATCTATCTAATCTACTATCTATCTATCTATCTATCTATCTAATCTACCCATCCATCCATCCATCCATCATCATTCTATGTATCTATCCTTGTCTCTCTACCATCTGTTTATAGATGTAGATAAAATCCTACACCACAGGGTTCTTGCTTCTTCCCATTCCATATTTGCATCTTCCTTCTCTCATAGTGAGATCTCTGGTTTTCCACAATATCAAAATAGTCACTCATTTGCTCAATATTAAATAGACACAAAATGGTTTTAGAATTTCTACATCCATGCACTACCAATAACAAACTTGCAAAGTCAAGTTGAAGATATATTTGTGAATCTATTTGTCTTTAGAACAGATACCCACTGAGGGTATCTCATCAAAGAACTGTGTCCAGGATGGAGTTGTCCTACAGAGGCCTAAGGTAAAGCCACAGGCCTAAGGGTAAGAGGTACGCATCCCCAGAGTCACTCACCAGTTAGAAGGGACATTTTGGTAGGATCCGGGGATGTGGAAAGCAGGCCTCAGGTAAGAGGGAATGGGTACCCTATTTCTCTTGGCCCTGCTCTCTTGGCCTGGCCTTTGAGGCAGACAATGGTCTGGGCTCCTGTGGTCTGGGGAGTGATGGTGCTTTCACACGGAAGCAGGAGGAGCTTCCCTAATGCCTGACAACCCAGCAGACATCAGAATGCAGGAGCACAAGCCCATTACGGTCATGCATGAGTAGCAAACTCATTAATGATGATAGTAGCTGTTGTTCTACAATGAAAGGCAATAATTTATGATGGACTCTTAGATTCTCTGTGTATAAAGGACCGATGCTGTCATACACCATTGTTCAATGTTATGAAAAGTCTATTCACGGGAAGCCGAGAGTGGCTGTCGGGCTCTTACATCCCCAGTGACAGGGAGCCCACCCCCTCCCACTCCTGGTGAGTGGCTGCACAGTTCTTTTACTGACCCAGAACCTTCTGTGCGTCCACCCCACTAGCCCTTGCCTTTCCTCTGGGGTCCTCAGAATAATCCCGAGCTCTCTCCTTGCGTCTGCACGCCCTTTCTCAGGAGGAAAAGAGCTGCAGTGAAGGTACACATCGCCTCCTGCCACGAGTCGGCCTGGTCCTTCAACCTGCTCGAGTTTACCATCGATCTATAGGCCTGTAATCGAGCTCAACACTCCAGGTGGTGGTGAGCGAGTCTGCCTGTGCCCTTGTTCCACATCTCCTCGGCTTTCTTTCTTTCCTTTTTTTTTTTTTAAAGAATCTCTTTTCTTAAGATTTTATTTATCTATTTGAGAGAGAGAGAGAGTGAGAGAATGAGTGGGGCGGGGGGAGCAGCAGAGGGAGAAGCAGACTCCTTGCAAGGAGCCCGACATGGGACTCGATCCCAGAACCCCGGGATCATGACCCGAGCTGAAGGCAGACGCTTAACCGACTGAGCCACCCAGGCGCCCCATCTCCTCGGCTTTCTAAACAACTATCTTCCACCGGTGATTTATATGTTCCTTATGGTTGACTAAGACTCCATGAGGTAGTTTTCCTCCAACTGCGGCTACTCTGTCTTCCCCCTTCTGCAGCTGACGTTGTAGCCAGGTTATCTTTTTTTTTTTTTCCTAAAGATTTTATTTATTTATTTGACAGAGAGATAGACAGAAGAGCACAAGCAGAAGGAGTGGCAGAGGGAGAGGGAGAAGCAGGCTCTGCACTGAGCAGGGAACCCGATGCGGGACTCGATCCCAGGACCCTGAGATCATGACCTGAGCCGAAGGCAGACGCTTAACCATCTGAGCCACCCAGGCGCCCACCAGGTTATCTTTTAACTTGTTAATAGCCCCCTGCCCATGCTCCCCATCTTGGTATGCTCTGACCCCCATCCTGAAATCCTAATCCGTACATCTGGTCTTTTAGCACCCCCACCCATCTCATTAAGCTTAAGCAAAGGTGGGAGGGCAGCAAAAAATCAAGGGCCAGAGTTCAGAGAACTCAGTGGTCCGAGGCTGGGCGGAGCCTCCTCTACGCTATCCTCCCACTACGGTGTTGATCCAGAAAGAAGCCACAAAAATCTGATCATTAACATCACCCTCACACAACCCCATGTCTGGGCACACTGTGCATGGATCAGAGTGGCAGGGGTTGGGGTGGTTTTAGGAGTGATGAGGTTCAGGTACTCCTGGGGCTGGGGATGAGGAGTCTGACCAGTCAGTCAGTACCCCTGTACTGAATCTCAAAGTCATCTATAAAAGCCATGGCTTTTCTTCTCTGATCTGTTCTAATAATGCCTGGGACTGGAGTTCAGAGTGGTCTGAGCAGTCACACACATGGGGAGAGATGCACTCGATGATGCAAAGGGTGGGTTGTGGGGGGGATGGAGAGGGAGGACCGTGGGGGTGGGGAAAGGCGCCGCCACCTGAGCGCTTACTTGGAGACGTTGTCACACAGCAAAGAGCCACTAGAGGGCACCCAAGACCTGCACGGAGGGTCTGGCCCAGTGGCCCTGGATCACCCTCTGCTGAGGACACAGAGCTAGTTTTGTGGCTCAGTGGGGCCGCAAAGCCCTCAGCAGCATCCTGTGCTACTTTAGAAGGCACCCAGTGGTCTTAAAGGAGGCCAGATTTCCAGGCACCTTGGAGGACCGGCCCCACCCCTTCCAGACAGTGGGAGTGAGGTGGGAGGGTAGGGGATGTTGGGGAACGTGGGGCTGGAGGACCCAGGCCTACTGACCCCACCCTCATCCTGCTCTCAGTGTGGCCCTGACGTGCAGCCCAGGACCAGTGATCCCAGGCACTGACCAGTGCTCGCTCCGGCAGCATACATACAGGGCACAGACCCCTGCAGATGCCATGCTGTGGTCTCCCCTCAGGGTCTGAGCCAGGATGTCAGCCCTGCCTCTCCAGATGACTGGGGACTACAGACTTTCCCCTGGTCTAAATCAATCTCCATGGACGACTGGCCTATAAGAGCTTTCGAACGGCTTTTTTCCTCTTCTTTATTTCTCTTCCTTACTTGTTGCCCACCTGGGCAATTACCTAAGTAGTCATTCATTCGTTCCAACGTAACCACGAAGCACTACCATCTGCTAGGTTCTGTTCTGGGCAGGGGGTAATACAGCAATCACCAGGATGGACACAGCCCCATCCTCAGGGCTTTTCCATTCTGGCAAGATCAGGACAATTCCACAAGAGACAGCCTCAGAGGCCGAATGAGTCGACCTCACCCAATAACAGCCGCCCCAAGAACACCGAGGGCGCTTGTCACGGGTGACAACAATGCACCAGATGCGAAGCTGCTAACTCTACCTATGCTGTCTTGTCAAAGCCTCGTAAGAATCCAACAACGTGTTGTATCCATTTTACAGATGAGAATACGGAGGCACAGAAAGAACTTGCCCCAAATCTCCAGGCAGTAATGTTGGAGCAGGGTTCAAAGCCAGGTCTGTCCGCCTCCCAAACCAGTGGTCTTTCCTCCCTCACTAGGTGCTTGTCCCAGCCTGCCCTGCCTCTCTCGAGCACCGCGTCACATTCCAAGGGGACAGTGAGTATAACCCTAGAACCCCGCTGTAGAAACTGGGAGGGGCTGCTTGTGGGAGGAATGACTTCATTGCGACGTGTTCCATAGAGGCCTCCTCGGAAGCCCCCAGAGCTCTGCGAAGGTCGTGCTTTGGGGCCGCAAGCCGAACGCAAGCTGGTAAGAGGCTCTTCCTGCTTGACGGGGCGCAGTGCCCGGAGGGGAGGCCACGCCGGTCCGTGCCGGCCGCCGGCTGGCAGTGCTCACACCTGCCTCCTGGCCGGACCGCGGCCCAGCGGGAGCCCTGCAGAAGCTGCCCGGCAAGCCTCCCCCGTCTGTGCAGCCGAAGGAGAGCAACTGGCCTGAGAGTCCCTCTGCATAATGCAATTACTCACAATGTAGGTCAGCGGCCCCTGCACACATCCTGCTTTGTCCGGCCGCGCACACGGACAGGCAGGGGGTCCGGGCGTGGGTGCAGGTGCTGAGTCCTGAAAGGTCAAAGGCTTTGGTCTTGCTCTGCTATAGACTGGCCGGGTGACCGTGGCATGCCCCACCTCTTTCTAGACCTCAGTTTCCCACTTGCAAAGTGAGTCCGAGGGTTAACTTACGGCGTAGTTAAGGTGAGCCGGAATAATGGTGAGATGGCGACAGTCGTCCTATATTTCATGACTGTACTGGTCCTACACTCACTCGCTCCACTCAGGCTTGTGTGCCTGCTGTGTGCCCTGCACCGTGCTCCGCGCTGGGCCCACGTGTGTCAGGCCAACTGGGCATTCTGGCAAGGGCAGATCACACAGCTCAGCTGTGACTTGAACAGCGATCCGTGCTGTAAATGGAGAACTACAGGCCACGCTGAGAAGGGCCACGAGGGGCATCGGCTTCAGAGCCGGTGGTCTGGGAAGGCTTTTCTGAAGTGGGGACATTCAGTCTGAGGCCTAAAGGCAGAGGAAGACCAGCCTTGTGAGAACCTAGGGGGACAGCGTTCCCGAGACAGGGCCCAGCAAGTAGGAAGGGCTTTGGCGTGTTTTAGGAACCCAAAAGAGGCCAGTGTGGCTGGCCTGTAGTCAGTGAGGGGCCGGCCCTGCTTCCCGCTGGATATCGTGCACACAAGCCCCCAGGGAGCTTGTTAAGGCGCCGATGGGTGGGGCCCAGGATGCTGCTGGTCCCGGGACTGCCATTCGGGCAGCAAGGCCTTAAAGGATCTTAAACAACGGAGTGACATTTGGTCCTCAGCTTAGCAGATCTTTGCTTAAAAATGCAGATTCTCTTGTCACTCGCACACCCGTGACACAGAGTGACAGCCCAGCACAAGCACAGACTTGAATGGCTTGTCTGTATGTTCTAAACCCAGATCAGACCCCGGTAGTACTGTGTTCCTGTGTGTCCTGCGTGGGGCTGGCCAGGGCGCTTAGGGCTGGCCACGTTGCAGGTCTGGGCAGGGAGGATGGGGAGTCCGGGTGTCGGGAGCGAAGGGGGTCACACGCCGCACCTGGGATCACGGGGCTCTTGGTCCCTCGGACCGTTCATGCTCCGCTGCTGTGAGGGGCTCAGGTGCCCAGCCCCACTTGGCCAGTGCTTCTTGGAAGGAGGGGGTGTCTTCTACCTTCTGACCAGCTCCCAGAAGCTGGCTCTCAGAACTTTCTCCCTGGGCCTTTCGTGCTGCTTCTTTATTCGTTTTAATTTCAAAGTTGATTTTTGAAATCTGTGGTAAAATTGGTAGGTTTTCCTACTGGAGGTGAGTATATGTGTGTGTGTCAATTTGAGTTTGAGTGTGTGTGGTGAGGGGAGGGGAGGATGCCTGGCCTTTCCGGGCTGCATTTCAGAGTCCCGAGATGCCTCTCTTTTCCTGGGAAGGCAGGTGAGTCAACACTGCCTTTTCTGGGGGAGATGGTGAGGGAGTCCCATCAAGGAAGTTTGGGCAGGGAGGGGGAAGGGCACTGGGTTCAGACCCCAGGCCCATCACTTGCCAGCTGTGTGACTTTGAACACATCTCTAAGCCTTTCTGAGCCGTGGTTGGCTCATCTGCAACCTCCTGGGGTTGGCAAGACGATCAAAGGCAGTAAACGGTGTGTTTAGCAGGCTTTAGAGGCTGGAAAGCCGGCTCCTTATGTGTAAACCCTCGTCATTATCTCCAACTGCAGAGTCACAGAGCCCTGGAGCCAGGAGGAACCTTCTGGATCCCTCCGAGGCTGGGCTGCTTAGCTCAACAGCGGCAGTCCCACGTCTCTGAGGCGGCAGAGCTAGAAGCTGTCATTCCAAGGTAAGAATTTCTTTTTAGAATGATTATGAATTTGGGTGAATTTTTTCCAAATCCCAGTTTTGGAAGGGACCTGTGAGATCACCCACCAGGGTTTCTCCACACGGGTGCTTCTGCAATTTTTTCTTTGGAGGGGGCACGATTCTTCGTTGTAAGGGACAGGCCCCTAGACCGTGGGCCCTAAATGCCAGGAGTGTCTCCTGGTCACTGTGACCGCCCAAATCTCCCTCCCCTGGCTCTCCATTTCCAAACACGAAAGGGATCATGCACTAGTCCAATTCCTCTTTTTACAGATGGAGAAACTGAGGCCCAGAAGAGGACTCATACCAAGTGGGTGACTGAGTGGAGACCCAGATAAAGGTATCCTGACCCTGGTCCCACGCCCGGTGTACTGGACCATGCTGCGGGCTGGCACGGGAGGGGCCAGCCTTTTGGGCTGCTTACCAGCCAGCGTTTATGGGGATTTACCATTCAGGGGCGCTTGGCAGTGCCCCATCAGCCCCCTGGAGCTAGCTTCTGCATGCATCCAATCTGTTGGTGCTATGCACCCTTGCTCGGGTGCACCTGGAACAGCTCCCAGAGCAACACGCCTGGGTCCCAGAGCCGCTCACCCGATGCCCGCTGGCCACATCCTCACGGAGTCCTGCTTCGTGGAGGGGAGATGCGGTAGCAGGGAGAGGGTGGGTAGGTGGCAGGGACCTGGCTGAGGAGGGCAAGGAGCCCTGGTCAGCATCAGGCCCCCAGTAGGACAGCAAGCCCCCTGCCTGGTCCTGTTCAGAGAGGCTTTCTGAGTTTGACCTTGGAATTAGTGGGAAATCTCATGGTTGTATAAGGGTCACAGCTGGGGTGAGGATCGTCTTGGGGAAGCTAAGGGCGGACAAGTAAAGTAATCTCTAGCCCTTTGCAGCCCATGTATATTCATATGAGAATCTCTCTTTGACTTTGACCTCAGGGCAGTCTGGTGAAGGAGCCAGGAATTTTATACCCTTGTTACAGGTGAGGAAACCGAGACCTGGAGAGGACAAGAGACTTACTTAAAGTTACATAGCAAGTCAGAGGCAAAGGCAAGCCAGCCCTCTTCCCTGCAGAGCAGGGGTGTCGCACCTTCTGTCCTTTCTTGTGGCCTGGCTCTGTTCCCCTCCCTGGGGAGGGGGGCCTTCCAAGGTGCCCTGATATTCCTTGGGCCTGCATCGGAGGCCTCTGGGGCAAGCCTGGAGCAGGAAGAACTCACAGAACCCCAAGCCAAGAGGTGCTTGATCACAGTGGGGGTGGGGTGGGGGGGTTTACCAGGCACACTGTGAATGGGCGTCAGCTTCATGGTCTGCAGTGCCCACCCAGCACAAGGATGCTGGCATCATGCGCTTTTCCCCAAGCCTGATGGGGCTGGGTAATGAGATCGGTGCCCAAACACACGCCTCCCCAGCTGGAATGATGACCCAGCAGCATATCCTCGAGAGAGAGTCACCAGGGCACAGCTGGGCGCCAGGGTGCGGAGTCTTCCCGCCGTTCTAGAGCAGAGAGAAACTCGTGGCCTTGGGGCGGTGTGCGGGCCATGGATGGGTTTTACTCAAGCTACACAGGGCTTAGAATTTTTTGTCTTCATGGTCAGGATTTAAAACTCAGGTGATTCACAGGAACACCTAGATTTCTGGCTTCCCTTGAACAAGACACCAGGCAGCACGGGGCTTGCCTGTGTGAGCCGGGTCTGTCTGCCGCCCGCCCACATCTGTGCTGCTCGTCCAGTTCTTCCCAGATCTCAAAGCCCATGAGGGCCCAGCTGACAGTGGGGTATGCAAGAGGATGGGTTAACTAGTCACACAGTCGCCTGAGTTTTGTAGAAGCTGCAAGTCTGCTGGCCATCATGGGGCAAGCAAGCCCTTAGCCTCTGCGGTCCCCTCAAGGGCTGTGGACAGGCTCTCTCCCCTCACCTCCGGGCCTTGCCCTCTCCTGGCTCTTTGCCCTTCTCCGCTGGGGCCTTCTCCACTTCCTCTACTCACTGCTCTTCCTCTTCCAGAGGGCATCCCTTTCCTCGACGTTCCTGGGCCTCCGACCTCACATTTCTAGTCTGAACTCATCACTCTCTCTCTTAAAGCCGCCCCTCCTCCCACTTTGGCTAGCTCAGAGAACTGCTCCACTATCCACCCCAGTGAGACCAGAACCCTGGGCGTCCCTTCCTTTCTGATTCCACCCCGGCTCCCAACCCAGAGACCTTCAACAGCTTCTCAAACCACAGGAAAGACACCCTGACCCATGATTCCAGCATCGTGACCCTCTGCAATGGGCCTTGACGCCCATCACCAGCCTCATCCATCTGTGGCCAGGCCCCATAATGTCCCTTCTGGGTCCTGGGACACCCCTTCTTCACCACCATGTGAATAGTACCCACTCTTCTGTCTCTGAAATCTTCCTAGGGGCTCCTGCCCTGCATGGGCTCCTCTGAGGCCCCGTGTTTCCTGCCTCTCTTCTGGGAGGACCACCGCCCTGTGTGGGACATACTGTGTTTGACCTTTCCTCCCCCTCCACTACCACCCAGCATCCCCTCCACCACCTGTATCTCCTCTGTGCCCCCCCCTCCCGTTTCCTGCCTGCTCACCGTGTGCCAGACTCTGAGCTAAGCGCGTCCTATGCACTGCCCGTTGCATCCCCAAAGATCACTGCAGGAGTGAGCTCTAGTGAGCCCTTTTTAGGGGATGCTGAATGAGACGTGGAGAGGCTGAGTGGTGTGCCCAAGGTCTCGCAGGCACTAAATGATGGAGCTGTGACTTGCACCCCGGTGTGCCCAACTTCCCAAACCTTTGCTTTAAAGCCCAAATCCAGAACTATGCCAAAGTGTGCCTAGGCCACAGTGTCAGCAATGGGTTTCAAGTGTCCCAAGATGGTGCTCTCCCCGGCCTCGGGGCACACGGATGGCCAGGCACCTCTGGCCATGAGCTGCCTCTGTGGCCGCTCTGGGGCCCTGCCCTACGCTAAACTTGGTCTTGGCCCAAGTTGGCCAAAGCCCCTTCTCCTGTACTTTCCAGTCTGGCCTGGGCCTGCCTGCGGAAGTGCTGGCCCACCCTCATCCTGCCTCTAGGCCCGCACCCCTCAGGCCAAAGGGTCTCTTTGTGGGGGTAACTGCCCCTTGCCAGGGCGGGGAGAGGTCTGTGGCCCCAGAACTGAGTAGAGCTCCCAGCCCCAATCCCTGGGGGCACTGGCATCCCTCCTGTTTAGCTCAGAACTCAAGGCCCCCAAGCCAGCCCTACTCAGCCCTGGCCTGGCCATGCAGGTGCTGTGTGTCTCATCACCCTCTCATGGGGGTCTGCTGCATGGCCTGGCTCATGGTTCACGGCCATGCCTGCTGGCAAGTCCATGCCCAGTTTGGCGTGAACAGGGAGGGGACAGAACTAGGGTGCGAGAATGCTCTAGGTGTGAGGAAGCGGGATCATGGACAGAGCATTCCACCACTGCTGTGCACGTGCACTCAATTTTATGGTTTTCAATGTCATTCGATCTGCCTAACAACCCTAAAAATTTAGTAGGGCCATCAGCCTCATTCCCATTTTGCATAGAGAACACAGAGCCCAGGAACAGGCTGTAACTCACCCCAGGGCACACATTTGCGTCCTGACTCCTAGCCCAGGGCCCTTTCTAGTGCTCTGGGCTCCTCCCTGGAACTCTGCCTAGTTCTGGGAGTCCCAGCTCATCAAGGAGAAAGGAAGGTGGCTGCCTGGGAGAGCGTCCAGTGCTCCCTCCCCTGTTCCCCGCTGCATCTCAGATTTTCCTGTTTGCCCTTGGCTAAGAGGCAGGAGGGCGGGACCACAGTGCCCTGGGATGAAGGACAGCCACTGGCCTTGCCTCTGAATGAGGGTTCTTGCCCCAGCTCTGTCACGTGCCCATTCGGAGCCCCAGGTTCTCCTCTGAGAAATGCCAGAGTCCCCTGCTTTGAGGCTTGCTCTGAGCATCCAGCCAGAGCACAGAAGATAAAAGACTACAAAGCCCAGAGACACACAGGCCCCAGGGTAATGTAAGTGAGAACAATGCATCCGTTCCATTTTCCTGTTGTCATTCAGGGAGGCAGGAGGATTGGGAGCCCCCAAAGTGCAATGCTGCAAAGATTGTTCCAAAATAGGATGTAGTCATTGGTGGTGCTGCTACCAGTCTGGGATCCCTGGGCAGCAACAGGCTCCTGGCACGTGGGCACGCCCCCTTCCTCACCCCGCAGCCTGCTCGCTTTCCTAGGCCCCTTTCCTTCTGCCTTGCCAGTGCGCTCGCCCTCCCTCCCTCCCTCCTTCCCCCTCTCTCTCTCCTCTTTATAGATACACGTAGAAAGTCTTCTGAGATCACGTTGTTCTAGTGTGTGGACTCATACACCTTTTAGGTTTGAAGAGGCCCAAACATTTTCTTTCCCTTCCAGGCCTGCCTGTGTAGTCTCTGCCGAGGGTTCCTCCAACCTTTCTTTGCACACCTCTGGTGACGAGACACTACCCCGGGAGACAGCCCAGTTCATTTTGGGATAGATCACCTTAAAACGTGAAAGTTCTTCCCCATCCTAGACTGAGATCTGCATCCCCAGAACCTCCCCCTGCTGGTCCTGGATTCTGCCTTCTGGGGCCCTGCAGGTCATGGCTCCTTCCGTGGCTCCTTCCGTGGCTCCTTCCGTGGCAGCTCCTCTGAGACCTCTCTTTGCTGGCTTGATGCCAATCCTTTCTACGTGGCACAGGTTTTGGCCCTCTCCCTGTCCTGGCCACCCTTCATCTTGTCACTCTGCATAGGGTCTGGGTCCCTTACAAGAACACAAGTTTCCCAGGGGATCTGAGTAGGGCAAGAGTGTGGTCCCCTCTCCATACCAGAGCCCTATTCACCTGGGCTGTCCCCTGAGCTTGCTCTGGACAGCTGAAGCACAGCATGGAGCTTGGCAGTCCACTGTGTCACTATCCACGTTTAAGGGAATACTGGTGCTTGAAATAGTCACACACACACACACACACACACACACACACACACCTGTCTGGTGTTCCCTTAGGGATCTAAGAAACCACAGATCCCATGATGCAGAACCCCCGAGCGTTCTCTCTGCTGTCCGGAAGAAATGCACCGCTGACCCCCCTGCCCCCGTCATCCCTCACGATACTCCGGGGTCCCTCTCCACGCAGGATGTGTGGCCCTACTGTGCAACTCCAAAACTCAGCCACCGAAGGCTACTGCTAGGTGACCTTCACGATGTAACTGAAAAATAATTTCAAAGGCCCAAATGAGAGGAGGGAGTGAGCAATGAGAGACAGGGTGCGGTGTGGGGAATAAGAGGAGCCTAGGGATAAGGAGGGTGGAAGGCGTACGCTTTTCCTGTGAACCAAAGAAAGTGACATGGCTTTGGCCCAGCGGAAAGTAAGCCCACAACCACCTCTCACATTAACTTCGTATTTTCCACGTACTTATGGGAAAATGCCCCTCTAACAATCCCACGTAGAATAGGGCAGGAAGCGTGAGCCCTGTGTCGCAGATGAGGCAACAGGCTCAGAAAGGTGGCGTGGGCGGACCAGAGGGGCTCCCCTGACACCCCGGCTGCTGGTCCGCAGTTCTCAGCCCCTTCACCAGTAGGTGGGGGCCACATGGCCCATTCTGGCCAGTGCACTGTGTGGGACGTGACATCGGCCCCTCGTGGGCTGGAGCCTCGAACCTGTTGCAGGACCCGCAAGCCGCCCGCCCGGCGCTGGGGCCCAGATCGCTGAGCTGCCTCCGGGAAGCCAGTTACCCTGGAGACCACGCGGATGTGCAGGTGGACTGTGAATGAGTGAGAAATAGACTTCTGATGGATTTAGCTGCTGGGATTTAGGGCTTCTTTATTACTGCAGCCCCGCTCAGCCTATCCCCGCTAACAGAGAAGGGCGATGACATCCGTGTTTCTGCGACCACGTGTCAGGCTCCGTGCTAGGGACTTTGCACGTGTCACCGCAGGCAGTCCTTGAAGCTGCTCAGTGAGGAAAGGGTTACTATTCCTCCCCTCTACAGTGTGGGAAAACAGAGCCCTGGAGAAGTGCAGCCCCTTGCCCCTGGTCACAGAGCCATGAAGGTGTAGACCTGGGACACGAATCTGGGTCTCTCTGATTGGAAAGCCTTGATGAACTCCTGTGATCTGCAGAAGCAGATGGCTATTGTGTTCCAACACCCTGTTGGGCTAAATGCTTCCTTTGAAGATGCAAGATTGCACAGATTGCTTTTCTCATTCAGATTTTATGCCTGAGTAAAATCCTTGTGCTATGATTTATTATAGCAACACTGATTTTCCAATTTTAAGACAACAATACAGCTTGAAATAAAAGAGAAAGAAACACTGAAACATTTGAAACCTTTGCTTTAGATCCTTATTTCATCTGGCTCGAACTGCACAGGGGCCTCCTTTCCTCTTGCCTCCGGGCTCCCCCGTGGCAACTGACGGCCGGCGCCACCTTTCTAAAACTGAGCCTCAGCGTGCTCCCTCCTGCTTGAAACCCACAAAGACTCCTCATCCCCACCGGCAGCACTTCCTAAATTATATTCTGCAGAATATGTAAATGTAAATATGCTCCATGAAAGAAGGGTTCCATGGCCAAAGAAGTTTTGGAAATGCCAATTAAATTTTTTATTATTAAATATTAAAATGTTTAATATACATTTTTTTTTTTAAGATTTTATTTATTTTTTAGAGAGCCAGCGAGAGAGAAACAGCATGAGAGGGGAGAGGGTCAGAGGGAGAAGCAGGCTCCCCGCCAAGCCGGGAGCCCGACGCGGGACTCGATCCCAGGACTCCGGGATCATGACCCGAGCCGAAGGCAGTCGCTTAACCATCTGAGCCACCCAGGCGCCCCTGTTTAATATACATTTTAAAAAAAGATTATTTATTATATTTATTAGACAGAGAGCATGTATGCAGGGGGATGGGCAAAGGGGAGAGAAAGAGAGAGAATCCTAAGCAGACTCCGCATTGAGCTCAAACCCTGACCATCTCACAACCCTGAGATCAAGACCCAAGCTGAAACCAAGAGTTGGACACTTAACTAACTGAGCCACCCAGGAGCCCCATAATTAAACAATTCTTTTAACTGCAGGAATTTTTGGAGGCTTTAACATGCTAAAGCCTATTGTACATTTCCAAGAAGCAGATGTATAGTTTCTGGGATTTCTTAAATGATTGTACCATGAAATCCACCATTCCCTTTTATTTTGGGACACCTAATGGGATTAGCATTCTATGTCATATACTTTGGGAAGATGTTGGCTTTTAGGATAGAGTCTGAAGTTCTCAATTTAACACTCAGGTCCTCCCTTGATTTGGTCCCGGATCAGCCTCCAAGCTCATCTCACAAACCCCTGTCTCCGTCTCCCCCAGGGTTCAACCTCCGGACATCTTACTGTTTGTCATATGCTAGGCTGTGGGGTTCTCTGAGCTGTGACCTGGAGAGAAGACAATGGTTGAGGAACAATGTCAGAAGCTTGACACAAGACAGCCTGCATTTGGGGGAATGTGAAGAACACTCTATTAGTGACGTGGCTGGGATGAAAATGGGAATGAGGATTGCACGACTAATTGAAAGCCATGTGTTTACCGAGGCTCAAAGGATCCCTTTTAGAAACAGGAACTGGGCCCACATATGCCAATGAACAAGGCAAAATGGGTGCACGCTGGAAACAAAAAGCACTAAGATATGCTGGGCCGAACCACAGATACCAATGTTAATAATAAAGAAATTAACATGCACAGGAAACGCAAAAGCTGCCAGGAGGCTGATAAGAGAGCATTTTTAAAAAAGAATGAGCAGTGTAGCAGAGAAGTGAAATTAAGTTTTGCATTTCTTTTTTACCACGGACCCCCAAAATACTCTATGAGTAATAAATAGGTCTTGGTTTACTGCAAAAATACCAATGAGGCTGGGACCAAAATTTGCTGTTGACCCTCTGTCTGGCAAAATAAACAGATCAATCATCCATCAGCCAGCCAGTCATTGAGAATCTGAGGAAGTGCCTTAGTCTAAAACGGGAGACCGATATCAGGTGGTTAAAAATGCCGGCCCTGGGGCCAGACTGCCTGAATTCCCATCCCAACTCTGCCACTAGCAAATGATGGAAGCTTGTAGCAGTGATTTAACCTCATTGTTGCCATCTGTGAAATGGGTGCAAACATGGTGCCTAACTCATGGGACTGAGGTTTAAATGGACTGATGATGTGGAAAATCCCTAGACCAGTGCCTGGCCTCGGGGAAGGGCTCATCAGGGCCAGCTGTTACTACTGTTACACAGCCCTCCCCCCCTCTGCCCTGCTGCAATCTACCCCCCCCAAAACTCCCTGATGACAGCTTTCTCTCTCTCTTGCTTTCTCTCTCGCCACACACACACACACACACACACACACATACACACACGTTTCTACCCCCCAGACCATCTGAAAGTAAATTTCAGACTGCATGACATTTCAGCACAAATGTACCTTGTCCTACACAGTCACAATATGATCATACCTAAGAAAAGTAATAATAATGCCATCATATAATCTGATAACTAGAGTGAACTTGGATAAGGAGCTCATCATGTTGGTCCACTGCTAAATTCCTTTAATGGCTCCCAGTTGCCTCTTGGGTTAAAGTCCAAGCTCCCTCCAGCCCCGTCCTACTTTCAACTAAAAAGCAGCCAGATGCAACTGATTCTTGAACTCTTCCCCAGACATAGCCTACACTTTCCTACTCAAGGATTTTCATCTACCAGGAATGCCACTGCCTCTAAGATCTATTCCTTGAGGTTTTGGCCATTATTTAAAGCTAAAATTATATTTTGCCCAAGATTTCTAAGCTCTTTCTAGATGAAATGCATCTTTCTTTTCACATCTCCATAACATGTGGGAAGCTAGTGTGATGATCAATTTCATACATGGAGGAAGGTGGGGACAAAAGAATCATGGAGCAATGGAATGGATTCCTGATCAAACTGTGCCTGAGGTCCACATTGCCACTGGACCTTTCCAAGATGCCAGTAGGTGGTCTCTATTATGCACTCCAACTTAAGTTACTTGCAATGGAAAATATCTTAATGGCTACTGTAGGGATTAGGGCTGACAATCACTTAGTCTAAAGTTGTGAAGCAACATTAGAAAAATACAATGCATTATGCTCCAGTTGGATCGGAAACTTGCTGTTCCCCAAAAGCATTTCCCACTCTTCCTACCCTCACTTTGGAATGCTCTTCACCTGGAGTGCCCCTGTCTACCTTTACCTGTCTTATTAAAAAATTGAGATAAAATTCACATAACGAAATGCATCCTCTTAACCATTTTCAAGTGTATAATCAGTGGTTTTTAGTATATTTACAATGTTGTTCAACAATTACTACTATCTAATTTTAAATCATATTCATCACTCCAAAAAGAAACCCCATAAGCAGTCACTCCCTATCGCCCTCTCCTGGCCCCTAATCTACTTCCTCTCTCTGTGCATTTGCCTCTTTTGGACACTTCATCTGGACAGAATCATACAGTATGTGGCCTTGTAGGGTCTGGCTTCTCTCTCTGAACATAATGTTTCTGAGGTTCATCCCTGTTGTGTGTATTCAAACTTCACTCCTCTTTATGGCCGAATAATATTCTATTGCCTGGGTAGACCACATTTTGTGTATCCATTCATCAGCTGATGAATGTGTGGGTTGTTTCCTTTAATGCACACATTTTCATTTCTCTTGAGTGTCTACCCAGGGGTGGATTTGCTGGGTTACATGGTACTGTTTAATTTTTTGAGGAAATAACCGGACTGTTTCACACAGCTCCCATTTTTTTTCAAAACTATCCAAGTCCTAATTGTTCTTTCAAGACTCAGGGAGAAAAGTCCCCTCTCTCCTTTTTTGGGGAAAATACTTCTCAAGGCAGGATGATTAGCCCCATCCTTTGTGATCCCATAGGGCTTGGGGCTAAGCTGTTCCAGAATTTCTACCTATCCTGCCATTGCCCATGAACATTTCTGTCCCCCTGGGTGACAGGGACTGGGACAGTCCTGAGAGCAGGGTCTGTGCCTCCCCCATCACCGTGGCCCCGGCATCTGGCACGCAGCGGTGCCCAGCAAATGAGGTTCTGGCAAATGAATGAATGGCTCCCGTCTCTCTAGCAGCCTCCTGGTGCAGCTGAGCATCACAAGGGCCTCTCACAACCGAGGGCAGGTTGTGCTGAGAGCCTCCCTGTGCGGGAGTGAGGGCATGTGGGCGGGCACGGGGTGTGGGTGTGTGAGAAGGCCCGGGGCGGGGAATGTGCGTGCGTGGATGCGTTTTGACCACACGTGCAGAAGTTTACAGACAACCATGCAACGGGCCAGATGATCCAACTGGTTTATGCCTAGAAGAGGCATAAGGACAGTAAACATGGACAAGAGAGCCGTTAGGATGCCCGGCGACAGACAAATGCTGGAGACGGGCCTCACCCTGGGCTGGAGCTCTGCTACTTCTGAAGTAATTTCCCATCTGTGGTCTCATGTGAGAATCAGCATGGAGCATGGAGGGAGAGCTTGGCTTTGGGGAGCAGCAGGCCTGGCTTCGTGCCTCTGAGCCCCACCAGCCACCTGTACGGTCCAGAGCCTGTCACCTGACTCTGGGCATCTCCAGGTGCTCACCGCAAAATGGGAGCAGGACTCTCTCTGCTCAGGGTGACGGTAAGGATTAAGTGAGTGCACTTTGGTAGAAGTGCGCTGGAATGTATTAATCTACCTCCCACGCAGCACTGCTCCTCAGGACCTCCCTGGGACCCCTGGCAGGGGAGTTGTGTTCACTTCCTTATGGAGTCAGGAAGTACGGAGTCAGGAGTGAGAACAAAGTCACAGTGATCGAACTCCTTTTATAGGTCAGGGTCAGTGTTAGGTCCTTGAACATGTTATACCAGTGAATATTCCTGGTAAACCTGAGGGAGGCATGGATTTTTCCTAGTAGGCACTGGGGCTCAGAGAGGGTGAGTCTCTCACCCAAGGCCACACAGCTAGGAGATGGCAGAGTATGGAGGAGAACCTTGGACTGTAGCGTCTATGGTTACCTCATCATTCCCCCAAAGCCCACAGTGCAGGAGCCTGGGCTGTGAATGCATTCCATTTCCTTGGCATGTGAATGAATTTCCAGAAGGCTGCCATATATTTTTAATAATTGGTATGAACGTGCAATCTCTGGTCAGCTGGCTTCCAGTCTGCTGTAAGACACAGATAAGAAAGAAAGAGCCGAGCAGACACAGGAAGATCCTCCATACCCATTGGCAGAAATCACTCTGGCCCAGAGTTACCTTTCTGATTTAATTCTCTGAGCCTTCTGTGTCTGACTCATGTAAGAAAATGACTTCTTGGGTGAAATATTAAAACGCCATGCGTGGATGTTCATCGTCTCGCTCTGGCAGCTCTGGGGATGATGGCTCAGAGGAGCCAGCTCTGCAGCCTGGGTTTGGGAGTCAGATTCGATTCCTCTGAGGTTCCTGAGCCAGGAGACGCGCTGGTCTGGGCTCCGGGGGCCCAGCGACAAGGAGTCAGACCCAGGAAAATGGCAAGATGCGGGACTAGTTCTCAGAGGGCTCAGGGGCAGGGTGGCCAAGGGCCAGGTCATCAATATTGCTCCAGGCGATAGCTAACCTTCATCAAGTACTCTTGATGTGCTGGGCACAGGGTAAGGCCTTCTAATCCTCCCCAAAGCCCTTGGCAGTAGGTCCTATTAATAATGGAGACCCATATTATGGATGAAGAAACTGTGGCCCTCGGAAGTTGTCACTCACGATGTGTACTAGTGTCCCAGGGTTGCTGTAACACATTGGCCCAAATTGGGTGCCTTAAAACAAAGAAATTGATTCTTGCACCTTTCTGGAAGCCAGGAGTCTGAAAGCAAGGCGTTGGCAGGGCTCACCCCCTCTGAAGGCTCTGTGGCTGCAGGTCCCTGGCTCGTGACCACATTGCCCCCGCCTCTGCTTCCCCCTTCCCATGGCCTTCTCCTCTCTGTGTCTGTCCTCTTTTGTTTCTTATAATGACACTTGCCACTGGATTTAGGGCCAACCTAGGTAATCCCAGACGACTGTCTCTTAAGATCTTCAATTACATCTGCAAAGACACTTTTTCTAAATAAGGTTACATTCACAGATTCTGGGAGCGGGCATGTTGATATATCTTTGGGGGTCCACAATTCCACCCACTATACTTCCCTAACCTCACACAGTATGTGGCTTAGCTGGGATTTGAAGCTAAGCCTAATTCCAGAGTCCATCTGCTTAACTGTTACGGGCCATATGCTATACACTTAACCTGCTGTGTGACTCTGGGTTAGTCACTTAACCTCTCTGTGCCTCAGTTTTCTCATCTGAATATCATGGTGAGTACTGCCTGGGCTTGTCGTGAGGATTAAATGGGCTGGCAAAGTAAAGCATCTGAAATAGCACCTAGCATATAGTCTGCACTCACCAACAGCTGCTGGTGTTACTGTTTTTGCTGTTGTTATTATCAAGACAACACAGCTGAGTCGGAATCCTGCATGAAGGCGGAGCACATGCTACTGAGGCTGGACTGGGAGACAAAGCTCTCAGATCTCAATTTGCTGGGTTTGAACATCTGCTCACAAGTGCACCACACGCACGAAACAATTCACAGATGTAAAAGAGATTTAAACATTGATAAGAGAACACTATGCACAATGGATGCTAATAATTTTGAAATCATCAATGAAGAAAATATTTCTTTAAAACAAAACAAGTAAAACACAGGATTGATGTGAAGAGAAAAAGAAAAAGGCAGGAAGATCCGGAGACCAATAGGCCCATCCTAGCAGAAAAGATCCCACGTCCTCTGACACCACATGGCCCAGGCTATGGACAGTTCACCTCTCCAACCTTGGTTTCCTCATCTCTAAAATGGGGATGTCCAGGTGTGTTGTGAACTGTGCCACACTATGGAGATGTGAGGCCTTGTTGTCATTACAGTATGCGTTTGCCAACTGTTGAGTGCCTGTGCCCAGGTGGGACAGGCCTAGGGTCAGGGCCCCCGTCCACAGAAGGGCAGGACATTGTGTGGACTGAGCACTGAGAATGGGGCAGGACTTGAGATTATGTTGCTCCCCCCTGAGCTCTTGGCGGGGGGCGCCCACAGTTTGTGTCAGGGTCCTCTGAACTACACTGAGCATCTTTGGGTCACGTAAGATATTCCTTCCTATGTCAAGGTCAAAATGATTCAGCATGTGAAGTTTAATCCACTGTTGCTTTAGAGAGAAACTTCAGGGCCAAAGTGGCCCAAAATAACAAACATCCACCGAGTGGCCGATGGGTCCATTTCAGAGCCACTGTGAATGCCAAGTTGCCCGGACACTGCGGTCCGCTTGGCCTTTGCCTTCCTGTTGGGTTCTGTGGTTGGTGGCTCCCTGTGACTGCAGGGCACTTTTTGTTTGTTTTTTTTTTAACCTGCCTAAAGTTTTGGTCTGGAACTTGTCCACCTGCCTCTCAACTGTAATGAAAAATATGGCAGAAACAGAAATCTTGTGGCTTTTCCTTTTTCCTATTCCTCGCTCTCTCTCTTCCATGGGGGAAACAATTATTTACATGATGATACAGGATTTTCAGAAAATCATGAGACTGGAGGAGCTCATTCAGCTGTGGGGTTCACACACATGCGCCTTCCCAGGTGGCCCTCTGAGTCTGCATGTCCTTTGTCACTATCACATTCTCTGGCTGGGGGGCAGGGTGGGGCTTGGGAGGGGACCAGCTGGACTTCAGGTTTTCTGGATTCAGGTTTTTCTTCTCTTACCTTTTTAGCCTTAACTTTATTGTCCTAAGGCTAACTCTGGCATTCACAGTGCCGTCCTGGGCTCTTCCTAGAGCTCGGTGAGGGGCTAGTCCAGAAGGTTTCAATCCTGGCTGACACTAGAACCCAGGACAACTTAAAAAGAATCCTAAGGCTCAGGTCCCTTGCCAATTCTGATTTTCTGGGGAGTGTGCCCTGAGCACCAGTATTTTAAAAAAGATCTTTTCTGGGTGATGCAGCCAGGATGGAGAACCACAAATGTAGCCTATCTTTAAGACCATTGAAAAATCTTCCTCCCCCACCTTTAAAATAGTACTTATTTTTCTTGTCAGTATCAACATATTTACCCAATAATTTAAGCCAGCTGCTGAGCAACTGCATCACCTGGTCAAGAGGTCGCCAAAGCTGAAAAGAAGCATGCCAGGGAGGCGTGCCATTCATTCATTCATTCATGCATGCATGCATTCCTTTGCTCATCATTCACGTGTCTATTTAACCAACATATATTAAGCACCTACTATGTACCTGCCAGGCCCTATGCTAGGCTTTGGGGGTAGAGCACTGAGCAAGACAGGCAAGGACCCGATTTCATGGAGCTCACATTCTAGTGGAGGAAGACAAAAACAGAGGAGGGAGTGAAGGATAAATAATGTGATGGAAAAACAGGATGAGGTGAGACAGAATGTTGGGGGCCATGTATGGTTTGTTAGTTAACGTGTTGATACTTCCCAAATCTATCTACAAATTCAAAGCAACCCTTATGAGAATCCTAACAGTCTTTTTTGCAAATGTGGAAAAACTGATCCTATAATTCTAATGGAATCAAGGGACCTGAATAGTCAAAACAGTCTTGAAAAAGAATAATGAAGTTGCAGGATTTATACTTCCCAATTTCAAAGCTTACCATAAGCGATAATAATCAAGACAGTGTGGTGTTGGCATAAGGACAGACATGTAGATGGATGGAATAAAATTGAGAATCCAGAAATAAACCATACATCAATGGTGAATTGATTTTGTATAGGGGTTAGAAGACTATTCAATGGGGGAAAGAATATTCTTTTTAACAAATTGTCCTTGGACAACTAGATATCCACATACAAAAGAAATAATTTGTACCATTACCTCACACTGTATAAAAAGTTAACTCAAAACAAATAGAATGAAAAGAAAAACCCAGATAGAATGCTTAAATGTAAAATTAATACTATAAAACTCTTAGAAGAAGACATTAGTATAATAAATCTTCATGACCCCGGATCAGGCAATGGTTTCTGAGTTATGATATCTAAAGTACAAACAGCGAAAGAAAAAATAGATAAACTGAACGTCATCAAAATTAAAAATGTTTTGGGCGCCTGGGTGGCTCAGTCGTTAAGCGTCTGCCTTCGGCTCAGGTCATGATCCCAGGGTCCTGGGATCGAGTCCCACATCGGGCTCCCTGCTCGGCAGGAAGCCCGCTTCTCCCTCTCCCACTCCCCCTGCTTGTGTTCCTGCTCTCGCTATCTGTCAAATAAATAAATAAAATCTTAAAAAAAAATTAAAAATGTTTTTGCATGTCACAGGACAATACTAAGAAAGTGAAATGTCAACCCACAGAATGGGAGAAAATATTCACAAATCGTATACCTGATAAGGATCTAGTAATATCCAGAATACATAAAGAACTCCTACAAACAACAACGAAAAGACAAATAATCAAAAATGGGCAAAGGACTTGAAGAGTTATTTCTCCAAGGAAGATATACAAATGGCCAACATGCACATGAAAAGATGCTCACCATAATTAGTTATTTGGTAATAATTCTCTTCAAGACCCCAATGAGATACCACTTCAGACCCAGTAGGATGGCTATAACCAAAAGGGCAGATAAATAAAATTTTTGGCAACAATGCGGAGACATTGAAACCCTCATACACTGCTGGGAAAGAAAAATGGTGCAGCCACCGTGTTCCTAAAAATGTTAAGCAGCATTTTATATGACCCAGCAATTCTACTGTGCGTGTGCGTGTGCGTGTGCGTGTGTGTGTACCCAAGAGAACTGAAAACATATGTTTATACAAAAACTTGTACACGGATGTCCACAGCAGCATTATTCATAACAGCCAGAATGTGGTAAGAACCCAAATATCCATTAACTGATGAACGGACAACTAAATGTGTTTATCCATAGAAGGGAATATTTTCAGCCATAAAAGGAGTGAAGAGCTGACAGGCGCTACAACATGGAGGAACCTGAAAAACCTTATGCTAAGTAAAAGAAGCCAGACCCAAAAGGCCGCATGTTGTACGATCCCACTGATGTGACCTGTCCAGAGCAGGCAAGTCCATGAAACACAAAGTAGATTAGTGGTTGCCAGGGGCTGGAGGGAAGGGGAAATCTGGGGTGATGGGCCAAAGGAGAGGGCTTTATTCTGGGGATGATGAAATAGTTCTGGAATTAGATAGTGGGGATGTTCACACAGTCTTATGAATGTATTAAAAGCCACCATGGCATACGTTTTAAAACTGAATTTTATGCATCTAAATTACATCTCAAAATAGACCATCAAACATAAATCTCTCTGCTGTGTGGAGAATGGCTTGCAAGTGACAACGAGTGGGAGCAGGGAGCCCGCTTAGAAACTTGTGATAACAACAATAAACAACAACTCAGTGCCTTCCACTTAATCACACCTCTTGGGCACTGTGTCGACAGCGGCCTTGCCTCATAGCGCCCCCTCCTGGGAGGCCAGACACTGAGCAGGTGATGGTGCTTTGGGCCTCGGTGGTAGCCGTGGAGGTGGACAGAGCGGTGGGTTAGGAGAGGGTTTGGCAGTAGTAGAGTCTGCAGGATTAGTACAAAACCTCTCAGAGAATATCCCACTGATGTCCTCATACAGTTGTTCTAAGGCTGAGTTCATTCAATTATTCAATTACTATTCTTCGTTGAGTGTGTACTATGTGCTGGGCATTTTTCCAGGTGCTGCGGATCCAGCAGTGACTAAAAGACAACACTTCCTCCTGCCACGTCCTTGCACAGCTCACATTCTAGGATGGGGCAGTGTTTGTTACAGCAACAGGAAGTTGGATGGAATGTGCTGGACTCATTCCTATAGCATGTACTATAGCCACTGTACTGTATACAGAGAACCCTGTATGTCAGCACCTGGTTCTCTCTCCCCTAGGCACATAGTAGGACTGCTCTTCCCTGCCCCACTGAACTCAGGCATGCACTGTTAACATGCTCTTCCCACTAAAACATGCGCGGAAATGACATGTGATCCTCGGGAGTGGGAGCTCTAAAAGTCAGTGCACGCTTTACCATGTACTCTTTCCCTTTGCCACAGAAACTGCCCCACCAGCTGAGTCCTGGAGTTAGGACCCTATGGGAGAAGCTGTAGTTGGCTCTTGATGGACAAGTACTCAGATGAGTAAAGAGTATTATTTTTAGTGCAGAGTTTGTTTTTTTGTTTTTTTCCTGCCATAGCAAAACCTCTCACACCCTAACTAATACAGGTTCTCTCTTACTTTTTTATCCTCTGGGGGCCATTAAATCCAAACTCAGTCCTGGCTCCTACTTTAGAAAAGGAAGCCCAGTCTCTCAGTACTGTCACTTAAACTTTAAACCGAGAATCTGGAGGCCTGTGTCAGAGAGGAGATACCGTTGGCGACAACCCCCTGCGTGTGTATGTCTCTGTGTGTATCTAATCTTGCCCACCGGCCTGTGCGGTCCTTAAGGGAGCCTGAGCAGGACACACAGTGGCTCCCCAACCCCCCCCCCCCCCCCCAACCCAGCAGAGACCTCCCGCCGACACATAGAGTACGAAGAGTAAGTTGTCTGGCATTTTCCCCACTAAAAAGAGGGAAGGTCTCTGTGGGTGCAACAGCCGATGTTTCTGCCGACATGGATGTGTGGGGTTGGGGAAAAAAATCACCAAAATCTAAAGGCTCCTTTTGCTCAAGAACTGGAATGGTTTTACCAAGACACACAGTGGTCAGAAGATGCCAGTATCACAGACAATTTTCCAGCCATTCTGTTCCAGGTGTTTGAGAATTTCTAGTAAACAGATCATTACCCCCCGCCCCCCCCCAGCAGCGCCACCTGGTCCGGGAGGGACCAGAGTATTTCTAGCCTCAGGGCTGTGCCCTGATTTGGTGGCTCTGTGTCTTTTGCTTTGTGTCCTGAGGGGCCTCTGGAAGTGCCTCCCGAAGGCAAAAGGGAAGCCGACAAGGAAGATGAGATAGACTAATCTCTCATCTATCTAAGATGCCTTCTTTTTTTTTTTTTTTAAAGATTTTGTTTATTTAGTTGAGAGAGAGAATGAGATAGAGAGAGAGCATGAGAAGGGGGAGGGTCAGAGGGAGAAGCAGACTCCCCGCCGAGCAGGGAGCCCGATGTGGGACTCGATCCCAGGACTCGGGGATCATGACCCGAGCCAAAGGCAGTCGCTTAACCGACTGAGCCACCCAGGCGCCCTCTAAGATGCCTTCTGATGATACAAGATGTTCCAGAAACGCGGCTGTGGCCAGCAGAGTCCGTCTGTCCACACATGGGGCCTGCAGTGCTGACTGCAACTGGGGCTGAGCCGGGACCCATGCCAGAAGGCGAGTGTCTGTGGACATCCTTCAATACTTCTCTGGCATATTATTCCAATTAAATCTTGCTCGGCATTCTCATTTTAATAACTTAATCTGGAATTTACACCTTGCCTGCTCTCCCAAAGGGCCTGAGGCAGCACATAATAAAAGCCCCAACACAACAGGACAGTTAAAAATAAAGACACATGATCGAAAGCGAGATAATCCTCCAGGAACCTGAGATAAGATGGTTATTGCAGCCAGAGTGTTGAATTTGGCTCCTACTTTCTGGCAGCCAAGGTTAAAAAGAAAACGGAGTGGCTTATTCAGTTACGACTGCCTGATCGAAGGAAGGAAGTAGATTCAAGTTCACGGGGAGAGCACAACCCATTTCCTGGCGCTAAATTCTGTAAGGATCTAGCCTGTGGATCTTCATCTCAGGGGCACTAAGTCACAAACTGAACAACAGTCCTTTAGAGAAGATGCTGAATCATTCTTCAATTGGCAGCTTTAGCCCCATAAGTGGGCCCTTGATAAAAGGTGAGAGTGTAATATTAAATTAAATTGCAACTCAGCAAAGACATTTCTTGGAGAAGCCGGCTTAATGGGCCCAGACAGATGGGTTGAATTTGGACATATGGAGGCAATGGGGAGAGAGTTCCAGGTGGAGGAAACAATTTATTCAATAAATATTTACTGACTACTTACTCTGAGCCAGGCCCTGCCAGTGAGTAGGTACTGGGGACACACAGATGGCCTTGCCCTCCGAGGAGGTCACAGACCTGGGGGGCCAGGTGCACAGACAGTCAGTTATCAGTGTTGTGACTGGAATGAGGGGGCAAACGGGAGAAGGGGCCTAGGCAGACACATCCAAGGCAGTCTGCATGTTCCAAAGCCTCCTGGAGAAGATGCTTTCCAGCTGCCTCTTGAAGGTCAAATAGGAAATTTTTGCATGAAGATGGCATTTTGGGGTGCTCAGGAGAGTGTTCTGGGTAGAAAGACTAGCACGTACAAAGGTGTGGGGGAAGAGAGAGTGTGATGTGTTGGAGGAGCGCCGATCATTCAGGGTAGCTGAGCACAAGGAGTAAGGAGGGGCTCACAGATGGGGAGGCAAATGAAGTCAGAACGTTGAGGACCTCCGGGCCTGCTAAGGAGTGTGGGCTTCATCCTCTAGCTGATGGGGAGGATTTGAACCGGGAGAACGAACTGGCTAGAAGCTCAGGTGGTGTAGCTGTCTCCGGGGAGTAGTCAGGCTAACTGGGGCAGCCCTCAGCTAGCAGACTCTGCCAGAGGTCCTCGTGGGGTCCCACTCCCCTGCCTGGAGTTGGTTCGAATCTGGCCGGGGCCCCAGCCATCCAGGACCCCATGGATGACTATGGATGATAAAGACCTGTCCCACAGTCCAGGGCTGGCAGTGATGACCCATTGCTTGGAATGTGACCCTTTGCATCAAAGCTTTGGACCACCAGGCCACCTGTGAGCAACCCATAGAGCAGAGTGGACCCTGATGCTTAGCACTACCCTCACCCTGGCCATTCTGGTATCTATTTCGTTTCTTTTTTCTTTTTTTTTTTTTTTTTTAAGATTTTATTTATTTATTTGTCAGAGAGAGCACAAGCAGGGGGAGCTGCAGACAGAGGGAGAAGCAGGCTCCCTGCTGAGCAAGGACCCGGATGCAGGACTCGATTCCCAGGACCCTGGGATCAGGACCGGAGCTGAAGGCAGACGCTTAATAGACTGAGCCACCCAGGCGTCCCAGTATTTCTTTATTTCAAAATGAATAGTGTGAGATGGAACTTGGACAAGCTTTATAAGGATACCAGATGTTTCCAGAAAGTATGTGCTCTATGATTGGATTTTTTTTGCAGAGCAACTGTGGAGGGAGTGTAGAAGATAAGACTTAAAATTATTTAAAACTCTATGTATTTGCCTCTTCCAATATCCGTTGCCATAGAAACATACTGGAATAAGCCACCAGTTTCAAAGCCAAGTGTAGTCTATGACTTTTAAAGCCCTGGGTTTGCTTCCGCAAAAAGGATGGTAAAAGCATGGAACGTGGAGGGAAGTTTGAAATACCCCTCCGTTCCAGACTGCCCTTAACTTGATTACTGCCCAAATGGCCAGAAAGCCACAGAACCCAGAGTGCTGGGAATTCTCGATGTGGGCGGCTTGCAGCCTGTGGAGACAGCCTTTCACCATTTCCATAAATAAACACCACACACATGGCTCCCATGGGTGCCTGGACTGCACACGATTCCACCTCTTGTTGCAACCTGCCTGGGAGCAGATGGGGGATGTCTTTAGGGAGGGCAGGTGGTCTCAGGATGTTGCCTCAGTGGCTGCCCTGAGGCTCTGTGGGGTGTTCACCATTCAGCGACCTTTAGTGCTGTCCGCCATTTTCTCTTCACTTCCAAACCATTTCAGAGCGGTCAAGTGGAAGTGTAAGAGGTGGCCTGGTGTAGAAGGAAGGCTTGGGGAAAAAACCCAAACAACCCTTCCACTAGATTCACAGGCTATCTTCACAGCATTAGTACACACTGCTCTTACTTGAGGGGGAAATTATCTCAAATTATTTTCCTGAAAAGAAAAACATCCCATATGGGTGTGTGTGTATGGATACATATACACAGTGTCAATTCTTGGTTTTCATCTTAACTTGATCTAAAAGCAGCATTTGACACACTTGATCGAAACTTCCTTCTTGAAACACTTTCTTCACTTGGTCTCCTAGACACCAGACTCACCTGGTTTTCTTCCTATCTCGGTGGCTTCTCCTTCTAGGTCCTTTGCTGTTTCTCTCCCACCTTCCTGATGTCCAAACACTGGAGTGACTGAGGGTCTGTCCTTGGTCCCCTTCCCTTCTCCATCTGTATGCCCCACCCCTCATCCAAGCACCATCTTAGTGCTCTCATCCAAGGTTTTCAGTGCCATCTATATTTTGACCACATCCAAGTTCCCATCTCAGGCTTACATGTTTCCCCAGACTCCAGACCCATGTATATAACACCTACTCACTATCACCACTAGTAGAGTAGTACTCAAAAATGAGTGTTTTCCCTTTTTCTCGAGAATACAAATCATAGTTAAAAAACCCCTTTTAGCATCCTTGGCAGATTTACCCACACCTGCTCTATCTGAAATGCAGAAACAGCCAATCTTCCCATCAGATGCCGCAAAGCAGAGGGAGGGAGGGCTGAGATGCAGTGTGGGAGCACTAAGCCCGGGGCCAAGTAAGGGGGTGCACCTGTCGGTCCTTGCCTTGGTCTGTGGCACTTGTCTCAGAGCTCCCCCTCCTTCAAATGCCCACTGTGCATAGGCACCTCTCTCTCCTGGCTACTCCCTTCCTTCCTGACCACCACTTCAAAATTCCCTTCCCAGGCTTCTTCTGTCCCCATCAGTGCTCTGTGGTTGCTCAGGCTCTAGTCAGGACATCTTCACTTCTTACTGCACCCAGTCCCTGGGTGATTATACTCATTCCCACAGCTTCCATCCTTGATGTGTTAACTGCCCTCCGTCCCCATCTCTGTCACTGGACAAACTACTCCTTTGTGCTCCAGGACTCTGTATTCAATCTTTTGAGCCCCTCTGCCCAGAAGTGAGACCCTCACATTCCCTCCCAAACCTGCTCCTTATTCTGCACCCTGCCTCAGTGAACAGGACTGCCATCCACCACCCAGAGATCTGGGCATTGCCCTTGCTGCCTCCCTGTCCCACCCCTTAGAGTCAATCAATCACCGAGTCTTGTCATATCTGCTTCCTTAATCTCTCTCAAAGCCATCCACTTCTTCCTGTTCCCACTGCAACTGCCCTGCTTTAGGTCACCATCAGCTCCTGCCCGGATTATAGCAAAAACCATCTCTGAGCCATCTCTGGGCCTCCAGCCTCGCCCCTCCATCTGTTCTCACCATGCAGCCACGGCAAACTTGATCATGTCACTTCCGTGATTGAATGTCTTTAATTTTGAAGTTTAAACTCCTCTGTTTAGCACATAATGTCCCTAACAACCAGGCTCTGACCACATCTTCATTTGTCTTTCCTGTCACCTCCCCAAAGTCACCCTTGGCTTTGGCCAGCAGAACTATTTCAAACTATTTCATACACACACACAGGCACTCTCTTTGAGAAAAAAGTAATATACTAACATCATTAATATAGTGAGAAAGTGGGTACTTTCCCTCTAAGATTGGGAATAAGGTTGGAATGTCCCCTTCTCACCATTCCTATTCAAGATTGTACTTGGAGCCCTAGCTAATACAAATATTAGACAAAAAAGGAAATAAAAGTTATACAGTTTGGGAAGGAAGAAATAAAATTATCTCTTTGCAGTTGACATGACTGTCAATGTAGAAAGTTCCAAAGAGTCAAAAAAAACCAAAAACAAAAACAAAAAAACCCCACAAAAACCTCTTGGAACTAATAAGCAATTATATAGCAACGTTGTAGGACATAGGTTAGTATACAAAAGTCAATTGCTTTCCAATATGCCAGAAATGAGTGACTGGAATTTGAAATTAAAGATACACCACCATTTGCATTTTTACCAAAAGCTAAATAAAATTCTTAGGTATAAATCTAGCAAAATATGTATAAGATCTATGTGAGGAGATCTACAAAACTCAGATAAAAGAAATCAGAGAAGATCTAAATAAATGGGGACACATTCCATGTTCATGGATAGGAAGATTCAATACTGTTAAGCTATCCGTTCTTTTCAACTTGGTCTATAGATTCAACACAATCCCAAACAAAATCCCAGCAAGGCATTTAACAAACTGATTCTAAGGTTTATGTGGAGAGGCAAAAGGCCCAGAATAGCCAATACAATATTGAAGAAGAATAAAGTTGGAAAGCGGACATATTTGACTCCCAGACTTACTATAAACCTACAGTAATCAGAACAATGTGGTATTGGCAAAAGAACAGACAAATAGATGAATGGAAAGGAATAGAGAGTCCAGAAATAGACCCATACAAATATAGTCGACTGATCTATGACAAAGACCCAAAAGGCAATGGAGAAAGAATAGTATTTTTGATAAATGGTACTGGAACAACTAGACATTCACATGCATAAAAATGAATCTAGAAAATGACCTTGTATCTTTTCACAGAAGTTAACTCAAAATGGACCATAGACCTGAATGTAAAATGCAAAGCTCTAAAACTTCTGAAAGATAACAGAAGAAAATCTAGGTGACCTTGAGTTCGGAAATGAGTGTTTAGACTTGGCACTGAAAACATGCTCAACGGAAGAAAAAAAAAAGATAGGTTGGACTTCATTAAAATAAACAATTTGTGTTTTGCAAAAGACCATGTTAAAAGAATGAAAAAACAAGATACAGACTGAGAGCAAAGATTCACAAAACGTGTTTGATAAAAGACTTGCATCCAAAATATACAAAGAACTTTTAAAACTCAACAAGAAGACAATCTAATTAAAAAGCAAGTAAAAGACTTAAACAGACATCTCACTAAAGAAGATGGCAAATAAGCACATGAAAAGGTGTGCCACATCACACATCATCAAGGAAATGTGAATTAAAATAAAAATCTGATATCACTTCGTACCTGTAGAATAGGCTAAAATCCAGAACACTGACAACACCAAATGCTGATGAGGATGTTGAGCAACAGAAATTCTCATTCACTGCTGACGGGAATGCAAAATGGTAGAGCCATTTGCAAGACAGTTTGGCAGTTTCTTACAAAGCTAAACAAAGATTTTGCATATGATCTAGTGATGGTGCTCTTAGTTATTTACCCAAATGAGTTGAAAACTTACGTCCACACAAAACCCTACACAAAAATGGTTATAGCAGCTTTATTCATAATTGCCAGAACTTGGAAGCAACCAAGATGTCCTCTGATGGGCAACAGATAAACTGTGGTCCATCCATACAATGGAATATTATTCAGTGATAAAAAGAGATGAGCGATCATGCCACGAAAAGACATGAAGGAACCTTCAATTCGTATTGCTAAGTTGAAGACATCAGTCTGAAAAGGCTACCTAGCATATGATGCCAACTATATGACATTTTGGAAAGGGCAAAACTATGGTGACAACAAAAAGCTCAGTGGTTGCCAGGGGCTGGTGGAGTACTGAGGGCATTTAGGACAGTGAAACCCTTCTGTATGACACTGTAATGGCGGCTCCATGACTTTTGCATTTGGCAAAACCTACGGAATGTGCAACAGAAAGTGAACCCCACCTAGCCATAAATTATGGACTTTAGTAAATAATAATGAATCAATATTGGTTCATCAATTGTAACAAATGCACTACACAACGCAACATGTTAATAATAGAAGAAACTGTGGGGTATGGAGTGGGGTGTATATGGAAACTCTCTGTGCTTTCTGTTAATTTTTCCTGTAAACCAAAACCTGCCCTAAGCAACAAAGCCTATTAAGTATACACTTTAAAAAATGATACATATCACACATTCAGAATAGTACCTGGCATATAACAAGTGCTATATAAATATTTATTGCATGGAAATGAGTAAGGGTGCAGAGCTGGGATATCTCCAATAGGACTCCAGAATCAGATTTTCATTCTCCGGACACTTACACGCACTCTCACCGGGAGAATCTCCTCCACGGGTCCGTCCTGTTATTTGCCAACTCTTCATCCTATTTACTTCTAATCGCTAACAGAATCTACGCGATCTAAAGTGCTCCCGCTTATTTGTCTGTGTGTTTACTATCTGCCCCCCAACTAGCCTGTGGGTGCCATGAGATCGGGGGCCAGGGCGCCTGTGCTTGCCTCTGTCTCCCCAGCAGAAGACATGTGCAGGGGTGCTGGCTGGGCAGTGTGTGTTTGGGGAGGGGGTCTCTGTGACGTGGTTCTGTCCTGGAGAAGCTGGCGGTCCAGTGAGAGCAGGGGCAGGGATGCACGCAGTGGAGCTGAACAGCACGCTAAGTGTCCCGACAGGGGAGTGTCGGGAAGCTAGGCACAGCAGTGGGGAGGAACAAGAGCTTAAATCTGGTGGAGCCAGGGAACTCAGGGACACATCCCTATAGAGATAACCCAGGGGCCTGGAACTGAAGTTCATTTACTTGTCAGAGAATGTTCTGGAAGGGGGAACAGCATGGGCAAAGGCCGGAAAGCGTAACACAGAGCAAGGCCTATGACTAGAATCCTGGGATGTTCAGAGCATCCAGAGCGTCCGGAGCAACCAAATGCGTCCAAGGTCGGTGGGGGGCGGGGGGGGGCGGTAGGGACAGACCACAAAGGTCTTTGGTCACTTCTTCCCCAAGCAGAGACTTTCTCTCTCACTGGGGGCCCTGGACAAAACAGCCCCTTGAAGGACAATTTAGGACACCTCATCCCCTGGGCACACTGTTCAACCACCACGCCGTGTTCGACGGAGGAGGGCCGGAGAGAAATCAACTGGCTGCCTGGTGCTGCTTGGTGGGAAAACGACAATAAGGTCGACAAAGCAAAGGGTTCTGCTGCCATGGCAACAGCATGACAGGGCAACCCTAAAAATAAGAGGAGGAAAAGAGGAGCAGGCCAGAAAAGGTTCACAGAGAAATCTCAGCAGATACCTGGAGGGAAACTGAGACGGAGTGTCTGGGCTGAAAGCCAGGGAGCTGGCTGTCCTCCAGGCCTCACCTTGGAAAGTCTGGATGCCCCTTGGCAGGAACGTCCCCTCCCCAGACTCAGTTTCCTCATCTACGCAGTGGGGCATTTCCATGGCCCCCCTCGGCTCCTCTGTTTGAGACCCGTTGCCCTGGAAGGTGGTGCATGGGCCAGGGTTCTCTGCACAGAGCCACCGAGAGCCTCTGCACTTACTTCAGAAAGGAAGGAAGAAAGGTAAGGTCAGTGATAGCAAACTGTCACTTACGCTAATCCGACTGCACAAGGTTGATCTCCTTTAAAGGGTCCAGGGGGACTGGCTTCCCGGGTCCACTTCCCGGAGTCTGCTGACTCAGGCCGACGCCAGCCCTGCGGCCTCTCCGTGCCACAGCCAGAGTGTGGGGGACCCCTGGTGCATACTTGGCCTCCACCTTAACCTTGAGTGGAGGTGGCAGCGGCTCGTCTCTCCAGCCACCCCACCCCGGCGAGGCTGTGAGCCAGTGGACGGGTCTGGCCTCCGTCCACCCGCCCAGCTCCAGTTCTTCAGGCCGGCTCTGCGCGCCTCGCTTTCTCCCTCCCTGACATCCTGGGCCTTCGGTCTGGCCGGCGCTCTAACCCGAGCCCTCACCCGCACAAAGTGAAAGCACTTCCCTGCCCACTTCACAGATCTGTGCCTACGGCCAAGGTCTGTGAGAGGCCCTAAAAACTGCAAAGCGCCATCTGTGTGCTGAAAGGCAGGGAGGGGAGTGTGTGAGAGGGTAGTTAGTGGTGTTGCCACTAACCTGCTAGGTAGCCTTGGGTCACTTAAAGAATCTCTTTGGGCTTCTGTTTGCTCATCACTAAAATGGGGCTAAGGGGGGGGGGCACCTGCAGTACAGTTACTGTGAGGATTCCGCGAGTTAACGCGCAGAGCTGGCTACCACCACCATTGCTGTTGCGGTTATCGGCGTTAGGGTTGGTGATGAGCAACCCCCGGGCCTCCCTAGCCCAGAGGCCCACCTAGCCATGACAGTTCTTCCTCCTGTTGACACCCCGTCCGGATTTCCAACTCCTGGCGGTGGAAGAGGAAGTCTCCAGGGTGGAGTGGGATGGGGCAGGACAGCTCCTTTGCCAACTGTGGGTCATGAGTAGTGACCAGGCGTCACCTCCCCTCTGGAGCCTGTCTGCCCCAGTGACCTCCTGCCCCCTCGGCCCACGGGTACAGCCCGCGTCTGGGCCTTCCTCCTCGGCAGTCCTGGCCGTGCCTGCCTGGAGTCCTGCTCCCTCCCGAAGTGAGGCTGAAGGCCGGGAGACAGAGGCCCCAGCCCTAAGGCTGTCTCCTACATCTGCACGGGCAGGAAGGGGCATTCTCTGCCCCGGCACTGGCTTTCTGACTTCTCCCTGTGCTGGGTAAACCCTCTATCTGTTCCCCTGCAAATGAAGCTGGGCTTCTTATTTGCTAGAAAACCATCTTGTCCAGAAGGGTAAAAACCTCTGTCCCCAGTGCATAAAATGACCAATTCCACATTAGCTTAAGAATCCACACTACATTCCACAAAAAGATTTCTCTAATAATGCGGACACCGGTTCTCTCGGTAGAATTTGCTACACCATATGGAGATCAGGATGCACGGCGCACGCCATTCAAGCCCGGCCCTCTCCCATGAAGGCAGGTTTAACTGTTCTAAGAGCAAGGCAACAAAACCACAACTTCCAAAGGGTCTTGAACTTCCCTAATCTGGAGCATCCTGGGAAGACCAGTGTGAGAAGAGGGTAAGGCTGAACGCAAGACTGTTAAAATATACTTTTATGTAATTTTATGTAAGGTTCTTTATTTTAACAGAACTCCTCACTTCGAAAATCACATAGTAACTAGAAGGAGCTACCAGAATGTTTACTCCCAAGTAGCACTCCTTAGGGAACTTGCTTAAAAGGAGGTTGAAATTCAATGTATTTCTGGATGGATGAATCCTATAAATGCGGGCTTTGACAACGGGCAGAAAATATACTCATTTAAATGGCCTAACATTTCTTATTTCTGCATATATTAATATCACTAGACAATTCTTTCACTGTGCTTTCCCCAGGAGTGAAGACTTTCTATTTGGCTTTTCTGGAATGTGTCTCAAATGGAACAAAACAGAACTAAATGAGGAGTTTCTGATGGGGAATGTGGGCCCACGTGGAGCTGTGAAGATTCCCCTGGAACAACCTTGATTTCGTCTTAAGCAGCGCCCTTGGGGCGGTCAGGGCGACGTGCTGCCTCCCTGTCCCAGAATGTCTGGGAGCAGCGTCCCCGCGGGCCTCCCTCCTGCCGCCGTGGGCACTTACCTCCATGCTGTACCTCTCCACCGTCCTCCTCAGAGGATCTACAGCCTGCCAGCAAATCAGGATGCACAAGTCGATCAGCAGCATGCCCCCAACAATCACCAGCAGCTTCTGGTCCTTGATGATCTGCAGGGAGG
Source organism: Mirounga leonina (assembly GCF_011800145.1). NCBI lineage: Eukaryota > Metazoa > Chordata > Mammalia > Carnivora > Phocidae > Mirounga > Mirounga leonina. The sequence continues at coordinate 32,089,621 of NW_023270433.1, read as the reverse complement.
GCAGGGCCAGAAGGCAGCAGACGTGAGAGAGCTTCCCCACCAGCAGCTAAGGGGCGGGCTCAGGGGTTTCAGAATCTCTCGAGACTCTCCAACACCCACGGGAGAAATCCAGCCACACTCCTTTGCTTGGCATTCAAGGCCTCTCATGAGCTTGGCTGGACCACTCCCCAGACACATATGTGCACGCACTTAGGTTTGAGGACTCCTAGTTTCTGGACCTGCTGTGACTTTCACCGTCCCACCCAAACTCCCACCCCCAGGCCTTTCTAGGTGCCAGTTCTGTTGTCTGAGACATTCTATTCTTTATGTCTGGCAAACTCCTAATGATCTTTAAAGATCCAGATCCTTGTCACTTCCTCCACGAAGTCCCCTCTAACTCCCACAGGAGAATTAATTACTCCTATAGCACTTTGTTCACATACTTAGCCGGAGAAGTCATAGTTACTACTATTAGGAGAACAAGGAGAAGAACAGCTACTATTTAGTGAACATGTACTCTGTGCCTGCCTCTAGGCTGATTAATGGGTTACATATATTATCTCTAATAAAGACAGGTACTATTATTATTCCCATTAAAAAAAAAAGATTTATTTATTTTAGACACACAGAGAGAGAGAGAGAGAGTACGAGCAGAGGAGGCAAGAGGAGAAAGAGGATCTCAACTAGACTCCACGCCGACTGCGGAGCCCAACACGGGGCTTGAACTCACGACCCCGAGATCATGACCTGAGCCAAAACCAAGAGTCGAACGCTCAACTGACTGAGCCACCCAAGTGCCCCTAATTATTCCCATTTTATGGATGAAGAAACTGAGGTTTGTGAGGGGCTAAATAACTTGCTCAATGTCACACAGCTAGTATGAGGTGAAGTCCAGATTTGAACCATGCTCTGCCTTTCTCCAAAGTCCACACCCTCCGACACTTACAGCAGCGACCAGATGCTATAGCGACCAGATGCTATAGTGTTTTATTCTATCCTCCTCAAGAAACTGGGGAGCCCCTGACAGAAGGGAAGCTGATTTTATTTTTTTGTGCACCCTCAGCAGGGCCTGGCAAGCAGTAGGCACTTAAAAGTTTGATGGATCCAATTGAGGTGAAGGAATATTAAAAAAAAAAAAAAGAAATATAATTTCCATCCCTCTTTGCAGCCTGGGATGTCTTAATTACATGGTGAAACTCCCACCCCATTTTATGTCTATTTGACAGGGACTGGCCTGGGGACAAACACGGCCAGCTCCAGAGATAACCTGTATTTCATTCATGGCACGGTTATGTGCCTCCTCCCCCAGCAGCGAACGTGATGAAGTCGTTCTGGAAGACACTATAGAAAAACAAACAAAACGGAGGCAGAAGCTTAAGAAATATCACCAGGTCCAGCTTTTAATGATTAAAGCCATTTTCAAAGGAGAAATAGGAACTCAAGAGGCCTCTGTGTTGCCGAATTGTAAAAGAACAGGAAAATATTGCTGAGTTCCTGCCAAAGAGATCAAATCCACCAAAACTGCTTTATGTGGAGGCTGGGCACTGGCAAAGCCGCCTCTTTGAGATTTTCCAGAGGCATCCAGGGAACCCCTGATGCTTTGCAGAAATCCTACTTAACCCTTGCCCTCTGGGGAGCTAGGCAACTCCCTGCTAGCCTTAAGGAAGTGGGGCAAAAGGAAGACTTGCCCAAGGAGCTCAGGACATGGAGGACAGGCTGGAAGGGGCCTCTCTACTTAATGCTCCCCCGGGGCTGTTTGAGCCCCCAGGCATGTGCCCACACTGTGCCTGACCCTGGAAGTTCCTTCTCCCACGTTCCTGCTGGTACCCCCCTACCCTGACCTCAACACTGAGCCCGAGCAGCTGCTCCTCAGGGATCCCAGGCATGCCCTGCACCAGGTGCGGGCTGCAGCCGTGTTCCGGTCAGCGTGGAGGTAGGGACCAACTAGTCTCCCCTCTGTGCCCTGGCGCCTTGTACAGAGGCTGGCTCTCAGACGTTCCTGGAGAATGTTTGGGGAACGAATGAATGAGCCTCAGGAAGAAGCCAGGAGAAAGGGGCACTGTAAAGTCAAGGTCCCTGCCTCCTGCCCTGGGCTCGGGTCCTACTTCCCATGGGACTCCTGTTGCTCTAGCTTCTTACCCTCCTCATCCGACAGCCCCCAAACCCTTCGGGGCACACACCTTCTTCTCCTTGTCCTCGCTACAAGGCTGGGGGACAGTCACTGGAGTTTATGGCCACACTCATTGCCTTTGGAGACCCAGTGACAGTTGCAACTTCACGTTTATTTGTGTGATCATTTGGTTTGTGTCTCTCCTCCCTTCTGGGCTGTGAACTCCGTGTGACTTGGTTTTGCTCATCACTGTATTCTTAGTGCCTGGCTGAGGCCTGGCAGAGAAAAAACGCCCCCTAAGCTCTGGTCGATGATGATGGCCTAAGAAAACATGCCCCGAGCACCCACTCCGTGCCGGGCCTTGTGCTGGGCATCAGAGATGCAGAGAAGGACAGACACCGTTGTTGCCCTCCAGGGGCCCCGAAGGTTGGGAGGAGAGGCAGACTTGCGTTGGATGAATCCAAGAGGGTGCGGGGAGGTGATGAGGTGGCTTCACGGAGGAGTTGCTGGAGGCCACTGGGGAGAAGGGACGTCAGACAGAGGAAGCAGCTGGAAGAGCTGAGGGGCTGGGTCAGGGGAGTGACTGCATCCTGTCACCCCTGGTTCAGGATTCTCCTGTGACTCCCCATCACCTGGGTGATAAATCCAGCCAAACTCCTTTGCTTGACATTCAAGGTCTTTCCCGAGTTTGGCCTGACTACTCCCCAAACACACACATGGACTTGTTAATGCTTAGCCACTCCCGAGTCTCTGGCTGAGTTGTGATTTTTTTCCCTCCAGACCTTTGTAGGTGCTGGTTCTTTTGTCTGAAACGCCCTGGTCTTTCTGTGAGGGGTTCTGTGTGAGTGGGGTGGGTGGGGTGGCTGGAGAGGGGGTTAGCTGGAGGGGGAAAGCCTGCATGACACTGGAAAGGGGCCCCTACATGGGGCTGCTGGAGGTTGAAGCATCATGATGGGGAGTTCTCTGCAGCATGGAAGGGTAGAGCCGAGGAGGGGAGCCTGCAATAGGAGGCCAGTTAGGAGTTGGTGCAGGCATCCTGGTGAGCAGGGAGGAGGCTCGATTCAGAGTAGTGACTATCGTGATGGTCAGGAAGATGATGGTGCCACAAATACCAGGCAGGTGGAGTTGCTGGCTTCAGCCTCTGAGTTCTCTCTCCTTCCCCAAACCTCCCCCACCAGCAAGGGTCGTCACCTCCAGATCCCCTGAGACAACAGATCTATGACTCTTCACGGTCTACCTTCCAGGAGGCAGTGACCTTGAACATGCTCAGCACTGATTATCATGTCGGTGCACACTGATGCCATCACGTTGAGCGCTCTCTCTGAAGCCAGGAGCTTACTAGCGCTCCAGTCTCAGTGGGTGTAAAGGCATACAGTAATAATGATTCAGCTCAGGTTCTGGAATTAGATTTGAGTGTGAATCTTACTAATGAGCTATGTGGCCTTGGGTAAGTTTCTTAACTCATCTACAAAATGGGGGCACTAATCACATAAACTGTCTTAGATTACCAAAGTCTGGTTTATTATAACTGTTCAACGGCTGTCGGCTATTATTACTAAATGTCACTTTCGAGCAGGGATCAGCAAACTATGGATTTGGCCCACTGTTTGTTTTTGAAAATAAAGTTTTATTGGAACACAGCCATATCCATTCATTTATGTATTTGTCTATGGCTGCTTTCATTCTCCAACAGCAGAGTTTAGTGTTTACAACAGCAATTCAATGGCCGGCAAAGTCCATATTTGGCTATCTGGCTTTTTACAGAAAAAGTTGTCTGATTCCTGAAAAGAGCATTGGTTTATTTCTTCAGAAATAGAGCACTGGTTTATTTCTTCAAGAGACTTTAGATATTTTGCTGATTCAGACTGGCCTTCTGCTAGGACCAACTCATTGCCTAGTCTCAAGGACACCATTCCAGGGGAGTACAGAGTGAATGGTGCCCCAGGAGTTGGGCAATGCATATCACTCAGACGACTGGTGCTCTCCGGTGAAGCTGCTGAAAGCTCTCTCTTGGCATTTTGCTGAAGTTGAGCCCACAGGAAGGTCTGTCCCCATGTTACCGTCTGCAACAGTATTACCAAGTCACATGTGAACTTGCTTTTTTTTTAATTACCAAATTTTTAAAAGTAATTTCTACAACCGACATGTGGCCCAAACTCACTACCCCGAGATCAAGAGTTGCCTGCTTCACTGACTGAGCCAGCTAGGCGCCCCTGTAGTGAACTTGCATTGTCCTCCAAAAAAATATCTGCCTCCAGAACAAAAGATCTCATCTCTGCTCTTGTCTCAATGTCTCTATTTGGTCCTATTAAGATGCAGACTAAAGACTGTAGTAAGTCTTCCAATTCAAGATTTTATGATTGAGCTTTAGAAAAAAAACAGTAACATGCCATAAAAACACCAGATTTGGAAGCATTAAGTCCCCACATGTCACTATGTCCTTTAATAGGCTTCTCTTCCTCTAATGTCTTTAAAAATGTGGCCATATGGGGTGAAGTTTGTGTTATGTGTGTTGGGGAGGGCATGCCATTGTGAGTTGGGGGAGGAGGAGGCACGAGCCAGGGAAGGAAGAGAAGGATAAAAAGACTATGAAAACAAGTATATATTGCATTTGCAAACTTATGTAAATCCAGTAAACATGTCAGTAAAAAAAATGAAAGGACCCATCTTAAAAAAAAGAGTCTAAACTTTAAAAGAAACCAATAAAACAAGACAACAACAATAAAAACCAACCTTGGCTAGCTACATAAAGGGTTGGACTCATGGAGAATTTAATTCCAGTTTTGACCTATACTTCCACAACCCTTTTAAGACAATCTGGTTCCCTGACTTGGGGATTTTAAGGTATAAATTTCTCTTCTACACCTTTAACCTCCTCTTCTTTGTTGATAAGGGATGGTCGGTGGCAGCACTGCAAACCTGTTCTGGAATAACTAGAAAGCAAAACTAGAACAAAAAGTTTCTCCCCCTGGGATGGTGTGTTCATCTAGCCTTAGTCGTTTTCGGACCAGACAAAACTGGTGACCAAATCTTGTACTCAAAGCCTTTGGCAGTTTCTCAGACAAGCCCCTTCCCAGGGCCCCTGGCCCACCGCCAGCCTGAGTTCCAGCTGCCTTGCTCTGGCCCCCCAGAAGGTGTGGCCACACCACAGCCCCGCCCCCTGCAGAGCTCTCGGATGACTGAACTCCCCAAGTCTTCCCTGACATGGTTTGTCAATTGTTGCCAGACAACTGGGAGTCTTCTTGCTCAGCGATCACATGAGTAATGGAAAACAAGGGCCGGTTCTTTATTACTGATGACAATATGGATGAATCACATATTGACACAAAGGAATCAACACTGTGATTCTTTGAAGCCAGGATGGAGTTGTTATAAATGGCAGAGCAATTCTAATCACAGCCACCACGCAGGAGGGGCCCTAGAAGTCACTTGGTCCCTTGGTGCGCTCACACTTTGGCTTGCATCTGCATGGCTGGGGGTGCTGGTGAGAGAAGGCAGGATCCTGGGCTCCACCCCAGGATCCTGATTCTTAGGGCTAGGGTGGGGCTTGAAAATCTGCATTTCTTCTCTCTCTCTTTTTTTTTTTTTTTTTTAAGATTTTATTTATTTATTTGTCAGAGAGAGAGAGAGCGCGAGAGCAGGAACACAAGCAGGGGGAGTGGGAGAGGGAGAAGCAGGCTTCCTGCTAAGAAGGGAGTCCAACGCAGGGCTCGATCCCAGGACCCTGGGATCATGACCCGAGCCGAAGGCAGATGCTTAACCAAGTGAGCCACCCAGGTGCCTCTCTGCGTTCTCTTTAAAAGTAGGCTCCATGCCCAGTGTGGAACCCAATGTGGGGCCCCAACTTACGACCCTGAGAACAAGACCTGAGCTGAGATCAAGAGTCGGATGCTCAACTGACTGAGCCCCCCAGACAACCCGAGAATCGGCATTTCGAACAAGCTCCCGGGTGAGGCCTACAATGCTGCTGGTCCAGCGCACACTCGGAGTAGCTCTGATCTAGACCAGAGGTCTTCCGCTCTGGCTGTGTATTAGTATCACCTGGGAAAGTCCTAAAAGCTCCTGATGCTCAGTTCCAGCCCCAGAGAAGTGGTTTCACATGGCTTGGGTTGGGTTACTTCTTGGAGTTTTCAAAAGCTCCCGTTTGCTTGAAATGTGCAGTCAGGACTGAGAAGGACTGGGGGGCCATGCTTCTCATTTTACAGAGGGAAGGGAGTTGTCATAAATGCTGCTGAGGCCCATGAGGGAGGGCCCTTCAGGTGAGCACAGGTAGTGGGTGGCAGAGACTGACTCTTTCCTCCCTCTAAATGCAGCCTGCAGTTTCCCTGAGGTGGTCCAGGTAGGGGGCAGGGGGCAGAACAGAGAGGACAGTCCTCCCTCATCCGGACAGCAGCTCCTAAAGCAGCCCCGGCAGGTGGAGGGGCTGATGAGTGAGTGGTGCCACTGGGCACCGGGCAGAACCACAGCCCAGGAGACAGTACCATTTCAATATGGCCCCATTTCACAGATAAGGAAATGGAGGCCCTGAAAGAGGAAGACGTCTGCTCAAAGACCCACGGCAGGTCAGATGCTCCAGGGGGCGGAACAAGAGGGGCGGCTGCTGCAGTGGGATCAACCCCTCGAGTCCGTGTGGGGGAAGGATGCACGCATGCCTCCTGTGCACCAGATGTGGCCGGGGGCGGGGGAACCGCCACATGGTCCCCTGGGGGAGTACGGCACCCACGTCAAGGGCGCTGCCGGAGGGAACGTTCCGGATCTGGGGCCTTTGAAAAACCCACAAAAGCCCCCTAGGAGAGTCTAAAGGGTGTGCTTAACCAGGCCTAGCAAGCGCCATGGCAGCTCCTTCCATCGCTCCAAGCTCCAACTCCAGAGGGTTCGGAAACCTTGGGATGGGGATGACAGGGAAACAGCTCAGGCTTGCAAAGGAGAGAAGCAGCCCAGCACACCATCTCTCCCAGGCGGGGCAGCTGGCCCGCTGCAGGCCTGAGCCGGGGGACGCTGTGCCTTTGAAGGCAGTTTGAAGTTCTGAATATTATGACGGACTCCACGTGTTGCTGGGCTGGCCAGAGGGCCTTCAAAGTCATGAGACTCGTCTTTTTCTCCAGAAGCATGGGAAGAACTGTGCCACCAGAAGAGTTAACACGACAGTGGTGGAGAGAGTTTCTCTAGGATTACATCCTAAGAGTCAAGTCGAGTCAACGTTCTGGTTACACGTAACCACATGGGTGGCAAACGCTCTCCACCCACACCAAGGCCGGGCCCCTGTTCTCTGTGAAAATGGAAGCATTACATTTGGTCTGTGTCCTGTTTCACTCCCCTCTTGTAAGGGCTCCTCACTGCCCACAAGTTAAAGTTCAGATTCCTTTCTGTGGCTCGTCTCGTACCCTGTCCTGGCAAACACCATGTCCTGGCCGCAATGAGCCTTTGCCAGCTCTGGGAACACACCCAGCCCCTCCCCAGGCCTCCGTGCGTGCAGCTCCCTCTACAGGCCTCTGCCTAGCTAACCCCCACTCACCCTCCAGGTCTCAGCACTGGGGGCACTTCCTACATGAAGCCTTCCCTGAGTGCTTGTACCCCCAATGCCCCTAGACATTTCCAGCCAGCCTTTACCACTGTGTGTTGTAAATGCTTTGTTAGCTGTTTGATTTCACTAGGAGGCTGAAGGTGCTGGGGATGGGCACTGTGTGTAGCTTGAATCCCCAGCAAATAGCCCAGGGCTAAGCACATTGTAGGTGCCTAATAATATTTGCTAAATAAACGCCAAGTGAACATTGCAAACATCCTGAAACAGGAGTGATTACCTTCTTCTTCATTTTCACATTTTTGAAGATGGCGTGGACCCTCCATGTCTTTGCAAACATTGCCCCAAAGGCGGTTGTGTAGCCCACGGTGAGAATCCAGGTCCTGACCTAGAGGCCATGAGAAAACAGAGACATTAACAACTCCTAGGTGGACTGACCTCACCATTTATGAGAATGTCCCAACAGGGAGATTCTAGGTGATGTCTATCTTACATTCTGTAGAGTTTTACTATCATCAAGAGTCCTTCAATCACATCTCAATTTGATACACAGTTCTATCAGCCACTCACTAGACCCAGGGCCCTGGGCACAGGGGCCTGTGAGGTTCAAATTCTGCCTTCCATGGGCCCACAGCCCAGAGGGAGCCAGTCACAGAAGAGGCACAGAGGCGCCCAGGAGCACTGAGGGGTCACTGAGGGACTACAGACCAGCCTTCTGGTCTTCCCCCCTCCTTCCCTTCCTTCTTTAGAGCCTTTTAGATGAGGAGACAGATCCGCAGAGGTGAACATAATCGCTCACTTCCTGTCTCCTCATCTGAGTCCGTAGGAGACCAGATGGCCCCAGGAACCTCTTCAATGGGACTCCCAGCTCCCGGGTTGTGGGCAGCAGGTAGGGGAGGGCACTGAACCACAGGGGCTGAGACTGGGCAGGAGAACCAGCCTGCTGTGGTCCTTCTCCAGGGCTCAGCAAATCCACCACTCTGGTGGAGCATGGCAAGACTCAGCCAGAGCTGGCCCCAGGGACACCTTGCTGGCAGCTGCACCCAGGCCAGCTCCAGACCATTGCAGGGGCTGTTCAGTTCGGGAGGAAGACCGGAACAGAAGGGCCATGACCTTCCTGCTCTCATTAGGGGCCTGCCTCCTTGGGTCTTGGGAGAAGAGAGAAGCAAATGCTGCCTGGGTCCTACCATCCAGCCCCATCTGCCATGGTCGCTGTGTGGTTCCTACTGCACTGTGTGACCCCAGAGTCTGGATACTCAGCACCAGGCCAGCCTGGCCCCTGAGCCCACCATTGGACCTTAGGTTCCTGCTCAGACTAAGGCCCTATCTGGCTCTCACCTATTCCCCAGGATTAAATGTCTCCTGATCCCCAGCCCTGCACTGGTGACAGACAGGCTGGACCCCTGCAGGCTGGGATGGATGGCCACCATCTGTTAGGTCGTGGGGGCATCCTGGATGCCGATTCCCTGGCTGGCCTGCCGTCACGGCCAGACCCCAGCCTCTCCAGATTCCCCCCTCACCGGCTGGTCTGGATACCCTCCCAAACTGAGCAGACTTGCCTAGCTCCAGGCTGTGTGTCACGGAGTCCTAGGGCCTCCTGCTCACTGGGATGAGAAAGCCATGTGGCTGTGAGCTTCGATTCTGGGCTTTGGTCTTTCCTCCGCTCTCCCTCAGCTCTGTTGTGCTAAGTTCCCTTGGAAAGATCCGCCCCCCCCCCCCCCTCAGCTGAACACAGCAGGAAGGTGAAGGGAGTAGGAGAAAGAGGGAGACAGCCAGGCTGGAGCGGACAGGTGAGGCCCTCCGTGCCCCGAGGAATCGGACACAGCAGGTGTGCCTGGCCACACCCTGCCCCTCCAGCCCAGGGTGCCTCAGCCTGTGTAGGAAGTTCCTAGAAATGCTCCCAGCCGACTTCCTGCATGGAGTACCTTCACTCTGCCCTTCTAGCAACTTGGCTCTCTAGCCTCCAGTTTCCAGAGACAGAACATGTCCCCTTTCCATTTTATTTGTTTTTTTTTTAAAGGTTTTATTTATTTATTTGACAGAGAGAGACACAGTGAGAGAGGGGGCACAAGCAGGGGGAGTGGGAGAGGGAGAAGCAGGCTTCCCGCTGAGCAGGGAGCCCAATGCAGGGCTCGATCCCAGGACCCTGGGATCATGACCTGAGCCGAAGGCAGACGCTTAACGACTGAGCCACCCAGGCTCCCCTCCATTTTATTCGTGAAAGCAGGACCTGGCTGAGAAGATGGCGAGGCCGGCCCCCTAAGGAAGGACAAGAGCATCACAGTGATTGCTCAGGTCTGAATGCTGACAATGGGACAGGTGGAGACGTCACTTTTTTTTTTTTTTTAATTTCAAAAGCAAGGATAACTCAGACAGGCAAGAATGAATCACAGTACTTTAGAGAAGGCACCGGAGGGCCACATTATTACCCATATTATAATCCAACAATGCAAGAAAAGTGAACACAACAGGCGGGGAGGAATAATAATGCCCAATTATTGGGAATTTAGACCTGAGCTTAATCAAAGACCAGCTCACAAATCTGTAGTCTGTCAGGGTTGCATAGGACCTTACAGATCATTCATTCATTCATTCATTCATTCATTCATTCATTCATCTGTTCACTTGATAAGTATTATTAGGCTGGAGGTTAAGTGTATAAAGATAAAAACAACAAATAAAACAACAATAACAAAACAGAGTGGTTTTTTTTTTGAGCCACCAGTTGAGTGAGAAAACCACTTTGCAGATGAAGAAACTCAGAGACTCAGGGCATTTAAGACATTTCTCTGAACCACGGCACACAGCCGCAGAGCTGAGCCTGGAACCCAAAGCCTTGCCCCCCGCCCCCTCTCCCCTACATCCTGCTGCCTCCTCCTCAGATAGAGGTTCCTACTCCGAAGCTGGTTCATCCACACCCAGGAGTCAGCTGTCAAAGGGACAGGACACACAGGGCGAGGGGCGCAGGCTAGCCCACACACTCGTAATGCTAACAGGTCGGCAGGAATGTTAAGACAATGGCTTCCAAGTGTTTTGACCATGTTCTCCTATCAGAAAGAACAACTTGAAACATGAACATAAAAGGCAACGTGGACATTTGAAAAAGGATGGTAGGGGATGAAATCGTCTCATTTGATTTTTATGTGGCCAACAAAGATCTCTTATTTTGGGTGGAAATGTCACTCCAGCGTGCTTAGCATTCTTAGAGTTGCTCTGACTTATGTTTTCTTTGAAGTAATCATTTCTGGGCCACTTGCCTGTTTTTGTAAGGCTAAATTCATTAAGACTCAATACTATAAATTAGTTACACCTTGATAATACAAACCTAACCTGGCATCTGGAAACAGCAACATGTTGCCATAAATGGAAAGCAAAGAATGGCTGAGGGGGCCTGGGCAGGAAAGGGTTAATGGAGCATGCTCCCGACCCTGTCCTTAGGAGGGCCTGCTGGCCAGATTGACCCTTGGCTGGCGTCTGGGAACTTGGATTTGGGGACAGTTCCCACCGTCCCCTCAGTGATAAGAGTGACTCTTGGCCGGAGCTGTTTGGGCCAACACCACGGTTTATGCTGCACGCCTGCTTTCCTTCCGGGACCCTGGAATTTTGGTACGTGCTGAGCAGAGGGGGTCCAGGTGACCTGTCCCCAACAAAAATCCCTTGGATGGCGTCTCACACGTGTTGTCGCCAGTCACTGCTGGGGGACTCAGGGTGTCCCGTGTGATCTGCTGGGAGAGGCCCGTGGAAGCCCCGGCCTGGTTTCCCGTGGACTTTGCCCCATGTGCCTTTACCCCCTGTGGATTCTGCTCTATATTCTTTCTTTGTAATAAATCGCTGCTGTGAGTACGACCATGTGCTGAGTCCCCTAGTGAATCGCTGAACTGGGGGTGGCCTTGGAGTCCCTTGGCACACACCCCACTGTCGTCTGGCGTCATGGATCGATCAACCACACGGTTCTCTGGAGAGTTCCTGCATCTGACGACTGGACACTGCACCAGGGCTCCAGGGCCATTCCAAGTATTACACCTTAGTAAAGCTGAATTTCTTTCATATTTTTCTATATAAAAACCAAAAATAAATAAAAGCTATATTCTTGCGTAAGACGATCCCAGCAAGTCACCTCACACACTGTGGTGTTCATGCCATTTAAAGACAGCCCCACAGACCAGGATGAAACAACACTGGAGGAAAGAACTCTGAGAGCGGGACAATGGGACCCCCACCGGCAGAGCTGCCCACCACGGGCTGGCTGGGCCCAGGGTCGTCACTGAGCGGGGCGGGACCTCTGCAAAAGGGATGTTATTTCTCTTCCCACTCCTCCACCATCTCTTTGAGATGGAAATGGACTCTCTTTGCCTCTAAGGGCTCTCCCCGGGTTATTTCCCCCACTCTCAGGCGTCAACTACTTTCTCTGTGCTGACAAGTCCCTTACATCTTTCCCAGCTTCTGTCTCTCTCCTGAGCTCCGACCTGCATATGGCCCTGTCACCAGAGACCTAGGTGATACCTAGCTGTGTCATAAAACTTCATACTCCACAGCCAAAGTTGAGCCCGTTGGCTCTTCCTCTGAGCAGCTCTATTTCCTCCCAACTCAGGGAGTGGTGCCATTATCCACGCCATCCACTGTCACCCCAGTTAAGGACCTGGAAGTCTTCTCCCTTGGGGAATCCTCCCCACCGCCACTCTCCTCTCCACCCGCTAAGCCTGGCTTCTGCCTCACTTTCTGCGCAGACCATGCTTTGCCCTTCCTTGTGTCTGAGAGGCGAGGCCCCGTGCCCGCACCTCCTGGGCTCCCTCGCCCTCTGGCTTTCGGCTGGACTTGGAAGGTTCCATCAGGAGAGTGGAGGGTGCCAGGAGAGAGAAGATGGAGTGTGTGCTCCCTGCTGCCGCTGTTTCGGAGCTGTATCTCTGGCCGAAGCTGGGTCTGTTCACATGGCTCAGGCCCTCTCTGGGTTCTGGAAAACACTCCTCTCTCGATCCCTTCCGGCATAGGAGTAAAAGGGCTTCCTGTGGTTGCTAGTCCCCAGGTGCTTCGACCCCCATGTTTGTTTCCTTAACCTTCCTGCACCCCAGGAGCTAGTCCCTCCACTAGAGCCTCTCTGTATGACCCACGGTGGCAGACTCTGTCCTGCCAGGCAACGCCTGATGGCCATCTTACTGCACGTCTCTTGCTGTACATCCCCTCCTCCGTGTACTCATGTCGCCACCTGGGTCAGTCATGACAAGCAGGGCTCCAGAGTCAGGCTGACAGGGGTTCAAGTCCTGGCTTTGTCACTTGCTGTCGATGCGAACCTGGGCAGGTCGTGTAACGTCTTTGCGCCTTGATTTCCTCATCTGTGAAATGGGAACAGTGGTGCCTCTTTCTTCATAGAATGGTTGTAAGGATTAGATGAACGAAGGTGTGTGAGGGGCTGAGGTTCTTAATCAGTGTCTGATTCTTGTTCATGTGTTCCTTGCCACCACTCGCTGGTCCACCTGGGGAGCCCTGGCTGCTCTTCCCACCTCTACCCTCACCTCCTGCTCATCCATCCGACCCGCCCCCTTGCCATCCTGGGGCTGTTCTCTAATGCAAATCTACGCAAGTCTCCTGTGTTTAAACCCTTCGCTGCCCCCACTGAACCATCAGGTTAGACTCTGGATTCTTAGCAGGGCGTAGCCCCTTTCCTGCCACCCCCCACGGGGCACTTCGCATCCAACCAATCCCACGCTGCTTGAATATTCCCCGCCCCGACTGCTCTGGCTCATGCTGTTGGCCCAGGCACCAGCGACTCTCTCTATTCGGAATGATATTCCTCTCTCTGATCTCCTGCACAAATTCTTATCCTTAGTTGTGCTCTGAAATCCAAACTCATGAGCCACCTCCTCTGAGAAGCCCTCCCAGACCTTGCAGGGAGATCACGGCCGCCTCCTCCTTGAGACCTGTGCCCTCATGCACGTTTCTGCTGTGCTGGCCACCCTGAGATGTCTATCTGATTACCTGTCCACCTCTCCCACCAGGTGGTGCTACTGGGGGGGAGGGCCTACGGTGCTCGCTTTTCAGTCTCTGGGGCCAGCACTGGGTGAGGAGGGGGTGATCAGGCTGGATGAGCCAGCTTAGGAGGTAATGAGCTCTTTGTCATCAGAAACGTGCCTGAGCCAAGCACACAAAAGGAAGACCATAAAGGGAACTGGAGCATTTGATGGCAAAAAACGCTGAGTTCATGCCATCCGTGGTCCCTTCTACCCAAAGTATGCTGTTAGGTAGTGAGATCCCCATCACCCACATATTCAAGCAGAGCTTAGAGGACCCCCTGTAGGAACGCTGTAGGGGCATCTCCTGCACCGAGGCACTTCATGCACTTCCTTGATGATGCCCCGGCTATCTCCCTTCTGTGTGTCTCTATGAGGCCAAATAAACCAGAAGATTCTGAGGGGCTCTAGGGTTCTGTTTCCACTAAAGTCTCTACTGATTCATCAACACAAGACAAACAGCTACTTCCTTTTTCTCCCAAAGTCTTAAACATATTTACTCTTCTACCAGTAAGGTCTTTCTTTCCTCCCCTCAGTGGCCGCCCCCCTCCGCACACTGCCTTGAACACTTACATCCATGAGGCAGGGAGAACTTGAGGCAGGTGATACCCATATCAGTCTCAGCTATGAAAACGGAAAAAACAATTAGACACATCTCCAAATGGAAAGAAAGATCTATGCCCAGAACAATTCTGCTCAGCTGCTTGTTCAACTGATTTTGGGAAGGCCTGCCTGGCAGAGGGAAAGGCTTTCATTGCTCTTTGGGGGACCAGTGGGCAAATGGACACACAGCCTCTCTTGCAGGTTCTGACAGATGACTGGGACTCCCATGCTCTGGGCCTCCTGCCACGACAGAGGCATATGGGCCCCGGGCCGGGAAGGCAGATGGTAGGGAAGCTCTGGGGGCTGGTTGGATGCTGGGGAGCAAGATGCTTTCCCGTTGTCCAGTGAGGTTCTAAAACCTTTTGTTTCATTCTGATTGTTCACTCCAGGCAATCAATAGTGAGAAGGTAGGTAAAGAAGACCCAGACTGTCCAAAAGCAAGACCCAAGCCTCTATTATGTACATCTTCCTGGGGCAAGGGGTGAGATTTGGTGTGTATCCTGAGGCAATAAGCCTTTGAAGACCGTGCTCTATAAACTGCTCCAGGAGATCCTGTCTTGCCCAGGGTCCTTGAAGCAAGAACTGCACAGAAAAGGCCCTCTAGGGTTTGGAGTGCAGCAAAACCTTTCGGGGGGAGCGGGGGGGAAGGTACAATTCAGGGGGCCACGGGAGATGCTGGGTACAAAAAGGGGTACTCTGGGCCCAATGGGGGCATCTTAGGAGCCTTGGGCAGATTAGAGAAAGGCCTCCCTTTTGGGAGGAGGAATTTCTGAGAGGCAACCCCCCCCCCCCCAGGACCCTTTTGAAAGAATCCCCTCCTTAAGGCCCTCTCAGCTGAAGAACTGAGCAGACCACTGGATGAAATCCAACTCCCGCTGCCCCTGACGCCCACACAGTGCATTTGGTGGCCCTTGCTCAGGCGTCAGAACACAGAGTGAGGGAAGAGGCCTTTTTTCCCTTCCCTCCGCGCGACCCCAGCAGGTGTCTGGGCCATGAGAAGCTGGCGAATTTTCTGGATGCGTGATGTTTTCATGTTTTCAAGATGGGTGGTGGCAGCCTGGGGGCATGGGGTGTGGGCATGGGGGGGCGCCTCCATGCAGCTTGGGGGACTGAGGATGCAGATGAGTAGGGGCTGGGCCAAGAGGGGGAGGGGAGAGTGGATGCACCATAGTGACTACAGCCGCTATGAAACTCATGGGCATTTCAGGACTTCCAGAAATAACTGCTGCTCATTCTGAGGGGTCCCCTACTTAAAGTCTTCCCTGATCTGTCCCTTCACTTTTGGCCCTCACTCCCTCCCCCAGGCACCCCCCATCAGGGCATACAACATCCCGAATGATAGTTACTTGTTTGCCTACATCTTCCCGTCTACACAGCCAGCTCCCTGAGAGCAGCGGTCTATGCAGCCCAGCCCTGTGCCCATAGGCCCTGGCGCACAGTCGGTGCCTGGGAGATGTTACCATGGGGATGAATGACGTATAGGACCAGAGCCAGGGCATGGAGAGACCCACATGAGGGTGTGTGGGCTGGGAGCACATCATCTGCTGGAGGGTCTGGGAGCCTCTGGTGCCCTTCTCAAAGCCAGAGGGACCCCTTCACCACCGAAGGCCCTGGATGGCCCGGGGTAGAGATGGGGTGGGGAGGTCGCCACTGTAAGAGGGGGGCTGCAGCCTCTCCAAGACTCCAGTTGGCCCCAACAGGCCCTGGCAGCCAAAGGGACTGGCTGCCTCCCTCCCCTAGTCTGAACCTGCCAGGCAAGGCCACCGTCAGACACTCCGGGCATCCCCTGGCCCAGGCTCCCAGCCACCTTCCGAAATCACAAAGCCCTCTACCATGGCCAGACGCAAAAGCACAGGATTGCAGGCTGAGACAGCCCCCTCAACCACATTATTACATCCGGTTATCTCTCAGCTGCCTCAGAAGGAAATCCCCAAGCAAGAAACATCACAGACATTTATGGCCTTTTAACTCAAAGCATCACTAATTCTTCCTAGACTTGAACTTCCTGGGAGGCCAGATGGGTGTTCTCAGTTTGCCTTTGCCTTTTGAGTCAGAGTCAGAAAATCCTAGCATCCCAGGAGGGCTAGAAGAGGGCGTCCTGCCCCTTAATCCAATGCCTGCGCCCCCACCACCCCACTCTTCCCAGTTGCTGCCCATCCTGAGATCATTCACACACCTCTTGTGAGCAGCGTGGAGGGCTGAGAGCACGCTTCAGGACCCAGAAACCAACCTTGCCTCCTGTGATGGGGCTGCTCTGCTTCCAGAAATTTCAGGGGGGAGGCCCAGGGACAAGGTTTCTGATGCTTCCCTTTCTCTTCCATGACCAGTCTCCAAGAGACAAACACGGAAAAAAAGCAGGGTTCTAACCTTGACCTTTGTACTCTGGGTGTGGTCTGGGAGCTTGTTAGAGATGCGGCGTCTCAGGAGCACCCCAGAACTCCTGAGTCAGAATCCGCATTCACCGTGCGCCCCAGGTGATTCACGTGCTCATGGAGGGGCATTTTTGTGTGTGTGTGATCAGAAAAGCTTATTATCAATACCTAATAATAAAGCTGACAATGAATTAGATAAAAGGTTTTGTTTGTTTTTTTACTACTAATTCATTTCGCATTTATTCTTAAAGCTCCTATGTAAAATACTCCCACACCAAATGAATGTATTATGCACACACAATCTAGATAAGCTCATCATAACCATGAGACTGCTGCCCAGCATGGTAATGTACATTTACATATTCTCTCTGCAACATGAATTTAATAATATCTGTTATGGATTCTTCAATATCAACAGGAAGATTCCTTTTCCGTAGCTTTCTGCAAAAGGGTCTGAGATAGGACTCAGTTTGATTTTGAGTAGCACTGTTCAGTTTGCCCTGCACACTGCGCTTCACATAATCTTCTTTGGCATTCAATTCTTTAGTCCAAACACCAAGAAGAAACTTAAGGAACTTGGTAATGATGTCCATGTCCTTATGATCATCGCCTTTTCCTAAATACTCCCCCAGTGCCTCTAACTCTTCAGTGGTGGTGTTTTCTTCATGAACTTTCAAATCATTCTGTGTGTCTTCCTCTCCAGGTTCCTGACCACCCACAAGCTCACTGAGGTACTGCTGGTCGATCTTATCCAAAGCTGCTTTGGACAGGGTGGTGGTTACCCTTGAGGGGGGCGTGGATAGCAACTGGAGGAGGACAGGGACCACTTCCAGGATGCTAGCAGTGGTCTGTTTCCTGGGCAGGATGCTGGATTCACAGCTGAGTTCAGTTTGTGAAAATTCACTAAGTTAGATGCTTATGATATGTGTGTGTGTGGGGGGGTGTATACTTTAATAAAAAGTCAAAAAAAAAAAAAAAAAGAAGGAATTGGAATTGTCAGAAATTAGAGGCAGCTGGGAGCTCTACAGCTAAGCCCCACTCCTCTGAGCTGCCGGGAGAGCGGCCGATGCCTGTGGACTTGTGTGGGAGCGCCCCGAGTCCCCCCTGCCTTGTTCTTGCCTGCCTGCCCGAGGCCCCTTTCGGCACTGAGGGTGACAGAGATACAGCAGCTTGGCTTTGACGTAGGGCCTGAGTCTGTCCCTGCCCCAGTTCTAAGAGAGCAAGGCCATGTAAGGCCAGAAGTCCCCACGGATATACCTCCGTCCAATCAACCAGCACCAACACCACTTTTCCAGGCTCTTCTTCATCCCAGGTTCACTGTGCTTTATCAGCATCTCTCTGAGCAGCGTCCATAGGGGAATACCAGTATACAGATACAATCCCGTCATTCATGGTGGTAATTGCTAACATTTACTGAATCCTCTTGGGAGGCAGGCAGTAAATGCTTTGTGTACACTGTGCTGCTGAATCTTCCCAAGCCTATTATTATGCCCATTTTACAGAGGAGTAAAGTTAAGTCACACAGCTGGGAAATAGTGTAGTTGGGATTTGAACACAAAGCAGTCTGACTGTAATTCTCCTATAGGCTAGGTACTCTGAGATGCTTGGGGACGGATCAAAAATGAATGAAGAAATATATGAAAACCCCTGAATTATACACCTTAAAAGAGTGAATTTTATGGTATGTGAATGATATCTCAAGTTTTAAAAATCTGAATGGACAAATTTTGGGGTTGGGATAAATGTTGACTGCATCCCTAAGAATTTGGTGGACCTGTTTCTCGGGTATGAACCAGCTAGCAACAAATACATATATATTTCTTTAAAAAAAAAAAAAAAGGAATGAAGTATCTCAGACACCTCTGTAGTCCAGCAGACCTAGTCCCAAACTTCAGTCCTGCCACCTAGCCGTGTGTGACAGTTTCAGTTTTCTCTCCTGTCAAGTCGGAACAGTGAACTTCGCCTTGTCAGGGGGTTGTGGGGACTAGAAGGGACGTCTCCATGGGGCAGCAGGCTGGGCCTGGTGAATCACAGCGCAGAGTACTGAATTTCAGGAGGGCACAGGCCTGGGGAGTTAACATGGCGCTGCTGACTGCCTCCACCCCCAGCGATGCCCCGAGAGCTCCCGAGGCTGTCGAGAGTGCTACTTCTCACCCTTCCGTGCTCATGCTGGGGGTTCTGCCTAGGATCCCCCAAGGAAGACAAGCGCCTTTTCTCTCCCCCACCCATCTTGCTCCCTCTCTGGGCTGCCAGGGGCAGGGATTCCTGAGCCAGGGCAGCGAGTAAGTTTTGAGCTGGCATTCCCACAGCCCCTGGCATGGGGCCTCTGGCCCACGCCCAGCACTGTCCTCACAGGCAGCTCCCTGCCCACAGGGGCCACGTCGCTATGGTGATCCCACTACCCACACAGTGTCCAGGGAGACAGCAAGTGTAGCTGGAGCTGTTTCCAAGTCTTGCTGAAACCAGGCTGGGAAGATTCCTGAAAGGGTCAGCGGGAATGGGCGGGGGGCGGGTAGGGGGAATGGGAACTAAGTGTAACTGCTTCCCCAGCAGTAGGTGTGTGTGCGTGTGCGTGCGTGCACGTGCATGCACTCACGCGTGCGAGGGCATGCTCACACATGCCACCACCCCCCGTCCAAGTTATAATGGCCCTCCTGGGCAGAGGGACAGCCCCTAGAGAGGCATAATCTCATGACCGTCACGGGTTTCTTCCTGAGGTGGTGTTCATGGTTTATCACTGTGTTTTGTTTCCACATTGCAAACGAAAAGAAAAAAGAATGGCATTCGCATAGTAGCAGGACAGACTGAACTGTGCCTTCTATTGCTCCACACCTGAAGCTGGCTTCATGTTCTGCCTTGTCCTTTATCCTATAAAAATAGCCTCTAGGACACAGAGCAGGACACCAGGACTGTAACTGTGACCGGGAGAGAGCCGCCCACCTGCTGCGTCCCGTGCTCTCGGCGCCTGACTGCAATCATCCCAGTGACCCACCATCGTGCACGGGGATTTGTTATGCTCATTTCACAGATGGTGAAACTGAGGCTCAGAGAAGCTAAGTCACTGGCCACAGTCAGGGGCCAGTACGTGCAGGGGTGGGAGTCCCACCCAGGCTGTTCAAGATCTGTGCTCACTGAACTAGCTGGCCCTGCTTCTACCTCCTTCTCCCAGCCCGGTGGGTGTTTACCAGCGGGGGGCCCGTTTGGCCCAGAGAGAACAGAATCCAAGGCACCAAGTAAAATAAAGGAGCCAAGCCCTGGGGAATAGCAGGTGGAGCACAACCCAAATTGCACTCACTGGGGACTGGTATTTAGGCTCTAAATTCAGGAGCTTTCAGTTCTCCTTCCTGAGCGATATGGGGAATTATTAACTAGATGACCCCAGTCCTAACCCATGTGCACATTTGTGCTGACCCAATTCAGTCCAGAGTAGTTAATCTACGCTTCTTCCCCACAGTCATGAATGTGGGTTCCCCTTTGCAGAGCCTCTGAAACAGCCCTGACTGCAAATAAATGAATCCTCAGGGATGGTGAGAACCGGGGCCTAACATCTTCCGAGCCCTCGTGTTTGGAGCTAATGCTGATTTGTAAAGTGCTTTATGATTTATTCATACTGCCTTGCCAGCCTTCCCAGGACAACCTTCCCCTTACACAAATGAGCGCGACTCCCAGAACAGAATGTCAGGCTTCATTAGAAGAAAAAAACCCAGGTGTGGGGGATGTCCCTTTTTTTTGCTCCCTAGCTTACATCATCCAGTGTTTGCAGGATTCAGGTCCCAGTCGAGAAAGCACTTTGGCCCCTAAGCAGGGTAAGAAGTCAGGAGGTTCTTCCTGGGAGGAAGAGACCCTCTCTGACTGAAACTCAGGCCAGTGGATGCATTCCCAGGGGGGCAGCCTGCAGGTGACCGAAGCCAGACAGAGAGGGGCCCCAGGAGCGGCCAGGGTAGGGCTCTGCTCCCTGATTCTTGGCAGGGAGACCGAGGGGGGCCCCTCAGCTCTCAGGGGTGCCACGGAGTCATCAGAACTGTGGAAAGTACAATTCACCACACTGGCTCCTGATACCATTTTCATTACTGGTGTAATCATGGTCTCCTCAAATTTGGGGGGGTATCCCCAGGTGCAGAGGGAAGAAGGAAATCCCCACTCTCCTCGCTTAGCTTCTTCCGGGTGCTTCAGGAACCCCTTCCTGTGGCCTCACCCCTGCCCACAGGAAAGCTGACCTCGGACACATGTGGCATCCATGAAACTGCAAGGGCCCAAAAGTCAAAAGTCATGCTGAACAGAAATGTAGGGGACTTGACCGCGAGGGACCTAAGGGTCTTCACGGCATCCCTAAAATGAGCAAGACCCCCACAAGCCCCGGTCATCCTTGTGCCAAAGGGTCACACTTGCGAGGGAACACACGGCTGAGCCACACCCACAGGGACTTTGGAGCAGCTCGGCGTACTTCTTCGGACGCTCCCTGTCCTCTAGGGTATCAGGGGCTCCACCACACGCTTCTCAGATGGAAACTTCCGGACAGAGTAAGAGATCTGTGGGCATCTCACTTGCTAGGCAATTCACACTGAAGTTACTGGTAACATGAACAATTTCTTGGTGCCATGTGAGAGTCAGTCCGATCTAATCATCTGCAGGACTCGGGGGGCATCGTCACGTATGGCATAAGATCCAGGGGGCTCCCCTTCTTTCCATGTGCTGTCTCAGCACAGGGACCGGATGCAGCCCCACCAGTCCTAGGTGTGGATGCTGACCTGCCGCACTTGGAAGGAAGGGGTCCTCCACTGTTTCTCCCTCGCTGCTAGGGTAAGTGTCCAGTAGTGGGCGACACTGAGACCTGAGATCAGCAAGTATAATCGAAAACAGACTGCTGTGCAAAAAAGGGCCTGTATTGCTCTTAACCCCTTACAAGAAAACAGTAACAACAAAAGAGTCGCTTTCAACTAATCTGGCCAACACGGATCCTCTGGCCATCCCTTCTAGCTCTGGTCCTCCAGGCTGGGAATTTGATGACTGATTGCATTTGGGACAATACAGAGACCCAAATGGCTAACCCAGTTTTGAGAGATCACAGTAGTCAAACTCCAGAAATAAATCCCAACTGCTCATTCTCATTTTAAATAGCGAGTCAGTGATACTTTCATCTGAGAGTGAGTTCTACACCATTGTTAATTGCTAATGCATAAACTCTTGTCGAAAAAACCACCACCACCACCACCAAGGAGGCAGCGAATGTTTAAAACCCAGTAATTAATGTTCAAAATAGGATTTCTAAAATATAGTTAATAAATTACACTGTCTTGTTCTTCCTTAAGTATATGCATTCTCAATGGGGGTATATAGTTCCCAAGGGGGCAAACACTGGTTTTTAAATGGGAAAATATTACTCTTCCGTGTATAAACCATAGATATACATACAACATATAAACATACAGTATATCTTCAGTATTAAATTTTCATGAGATAATTATAAAAAAAGTCTAAAAAGGCTTCTTAGGGGAGCAATAAGGAAAAAAATGGGTTGAGAAACACTGCTTAAATAGAGAATAGTGGCTCTGGTTTTTTCTATATGACTCAAAATCACACGCATAGACACCTCTTATCCTATTCTGTAATAGTTCTTGAGATACACGGGCAGATTTATTCCTTCTTACATGGCCCTGACCCTGACCCCAGGTGTGGATCCTTTTCTGGTTGGTAGTTTTCCTCCCTCGCTTTTAAAGGCTACCTGGTTATCCCTTGGGGGACTGTTTTCTAGCGGAGGCCTGTTAAATCCATGATCTTAATTTTGCAGGCAATACTGAAGTCCATTCCGGTCTGAAAGCAACAACATACTGCCTTGTTGGAACTGCATGAACGGCTCATGAATGAGTTGTCTTTTGCCTGTTCACATATTTTCATTCATTTCTGGGTTTGTATCTGCACTTTTGAGGATGGAAAACCAAGAAAACCTTATATCCTATACCCCGAGAAGATGCAGAATGACTTACGGTGCAAAGTGTTTCAAAGGTCTTTTCAGACACAAAGGATCCATCAAGGCCAAAGAGAAATATCGATGCATAGGAGAGCATCCCTCCGAGGATAATGAGGTTGTTCATATACGGACTGGACATCTTTATCAGCCTGCCAAGAGAAAGACGACAGTTAACAGAAATGTTAATGTTGTTATTCCTCCAGCAAACATTCCCTGAATGCCTGCTAGGTCTATGGTGTTGCCAAGGCTGGAGGAGAGAGAAATGCAAGCCCAGGTTTCCTCCACTCCCCACCACCCACATCCCAGGCTGTGCACCTGCTAGGGGCCGCTTCCCCCTCACTAAAGGACCCTAGAAGCTATATAATGCTACTGGTGGATTTTTCCTCCATCAAGTTCACCTATCATTTCTCTAGGGGCAGCTTGTAACACCAGCTTCTTCAACCATTCATTTTCAGTTTACACAAACACCTTATTAAGGCAACATGTCTTTTTTTCCTCTGGGGCTGGGAAGATAGGCTAAGTCTAGAGAATTCTACACTTAAGCTCAGCAGCCTTAAGGGAGGAGGGAGGTGAGGGGGAGAAGGCCACACCACCCTCCACCTTACCAGGTGGGCCCAGCCTAGGCGGTCTATAGGTGAGCACTCAGGGCTGCTCAAGAAGTGTGGTCACCAGGTGGTATGTGAGCATTCACTCCAGCTGTCTGAAGCTCACCCGGTCTTGTGCACAAAGGGGTCACACCCATGCACAGGAACACCTCCCCTAGGCATTAGGTGATAAACATGGACAATGCAGTCCCCATCCCCACCCTACCCCTGTCCTCACTAGGCTGCTGCTGGGGGTATTCTTTACACTCCCACACTCTACACGCTTGTCTCTCACCTCCTGCAGGAATTCTGCTTTGGCTCCCAGCTGCCCAGCAAGCCAGGCCTGGCTGAGACCAACGGCTAGCTGGAATTCACCCTCAGAAGTGCCTGGCTACCCCAGCACAATCCACTCGGTCTGTCTTGGGTTTTGAGGCGCCCCCTGGTCCAAGTGCTCTTTTGCAGATTGTAAATATGGTCACTTGTTCCCTGAACATTTTCTCTTGTACTCTGCCATTCTATGAATCCTTTCACATTTAAAAAATGCAATGTGTCCAAGTGGAAGAGAGACAAAAAGCCTGGTGTAAATTATGGATTGCATGCGGCTTTTGAGCTGGGAGCACGGGGTGGAGCCACCCTACAGAGGTGCACCCTTGGCAGGCCACTTGGCCTGGCTGAGTCTCCTCCGGAGTAAGACAGGAGCCCAGATCATACTGCCCAGGGCAAGTGTGCAGCTCAGAGGACGCTGGATTCCTGGAGGTCCTTCTGCAAACCATGGACCGCTAAGACCCCTTCATCTTTATTACCACGAGAAGCTGGGGAGGGGAGAGGCCAGGCGTTGGGCTGGTTACCTGGAGGAAAAGGACCTTAACAAATAGATAGCATTTAGGGACATAAAAGTGAGGGGAACTTGGAACAACTGTGACATTTATTCTTATTTCTTTCAGATTTTTTAATCTGCAAAGCCAGTCAAAAAATTCACATAGATGCCAGCCTACTGGGAAGAGTAACAGTAATTTTCTACAGGAGGGCCAAAACGGGGTAGTTACCGAATTAAAGGAGTTTAGTCTCACAATAGGGGCAACTTGCTGTTAAGATAGGTATTTTGGAAGCTTGTAGAAAAGGAGTCTAATATTAATTGAGAGCTGATTCTGTGCCCAGGCCTCGTCCAAATGCTAATGGGCATGGTCATCAGTTAAGGTTTGTACAGAGTAGGTGAAACTTCCTTCAATTTTTTTTGTGGTGGTGTATGTGTTAGTGATGTATAGAAAATAAAACAACAAGTGAATAAAACTCCTTTTGTTCTTCAGGAAATAGGTTTGACCTAATCAAAACCAAAAACAACAACAAAGAAATGTAGAGCCTCCAAGTTCTGTCTTTGCAAGCGGGAAGAGAAAAAAAGAAAACAACCGTGTTCTCTGTGGAATCAGGTTTGCTCCTGGCTGCCAGGAAGGTCACACAGCGTGGCTTCTGGGCTTGATGTCAGCAAGGCTGTGCCCCTGGCGGCCCTGCTCTGAGCCCCTGCTCAGTGGCTCCCCAACAACCCAGGGAGCTGGGTCCAGGGGTTTGCCGTGGGAACCACAGAAGCTGGTTGCGCGCGGTAAACACCACCGCTTGGGTGGCGGCCTGTTCTACCCACGGCTGACCGAATTAACTCAGACGGGGAGCTGCTCTCCTCCAGAGAGGGAAGAGCCTGTGTGGTGGAAGAGAAATCAAAGCGGGATACCCAGGGGACCCATTCTGCCACACACAGCAGTGTGGCCTTGGACGGTGGCCTTCCCTCTGTCACTGGGCTTCGGGACTCTCATCTGTGATCCGGGGGGAGTTATCTGAGGGTTCCAGTGAGAATGATGGCAGGGAGGAGCTTCTCAGGCTGTAAAGTACTGTCCCGGGGGGTGGAGCCCCTTCCTGAACTCAGTGACTCCCTTGGGCAGAGCTTCCCCACGACGCTGGGGGGTGGAGCCAAGACTTTGGGGGAGCTCCTGCTTCTGTGTTTTCCCTCCTGCACCGTACAAAGTGGAGGAGGCCTAGAGACTCAGACCCTTGGAGTTTATTTATCCCAGTCCTCCTGTGCAACCAGCAGCCCTGCCTCTGTGTGTGTGTGTGTGTGTGTGAGAGAGAGAGAGAGAGTACGTACATTACATGGAACATCTAATCACATCCCAGGGACCGAACGACCACTTTAGAAAACTGTCCCCAAAACTTCTGTGCCCCTGGTGCATCGGTCATGTGAAGTCCCTACACTTTATCTACGAGTTTGTCAATCCGGAAAGCATCATCCAAGAGGAGGCTGTGAGTGGCTTACTTCTGATTCCGATTCTTGATGTTGAAGAAGAGAAAAGCGCTGGCCATGATCATCCCCAGGATGGTGAGGGCAGAGAGGATGCTGTAGAGAGGTAGGGAGATCTTTCGGAGCTGCTCCAGGATGATGGTCTTGTCTTTTGGTGGCTCGGATCCTAAAGGCCAAGGAACAGACACCAGCTGAGCCCGGTGCATGGTCAGCCCTCGAGAACACCTTTGCCTGCATGTCTTGCTGTCTGGCACCTGGACACGATCTCTGAGCAGGACACAGCTACTGGGGGAGAGGGCTCCAGTGGTCGGCCAATCTACCGGCAGGGAGCCTTAGCTAGGACTTATTTCTTTCTCTAAATAGAATCAATAAGGAATTTGTGATGCATTTAACAGCCATTAAAAGACTAGGATTTGATCTGGTCTAATTATCCTGTTGAAAAACCATCCCCATTTGTCCCCAAAGGTAACAGCAGCTCGGAAGGCACAGGGCTGGACGCTGTGAGTGGGTCCCACTGGGTGTCACTGGGGGCGAGGCACCTGGCTTGGGCTCTCAAGGACTCTGCTCTGACACGTGATAATGACCACCCTCAACAGGGCAGACACTTTGCCTGTCAGTTCCATGGAGACAGAGATGTCTCTGGGCGTGGGTTTTCTGCCTCAAGGTCATTATGTTATAAAAGCTCTTTCTGGTTTTCCATTCTCATAAGCCTCACTCACTGTGGGAGGCAGAAGCTACTGGCATGCCTCCCCCTCCCTACCGTGCCAGGACTGGACCAAAACTGTGGGGTTGCATTTCTCTATGTGACTGAAGAGCTGTCCCTGCTCATTCTCCACGGGCACCGGGAACCTAGGGGAGCCCTGAGGGCCTCAGAGAAAACTCATCTTTCTGGTCGCTGGCAAAATTGTCTGGATCCAGCCTGGTTTGGGAGGAGGGGTGCAGGGACTCGCCCCACCCCGCCCCACTTCTTACAAATCCCTTTCTTCTCAGCTGCTATTTCAAGTCAGGCTTCTGCTGCGGAACCGTGAAACACTGGGGCTTTTCTCTCTGGTGGGGAAGGCGGGGAGCCCGGGGAGCCCCCACAGGGGTCATGAGGACCGCACCATGGCTGTGCCGTGGGGGGCAGCCTGGGTCACACCTCCGTTCCCAGGGGACAAGCAGAGGATGGGCAGGTGTGGCAGCAGGGATGGAGATCTCTGAACATCTGTGTTTCAAAAACTCTGCTAGCAAGTTCAAACGTGTTTGGAAACATTCAGGGGATAAGAAGAGTTCGAACCATCTAAGCAGGGAAACTGCCAGGTTCTAAAACAGCTAGGAACCTGCTAGCATGGTTAAATGTAAAGTTTAAGCAATTCCACGTAAAGGAACATTTTGAAGGAGTGGCCGAAGGTCAGGGCAAAAACAGACACAAGGTAAGTGAAGTAACACCATTTCTTGCTTCCAGAAGTGAAAGCTCTACATCTGAATCCTTCTTCCACCATTCTTCCCTTTTTTTCCCCCCAACCTCCCACCCCTAAGCGAACCTCTGGCTGCATTACGCTGGCTCAGGTGTCTTCTGGTTTCCAAACACTAGAGCCAACCTGGGGGTGCCCGTGAGTTCCTGGCTGGGAACAAGTCCATCTCTGGGCATTGAGAAAAGAGCTGAGGTTTGGACCAGCAGGTATATGATGATTGTGACCACTCGCTGCTCATGCAGAAATGACGTCAGGAGACTGACCACATCTCCTCTTCCTTACTCTACCTTCCCTCCCCCGAAAATAGTGCCTTCACACACAATGCACAAAGAGCATCCATGCATTCATTCAGCCAGCAGGCGTCTGTTTGTTTGTTTTCCCCACAACCGTGTTCTCTGTGGAATCACCTTTCATTCATTTATTCACCCACCCAGTCATCCCCTCAGTTGATCAGTCATGTGTTTAGTTTTTGATCAAATATGAACCTTCGACATGTGTCAGACCCCGGCTGGCATTAGGAGTTTATTTATTTATTTTATTTTATTTTTTATTTTTTTTAAGATTTTATTTATTTATTGGACAGAGAGAGAGATAGCGAGAGCAGGAACACAAGCAGGGGGAGTGGGAGAGGGAGAAGCAGGCTTCCTGCCGAGCAGGGAGCCCGATGTAGGGCTCGATCCCAGGACCCTGGGATCATGACCTGAGCCGAAGGCAGACGCTTAACGACTGAGCCACCCAGGCGCCCTAGGCATTAGGAGTTTAAAGTCAGATAGGATCCAGTCAGGGAGCTCATGGTCTAACAACCTAGAAATTTCCATGCAAAAGACAGTGACTATGGGGAAGGCAGAGACAAACACTGAAAGCCAAGACAAGGGAGCCATTAGCTCAGCTGGGGGCAATCGGGGAAGGCTGCACAGAAGAGTGTCATTTGATTTGGTTCTAGAAGCTGAGGAAGAGTTCTCCCGCAGAAGAAGAGGGAATGATCTTCAGGAAGACCAGCCGGTGGACAGGCTTTATTTCTAACCCAACCAAGTCGTTTCTCCCAGTAGGAGACAGATCTAAATTTAGCTGGGTCACATTTAAACAGAATTACTCCTGGCTATGGACTGGTTTAAATGTAGATGCCTGGGTAAGAGACAGCACGCCATGCAAATTTCAGTGACTTATCCTAGGAGCAGGAAGCCAGCTCCCATGTGAGTGATGGGGACCCTGTGCTCAGTGAGTGTATGTGTTGAGAGGAAAGGAGGTTCCCTCTTCCCCAGGAAGCCAAAGACTCCGAGCTTGACCCCAGCCCTCAGACAGTATCTGACCTTGGGAGCAATTGAGCAGGCCCCCTCCTATGAGAAGCCCACCTGCCTTACCTTGGAACCTGATAGTGTCGTTGATGATCTCCAGTGTGTCAGCCACAGCATTGTACTCTCCCACCTTCACCTCCCTGCTATCTGTGGGGAACAAGAGACAGAGGCTGGTTAGATGGAGTCCCGTGCCTGTGGCTGGCTGTTCCTGTCGCAGCTCCTGCACCCCCACAGGCCCTGGCTACATTCTCACAGGCTTTCCTTTGCCCCAGGGCCTTTTCCGGGTAGAATCGCAAAACCTCCGATTGGATCTGGGGTGGGACAGACGCCCTCTCACCCCAGTGCATCCGCTGGTGATCCCCCCCCTTTGCTATATGCCTTGTGGATGGAGGCCTTCTCCCTTCATAACGGACTCGTCTGTTACCAAGTCCTTCCTGGTCATTGGGCTGAACGGTCTCTGTAACTTTCCCCTGGTCTCTGGCTCTGTCATCTAGGACCACACAGACCGCTTCGGCTCCCTCTGCTCCAGGACAGCCCTAGAGACTTGAAGACACAGATCATCCCCCTGGTGCCAGCCCCCAACCTCACCTTACAGAATATCATTTCTAATTCAGCCCTCTCCAGGTTCCTCCTTGGGCCACGCCACACAATGTCACTGTGTCTGAGAGAGTGTAGACTCAAGGACTGACCAACATACTTCTTTAGGCATGGTCTGGTCAGCAGCAAGTGCAGGGGATTATCCCCTCCTTCATTTTGCACATTATATTCCTATTAATGCATTCTGAGGTGGAATTAGTATTAGTGAAGCCGGACGTGCTCATGGATCATGAGACTGGTGAGGGTGGAGGTGTCCTTGGGTCTGGAGACAGGGGAGAGGTCTGAGCTGGGGAGAGAGTTGGGGCCATCAGCATGTGAACTGGGAGTTGGAGCAGGGGGCAGGGAGGAGATCCCTTGGGACAGTGCCAAAGAGCAGAGAGGACCAAGGGCAGAATCCTGGGAGCACCAACCTCTCGGCGGCGGGGGGGGCGGGGGGAGGTTGGGCACGGCAAGGATGCTGCAAGGAGACTGGGAGGGACTGGCCAGGGTGCCGGGAGCAGGGTGGCAGGAGAGAGTGGGCATCATGGGAGCCAAGGAAAGGGACAATTTCACAATGAAGCTGGCTAGCAGTGTCAGATGTCACCGAGAGACTAGAACAACAAGCCCCTTGAGCAAGGGGTTAATGGATTTGGTGTGTGGGGGGACTGGTGACCACAGACAAAGCAGGTCTGGGGAAGCAGGACCAAAGGCAAAGGTTGTGGAACTAGAGGGTGAAGCCCCCAGGGCTGAAGAGTGGGCGGGGAGAACCACTTTGCAAGGGCTGGGGAGTGGGCGGGGAGAACCACTGAGGAGTCACCGAGCCTGGACAGTGTGCCTGGACCTGTGCTGGGAGCTTTCTGTGCCTTTTCTTGTTCGGTTCTCACAGCTGCAGCTGGTGGTTTCGGTCCCACCGCACAGATGAGGCAACAGGGCTCGGCAGCTTGTGCCTTTGCTGCCACTCCACCGATTCTAAGAGTAGAGCCCGGCCTCGAACTCGGGATGTTTCCCACAGACCATGCTCTTTGCTGACATGGGGCTGCCTCGATGGGATCCCTGAGTGGTGACAGTTCCTGCCAAGCTGCCCCCTCCGTGTAGTAACTGCAGAGAGGCATGCCCACATGCCCACCCACAGGGCAAGCGGGTCCCCAGAGCTGCAGATGCTGGGCCTCCAAATGCCCGGAGGTTATCAAGTGACACGGCTGCGGGAACTCCGAATGTGCACCCAGAGGACCCGCTGGCCGGCTGGGGCTCTGGCTCTCAGGGAATTTCTTTGCAGAAATGCAGACGCACTGCTTGTCCCTTATACACATTTGGGAAGAGGAACAGGGAATCCCATAGGCCACACTTCTGCCTGTGTTCTTTTGACTGTGGGGTGGAAAACAGGGTTGTCAAAGTCACTTCCCTCCCACTACAGTGGTCTTCCTGCCCCTTTGCAGGTGGCTGTCGCCTGCCTGGATCACAGCTCCTAAATGTCACATTAACAGACTCTGCTGGGAGCTCCAGCATCCCTGCTCTGGCCTTTTGAAGTCCTCAGCCCCAATCAGCTCCTGCCGCTCAGAGGAGGAAGCCCTGATTTATTTATCTGGTGTGGGGAGGCAGCTCATGAAATATGCAGGCTGATTGGAACAAATCACCAGGAGCCGGGAAGTGATGTGGCTGGCGCCCCACCGCACCCCCAGCCACACAGCCTGCCCCCCCGACTGACATACCCTGATGGACTGTCCCATGGCACCAAGAGGAACTGCCGACTGGCTGGGGCGCACATACTTGGCTTCCCAAGACAGCTATCATCACCAGAATCTCTCCCTGGGGTACCGCTTGGGGGCTCATAGGTGCGTCACATGTTCTTGCATTGAAGGCTCTTGGCAAACCATGAACTGGGCATGATTTGCCCCCATCTGTAGATGAGGGAGAAGCCTCACAGAAGTTAGGTGAACGCTCAGAGCCATGTGCTGGGCAGTGACCAAGTGAACTGAGCTCCCTTAGCTCTGAACTCAGACCACTTTCACCACCCATGCTGAGCAGAGTTGTTGGTCACTCAGCCCACATTTATGGAGGGCCTACTGCATGCCAGGCCCAGCCTCAGGTACTTCCTGATAAAGAATCCCTCAAAAGCATCAGTGTGGGTGGTGAAAGATGAGGTTCTGTCCTCACCCTTGACCAAGGTCGCCTTGGACATCTGGGCACTGAGGCATGCTTGTGCTAAATCCCTTAAGCACTCCATTCATTCATTCATTCATTCATTCATTCATTCATTCATTCATTCAACAAACATTGACTGGGTGCCTATTATCTGCCAGGCTCGGGGCTGGAGATACAAAGATTAAAAAAAAATTAATAATATCTGACATTGTAGTTAAAGACTCACCCAGCCCCACCAGGCAGGTAAAATTATTCTCATCTGCAGATACTATTTCCCTCCAGCCTGCCCTTTGTTAGCAGGTGGCTGCAGCTGGAAAATGGGAACTTTCAAAGTGGCCATGAGGATTAAAGAGGAAAATATGGGCAGTTTCTGGCTTACAGCCTAACTCACAGTAAGTGTTCAATAAATTGTAGTTTGCCTCATGATAAAAGTAACTGAGCTATTTGCTCAGTCCCCAAATACTCCCTAGGTTTTTTTAATGCCATGGTTCCCCATAATGGTCCCTCTGCTTGGAAGGTGGCTTTCCCCTCCCTCTACCAACATGGCCCAATCCTACACCCACCTCTTCCAGGAAGCCTTCTCTGAGTACGTAGCTCCCCTCTGAGCACCTCAGTTGCTGTGGGCTGAGGGCATGGGTGACAGCTCCTGGTGTTGGAGCTATGACCTAGGTGTACCCAGGCCTCATGATTCCTATCAGCCAGTTAGTTCCTGAGCGGGCCTTGAAGCCTTGCATCTGGCATCCTTAGGTAGCATCGAGTCTCATCCCCTGTCCTCTACCCAGGACCCCTCCCGGGTCTGCAGGTAGAAGGATGGTGCCCTCTGTGTTCTTCCATGGCCCAGCTGGTGGCCCAGCTGGTGGTGACCATGATAGGCACCCAGCACTCTCAATGTTTAACTCTTGGGTTCCTTGCTAACTCACAAACAGCGTTAACCACCCAATGGATACAGACTGGGCCTTGCAGACTGTGGGTCAGGGGACAGGCTAGGAAGACGCACCAGGGGGTGGGGGTAGATGAAGGAATTGAGCAGAGGGCTGCCGTCCTGCCCCACAACTCTGCCGCAGCTTGCCACTGACTCACTGTGTGGCCCTGGACAGACTGTCTCTTTCTCTGGCCTGAGTTTCTCCATCGGCAAACTGCACAGCAGGGCTTCCAATGGTTCCCAGCCCCGGCCGGGCATTAGTATCACCTGGGAACTGCTGGAAAATACATACGTCTGAGTCCTAATATGGACCCATTATATTAGAACCTCTGGGGGGCTGAGGGGTGGGTTCTGGGCGGCAGTATTTTTAAAAGTCCCCTAAGTCGATCCTAACACACAGAGTTGAGTACCACTAGATTTGACTGAAGGCCCTTTAATGCCGACAGTTTCTGTGCTAAGAGCCTAAAAATAGTATGGAACAAGAGAGCCCCTCTCCCGAAGAACAATGCTGCTTCCTCGTTGTGGGGCAAAAAGAAGTGTTCTCTTTAAAAAACCCATTCTTTATTTCAAATTTTAGATTTGGATGATACGTAAAGGAAATAGGTCCTATTGGTGAAAATTAGGCTGCCAAAAAAAGTCCAGTCTGAAAATATTCACTGGCTGTGGGCCTGAGAGCATCCACGAGATGGCTGGGAGACAGCTTCCGTCAGTGATTCTACCTCCTTCTGGGACCGCAACCCCTAGGCGGGAGAGCCAGTTACAGGGTCTCTTGCATTAGCTGGGTTCTACTCCCCTCACCCTTAACTGTCCATTAGTCCTCAATTGGCTCTAGATCCGAATGGAAGGAGGTATATGTGTTCTTTAAAGTTTAATGGTTACAAACACACACACTCAATGTATGACTCCAAGGTCTAAAACACAGGATGGCCTTGACTCAACAAAAATAAAATAAAAAATGCTATAAGTTATTCCATTCTAGGCCCTCCTAACAAAATCCCAAACGCAGGGAGAAGAGCAAGCTCTGGCTGGTAGACAGGACCCTCGGAGCTAGTCTTGGCTTTGCCGTCACTTCAGTGAGGAGCCCCCAGGAAGTCCTGGCCTCTGCCTGGGTCTTGCTAAAGCGAGTGGGCTGGGTGGGGAGATCTCTGTGGCCTCCACCTCTTGCTCGATGATTCTGCAATTGCTTTGAAAACCTGCCTCACAGGTCCTGCCTCTGCCTGGGGGCCACACATCACATGGACTCCTGCTCCTGCTGGTTCTTCGGAGGTGGGAACATGGCGATCACGGGCTTTGATTCTGCTCTTCTCCAGATGGCCAGCCCTTCCTCAGGAGTGATCCCCAGTCTGGTCACTGCCTGTGGACAGGCCCTAGAGGGTGACTCTCCTGTCACTGGGTGAGGAGCAGAGCTGAGCAGCACCTCTCAGCAGCACTCCTTGGCCTGAATCCTGCACACACTCTTCTCTGTCTTCATAAACAATATGCCACTGCCACATTTGTAACAAATTAACGTCACTGACCTTTGTTTGGAAATTTTTAACAGGCCGGGTGGACACTGGCCAAATGGCTTGGGAATATGATAATCCTGCTAAGGGCAGATTTGTCTGTTGACTTAGGTTAACTGGGCTAGGGGCAAAAGCTAAGTATCTGGGGTTACCCAGGACATATATAAACACAACAGGTTATTTGCACCTAGAGCACCTTTTGTCTCCGCTTCTCAGCTAACTTCCCACTGGCCCTTCAGAATCCCAAACTCGGGTGCCTGGGTGGCTCAGCCATTAAGCGTCTGCCTTCAGCTCAGGTCATGATCCCAGGGTCCTGGGATCGAGTCCCACATCGGGCTCCCTGCTCGGCGGGAGGCCTGCTTCTCCCTCTCCCACTCCCCCTGCTTGGGTTCCTGCTCTCGCTGTCTCTCTCTCTGTCAAATAAATAAAAATCTTAAAAAAAAAAAAATCCCAAACTCAGGGATAGGAAAGAAAACTCAGATGCTTCCTCTCCCAGGCAGCCTTCCTAGAATCTGGCAGGTGGAGGCAAGTGCCCCTCCTCTGAACACCCTTACCACGTATCACACCCACTTGAGGTCCTATGTCTGTGCTCCCCCCACCCCCAACCAGGAGCTCTCTGAGGGCAGGGGCTGCATCTTACCCAGCTTGGCACCCCCTGTGCCCAGTCAGGAGCTGGCATGCAGGTGCCAGGAAATGACTCCCAGGAAACTTAAAAAGCCCAAACCATGGAGTGGCAGGGGGAGAAAGGAATTTATCCACATCAAAATTAAGAACTTCTGTTCAACAAGGACTTTAAGTCTATAGACAAGTGACTGAATGGGAGAAGGTATTTGCAAAGCCTAAAGGTAAAAGGGGACTAATATTTAGCGTACATAAGGAACGCTAGCAAATCAATAAGAAAAAGACAGTACCCTCAAAATAAAAGTGGTCGAAGG
Organism: Mirounga leonina; assembly: GCF_011800145.1. NCBI lineage: Eukaryota > Metazoa > Chordata > Mammalia > Carnivora > Phocidae > Mirounga > Mirounga leonina. The sequence goes on along the minus strand of NW_023270433.1, from coordinate 32,055,366 downwards.
ATCAGAAAGATCAACAAATGGCTGACGAGCACAGGAACAAATGTCCAAACCTCATTAGCGGTCGGAGAAATGGTATTTAAGACTACAGTATGATATTACTTTATGCCTTTAGCCTGGCAAACAACGAGTGAGCCGGGGACTGGCAAGTGTTGGTGGGAGGAGGGACACAGGAACCCCCATGCTGTGGCAGTGGAGACAGGTGTGGGCACTGAAAGAGCCATCTGGGATCTTAGGCATGTTCAGTGTTCACACACCTTCCCATCCAACAGTTCTGCTCCTGGACATTTGTCCTAAAGAAACGCCCAGTTGGGTTCAGAAGGGGACATGTACAAGGACACTCATTATTTCTATGGGTAGGGAGTTGCAGGTGGCCTGGGTAGCTGTCACTGGCAGAGCGGATGGGTAAAGCATGATCAGCGCAAGGCATGGCTCAGATGTACACACAGGAACATGGAAGCATTTCCAAAAAACAAAGCGCTGAGTGGGGAGGGAAAAAAATAGAGAAAGAAATAGAAGATACATAATCCAGTTGCACAGACAGAAATAAAAATATATGCCTACGAAAGAGCAATCCATATTTTGTAAGGACATACCAACACAATATATGCATTAAACACTTAGAGTGTTTGCCTTTCCCTGCGGGATGAGCGCAAATGCTTGAAATAGGCCACAGACAAACAAGCGAGAAGCAAGACAGTACTTTTCTCAAGAAATTCTGGCGGGGCCGCGGATCTGGGGTTATGGTCATGAGTGCCCAGGAGAGGAGCAGGAAGCCCACGGTTGCCATGGTCCTTCTCTGTGCTAGTCACTGAACCGTTCATAGCTTCAATGTCATGGAATTCTCACCATCCCTCAAGGCTAAGAAAATGATCCCCTTTAATTTTACTATTTTAAACTGAATGCTGAAATGATGGCTTTAGAGAGATCAAGCCACAGGACCTAATTAGTAAGGAAGAGACATGTCTGCTTCAAGGCTCATTTACATGCGAGGGGATGAGTTCCCCATCACTGGAGGCATTCAAGGAGAGGTAATGCTGCAAGAGAGAGTCACGGCTCCCTTCAACATGGAGAGTCTATGGCTCAATGAAACACAAGGTCTGCTAAATAATTCTTTTTCAGGCTACCTTCCTTGGGCTCTCTGAAACATAAGGATCATGGATCATGAAGGCTCAGAAGTGTCAGGGTCAGGCTCCCAGCCTCAAAGAGCCCACATACATGTGTGTCATCCCATTTCTGCTGACCCACAACCCTGCCAGGGTCTCTTGCGTTTCAGCGGCCCATGTCTCCACTCTTAATTATATCAAGTCGAGTGGCAGTTGGACGACCTGGCCTTTCTAGACCTTTGTCTAGATGAAGGGAGCTACAATACATGCCTTGACAGAAGGAAAAGGACATTAAAAACCAGCCTCAAGCATCTCAAACTAGAGTCAAACTAGCTCCGAAAGTTTTCTAGTCAGTTCTGGGAAATCATCTTCCTGCTTTTATAGACCCTGGCACTGGGCCAGAAAAATTATGAAGCCCCCAGGGGGCAGGGACTGTATCTTATTCAACTTGGCTTCCCTCAGAGGACTTGGTAAAGCGCCTGGCAGATGCTCAGGAAATGTGCACTGAATAGAACAGTATCTGTTACCCCAAAGACCAAACGGTAATTAATGTCTGCAAATGGGGAGGACAAGCCTACATTTCACTAGGTACCTTCTGAATGACAATCATGCTGTTGGAGTGATGCAAGACCCCGTGCCTTCAAATCAGGTGCTGAAATAGAAAAGTCCGAAGTCTGAGCCCTTTATGTTGCACAGAAGCCGTGTGAAATTCGAGCACATTATCGCTCACCAAGACTCTGACAAACAGGCCTAATGAAGGCAGGGCCGGTGAGCGGGCGAGCGTGCAGATGCTGAGAGCTCCCAAAGAACAGCACAAACAAGGCTCTAATCATGGCTTCACTCAACTTCCTTCCCTGCTGCAAATTCTGAACCATGTTTAGACTTCGGCAGGAACATGGATTCTTTCTTCTCTTGAGGGAAGAAAGAAGCCAATTCCCTGGCATTCATGCTCACATACACGTGGTTTAAAGGCAGTCAGCTCCAGCATGGGCAGGGGGAGGGCAACTGAATGTGGAGTCAGAAGGGGTTTAGGCCTTGGCCCTCCTGCACCCACGGTGTGTGGCCAGCAGGATGCCAATGCCGGCTTCTGACCACAGGTGCGTCACTCAGAATTGCACCTGAGACAAGAGTAGGAGGACATGGAATTGATTTGGGAGGTGGTCTTGTGGCACACTCAAGAAGTATGGGGAGGTGAGACAGGACAGGGAAGGGAGCCAGTCTGGGGGCATGCATGAGCAGGTTTCTGGGCGGGCAACTGAGGCACAATTCCACTGGGGACCCCTGGAGACAGAGCAGAATATACCTTGCAGTTGCCCCACCCAAGAGGAAGGATGCTGGGTGGTTTATCCTCTGCTTCTCTCTCCTCCCTGGCACAAGGTGTCCCTGGAAGCACCAATTCCCTGACATATGGCCTACTCCTTGCATGGGTGAGGGGTGCAGGTGCTTTTCATGAGGCATTTGTTCTGGAATTGTGGATGCTCTGGGAGTATGGATGTGTCATTGACGGCATCTCCCATCTCCCATCTACATTGTCCTGCTGGGAATTAAAAGCTACGAAAACAATGGATCGCGGATCATCACATCAAAAACCAACGATGTATTGTATGGTGACTAACATAACATAATAAAATTAAAAAAAAAAAAAAAGCTTTGGGAACCCCTGAAAACAATGTAAATGGAGGGAAGCTGGGAGTGAAGAAGGTCATTCTTAGGGATCTGAAGCCCTCCTTGGATTAAAAATGCCTCGGTCTCAAGAGGGGCCGGGGGGCTAACCCTGGCACATTATTTTATTTTTTATTTTTTTTATTTATTTTTTTTTCTGGCACATTATTTTAGAACAGTCCTGTTGACAAGACACATGGTTTCTCCAGCCTGAAACAACAATGGCCATCATCTTGAATTAGCTTCCGCTCACATTCTGTTGTCAAGGCTAACTGCTGTTTCCCAGACAAGTCACCAGAAACCACAAATAAATGAAGATGTTCTTAAATTTCTACAAGTCCTATCACCAACGAATCCAGTAAACGTTACCAAGAGCCGGCCAGGAGCCAGGCATCATGTCAGTAATGGGACGTGCTTCCCAGGCTTGAGAAGCCATAGCAAAATCTCATTTGGCCCTTTCCCCAGCCCCAGGAGCTGGGCAGGGCTGGCTTTAGTGTCACCCCATTTTCCAGAGGATTAAGCTGAGGCTTAGGGAGATGAAGTAACTTGCCCAGGGTTACACTGCTGCTGAGTTTCAGAGCAAGGACTTGAACCCAGGTCTTTTGCCTCCCGGTTAAATCAATAAACTTGCACTGGGGGCCTACTGAGCGCCAGGTGTTTGTGCTACCCTACAGCCTTGGAATCAAAAAGTGCAGGGCCATGGCTTCTTAGCTCCCCTTTTAGTCTTCTTCCCAAAGCTACCTCCCATTTCCACCTCATCTGTGTTTTAGTTTTGCAAAGGAATTAACGGAGCCTCCGATGCAATGCTTCCTCTACGGTAGGTAAAAGGGTTCGGAAGGCCCTGCACAAATAAAGAGCTGAAAGAGCATCGCGTGAGGTCTTCAGAGGAAAGGTGGGATGGGCCAGCTTCCAAGATCAGGTTAGTGAGCTTTGAGACAGCCTGGGTGTGAGTCTCGAAGAACCCCTGCAAAGGGATCCTCCACCACCGGGGCTGACTGTCAGTAAGCCAGCTCTGCTGTTCACTGTCCCCTCTAAAGATGAGGCAGGAGGTAAGGGAGAGACAAGCAGACAGGGAGAGAGGTGGTGTGAAGGACATGGCAGAAAACAACATGGGGCTCTATTTAGAAGCCTTTTTGAAAGGCCCATGGCATGAGGCAATTCTCGGGGTAAATCCTGGAAAGTCCCAGAAAACAGAGTCCGGGCCAGCTCAGGGAAGCATGGGCCCAGAGAAGGGAAGGAATGAACTCACCATCCCATGGTGAGTCAGGGTCTCCCCCAGGAAAGTCCCTTCCCCTGTCTGGGCCTCAGTTTCCATTCTGTGAAACGAGATGATAACCAGGCACCCTCCCAGGTTGGGCAACCTGCCCAATAATTCAGCGCCGCTCCATCCTGGCAGACAACGCACCTCTGAGATCCTCTATATTTGGAAAACTAACTCTTGTGAGGACACGAACATGCCCCCAGCATTCTAGTGGCTCATTTTAGTCCCGAAATAACACAGAATCCCTCTGTCAACAGGATCAATGTTTGTTTTAAAAACATATAAAGAGAAGCATGTGCAGGTTCAGCTCTGATGTTCACTAAAAACTGGGCACAGATGTGGTGAAGGGAAAACACTCAGGTGTAGGTGTGCTTGTGAGCACAAGGGGAAAGCTGAGGTCCCATCTTAGCTCTGCCACTAACCAGCTTGTGTCCCGGGGCGGGGGGGGAACACCTCCCTCCCCTGGGCCCCAGGATCATCTCTTAGACCCTGCCGTATCTGACATCCTACATATGGCTAAGTGTGGGGAACAGCTATAAAGGGCAGGCAGACATAAAGGCACCTGGGGGTTTCAACACACCAAGAGAATCTGGATTTGTTTCAGAAAAGTGTCATAATTTTTTTGACACAGTGCTAATCATAATTGCTGCTACTTGCTGAGCAAGAAATATATGCACATATTTCTATGTGTTATCGAGTTCTTTCCACATTCCGAGAAGATAGATAGGATTATATTCCTATTTCACAGATGAGGACTTCACACAGGTGAAGTTACTTGCCTAATGTGCTACATCAACTTGAGCTAAGGTAGGTCAGACCCACTCTGAACTATTGTTTGCTCCACTGCTTTCCTTATAAATGCCCAAAACTGGTCACTGGAGTTGGTGTCTAATCCTAACATATGAAAAAAAAAAAGGCAATAAAATTGGCACGCACTTGTAGCTGTGATCGGCCAATCAATATTTTATAAAATATTCTCCTAGAATGATATAATTTGAGAACTGGAAATGTGACAAGAGAATTTAGTTACAATCACTCAAAAAAAAAAAAAAGTAAGTGTCTTTGCCAAGATGCTTACTTGGTTCAACCAATGAAGAAACAAGACTTAACAAATGGGACAATAATTACATTTGCCGAAAATTACATCTTTCGCGCATGCCAGAGAGCTGACATGCGTTTCAATTACCTGCCACGGGAAGACGAATGGGTAAATCTACAAGATTGCATTACTGAGCCACAGTACCAAACACCTCTCCTCATTGAGCTAAATCCAGTGGGATTTGTCTGAATGAACCTGAATAACTCGATTTCATTTCTTGCTTTCCCCTGGATGACTTTGGGATCTGACGCAAAGTCACTGCTCTTGATCCTGGATTTTTCCAGAAACATCCAGATGCTGAAAAACACTGCAGTGAAGAACGGTGCATCTCGTGGTTTTGGCTAACGACCCTGCTGATGACCGTACCGGGCTGCATGGAGGTGTCTACCTGGAGGAAAGCCCAGCCCCGCTTCTCACAGATGCCCTGTGGGCTCTGACAAGCCCCTGTCCCTCTCCGGGCCTCTACTTCCACCTTGTCACTTGAGGAAAGTGGTCTGGAAGGTTTCTGAGCCCCTTCCAACATGGACACCAGGAAAGTCCAAAAAGCGACCTGGTTTCTTAGAATAAAAATTAAGGACCTGTTACAAGCACGTAGGGGATGATTATGGGTTAAAAGAGATTAAAGAGAAATAGCAACCAGCCATTGTGTGGGTTCTCCCACAAATTGTAGAGACATTTTGGAGATAATCAGAGGATCAACACAGACTAGAAATGAAAGGATATTAAGAATCATTGTTAAATGTTTTAGGTAGGATAATAGTATCATGGCTATGTTTTGAAAAGTCCTTATCTAGTAGGAATGCATACTGCAGTATTTATAGATTGAAATGAGATAATGTCTGGGAGCTGCTTTAAACATTATACAAAAAAAAAAAAAAGGGTGCAGTGGGTGAGTAAAGATAAAGCAAGATTGGCAAAATGTTGATGATGGTTGCAGCCAGGTGATGGGTACATGGGGTTTATTCTGGTCCTCTCAACTTTAGGGTCTGTTTGAAAATTTCTATCATCAAAAACAAAAATAATGCAAGCTTTTTCAGAATACTGGAGGGGATTGAACCCCCACCCTCATACTTCCATGAGCTTCTCAGAGTCATGTGGGGAGACTGAATAGCCTGAGAAGTCATGCAGTTGAGAAAAATATTCTAAGTAAGTTGAAACTAATGTTTTTACAGAGAAGTGTTTTCTATTGACTCTGCTTTCTCTTATCTGGAACATCATACTTTCATTTCTTTTGATGTATTTTATTGCAGAAACACAACATCCCCGAATATAGAATTCATCAACTAGAAAGAATAAGCACCAGAAAGCCTACCTTGAAATTGAGTAAATTTAATGGTCCCCATTCTCTCCCCATTCCGGAACACAACTTGACCCTAAAAACAAAACAACACAAACAAGAACAAAAGAGAAATGCCATATTAGCTCAAACACTACTGATCTCAACTACAATTCGTAAGTGGTACAATGTGATTACTAATATTGGGGAAAAAAATAGATTCCCGTGGGGCTGCAGATGCAAAATTAAACTAACTGTTTTAAAACTGGTTGTGACTTTACCTGGTTAACTGGAGGAGAACAAAATCAATAACAGAACTAACACATGTGAATTAAAGCTGAGCTATGTGTCATCATTACCACTGTGATCATCCATGAAACCCCCACGTATCCTGTGTTATCCTGAGACAAGGTCTTCCAGGGTGCTAGAAAGATGGAGGCAGAGATGAGGCCCACGGGGCCTGGCCCTGACTCTGCTCCTGGTCCTCACCCATTAAGATGCGTGGCTCTGCTGAGGCTGTTTGGCGTGAGAACCAGAAGGGGGCTGGAGGTCAGTTAGTATTTCTTATTAAGGACAGAGAATGTTTTTGTAAGTTCTTCCTGAGTGGTGACATCAGCCCCAATTATAAATGGGCTACGGGGCAGCACAAAATGAAGGTTCTTGAGCCAGAGAGACCTGTGTGTCACAGGCAGCTGAGCATCCCTCGTTAGGGGCCCCGGGGGCTCCAGACGGCATCATCTGCAGCATCTGCCTTGCTGGCTGATACCGGGCTTCCATATGCTGCGCTAAATAAATCGGGAACATAAAGAGGGGGTGGGATCTCTCCTTGCTAATACACGACCCATCAAAATTCTGTAACCGTGCCAGGAAATCGACACGTTATATCAATGAATCTTTTTGACAAGCTCGAGTGGAAAGGGGGATGATCCTCATTTTACAGATCAAGAAACTGAGACCAAGAGAGGTTATGCGCTCTGTATTAGGTCCTGTAGGTGAGGCTGCTGGGAGTCAGATCCAAGTTTGATTTTAATGCCCAGGCCATTTCACTACAGCATGTTGCTCCTCAGCCAGAAATAAATTCCTTCCTCTCTTTCCATTACCGTGCAATTAGGAAAAGCAATGGTCTTAAAGGGACACCGCTTTACTCTCACTATGCTCTCACGTCATCAGGTCATAGCATAGACGATACTTCAGATCCCACTCAATGCTCGGGACAAAGTGCCAAGAAGTATCTTCCCTAGGTGGAAACCCAAAGTCTGAGGCCCTGCGGCTTTTCGAACAAAGAGAATCACTCAACCTGATCTCAGAACGAGAAGCACCTTAGAAGGCCACTTTGACACCTCTTTGAAATCCTGTAGACAGCCGCAAGAACTATCAGTTTGAAAGTAATGGCCAGCAAATTCCATATTATTCAGGTGATGGCACGCAATTCCCGGGAGTGTGAAAACACTTCAGTGTAAGGTGAGATGGACGCTGTGATTTGATTTCTAGGGAGGATTGAAAAACACAGAACATTGTGCAAAAGGCTCACTTTTATGCAAATAGAGCACTTTGCAAAGCTGGGAAAGACACAGACGGCGGTGGGGGGGGGGGGACAAGGAGGACATTTCTTGGTTTGATGAAGGTGGGGATCTAATTTGCCCACCTCCTGCCATGCTCTGAGGAACTCCAAAGGCTTCTAGATATAAAATGTGGACAAATTCCGCAGAACCTTTATTAGTTAAATGAAAAAGGACATGAAATGGTCTTTGAAGCTTGGACGGAATGACACTGGATTGGAGTACGAGGTGGGGAAGAGAACCTCCCTTTACTTGGTAAACAAAACAAATTAGTCCGTCTTTGAAGGGAGAGCGGTCACGTTTTATTTTCCTCACGATAACTATTTTTACTAACATGGCTCCTTAAGCTCTCAGATAATGCAGTGGAAGGAGGCCCGTGTCTGAGTATCCCAAACCCGGCTTCAGTGCCCCCTTGGGCACGTTCCTGAGCACCTGAGTTACGGACCTAGCACAGCTCCCGACCTACAATGGGCATGCAGTAAATGGCAGTAGTAATTTTTATTTTAAAATGTTTAATAGCAGAGAGCTGAAATAAAAAAAGATTTTAAGCACCAGGAAGCTTTCCAACCCCTGGGAGGAGATTTTCCATATCACATGGTGTCATCCGGCAAAGGGATAAACTGTTGGGTCTTTGCCCAGGCATCCTCACTTCTCAGAAACAGAAGCCCCCAAGTGACTGCGTTCTCAAACCACACGAGCCGCCGTGAACTTCATTGGCGGGTAATGAAGGACGCACAGATGGGTAATTGGGCTATACCGGGTGGTCTGCACAGAGAAGAAGCCAGGAAGCCCCCTTCTGAGGGAGATGTGTCTTCTGGTTGTTTCCAGAAGAAGTTACCATGGCACCCACTGGGTCTGACCGCTAAAGCCAATTCTGCCACCATGCCCGTGGCTGACAGGATGGGGACCACCGTCCCAGCCAAGTCAACGTCGACAAGGAAGCCCACGTGCCAGTCAGATGATTTTCATGAAATTTTGCCCTTCCACAAATACTTGCCTATTCTGGGCCACGTACTTAGCTTCCAGGAGCTGATTCCTGCTCTTGGAGAGCTTTGTATTTGATGAGGAGGGACAAATGAAACAAGTTCTCCAATGAAGGCACAAGATGACTTTAGTTTGTGGTGAGTGCCGTGAAGAAAGTAAGAGGGAGCGGCTGGGCGAGGGACGGGTCGGTTGTGCAGTCAGGAAAGAGGTCGCCCAAGAGCTGATAGGAGAGCCACAGGCCGCAAGGCGGGAGGGGGCTGCTGTAAGCAGAGTGCGACCTCAGGGCAGGAACAGGAAGGGCCGGCGTGGCGAGGGCGCGGGTGGGTCAGCAGGGCCAGGTCACGTCCAACCTGGAGGCCACGACAGGGCTCTGGAGGTGATTTTAAGTGCAGGGAGGAGCCCCGGAGTTGGGGAGGCTGAGCAAAGCAGTACTATGATCTGATGTAAGATCTGGGAAGATGGTTCTGGCTGCTGGATGGAGATGGGATGGTTGTGTAGAAACAAAGACACAGAGAAACTGGGGGCTCTGGCAGCCAGTAAGCCCGGTGTGAAGGGACAGCGGCTCAGGCGAGGGTGGTGGCCGGATTCTCTCTCTTGCCAGCGCAGGGGGCACCGCCACGGTGGCTGGGCACTGTGGCCCGGACAGGAGTGGATTTCCACCCTACTCCTGGCCCCTCTGTCTGACGGACGCTGTCATGTGCTACCCCAGGGCCCCCTGGGATGGAGGCACTCATTTCGCCAGCCGCCGGGCATCTTGGCTGCTGCTGAGTTGCCCGGCACCCACATGGGGCTGTGCCAGGGATGGTTATGCCCCCTTCCTGGGGGGCAGCCTACATCCAATGGTCATGAAGGGACAAGTTCTACCCCCTTGCCTCAATTCAGGACAACTGTGAAGGACCGTGGATCCAGAAGTCCCCGTGGGATGACCGAGGCCATGGTTACAGCTGCGTTATTTCACTTGTCCCTTTGCTACATCCTGCTTCACTTCCTCCCTCCCAGGTCTTGTTCCTGAGGGCCCTCCCCGATCGACCTCCTGTATGCAAATCTTTGTCTCAGAATCTGTTTCCAGGGCAACCCCACCTAAGACCCCCGCCATCAGGGGTCACTGGGACTCTGTCTTTCTTGCCACCTGAAGGAGGCTGACTGAGAAGGCGGTGGGAACAGAGGCGGTGGATTCTGCGCGAAGCCCATGCTTCAGCCTCACCGGGGCCTGGCATGTCCGCCAAGGAAGCCGGGCTGGCTTTGCGCTCTTAAGCCCCAGGTGGAGCGGGGATTTGTTTCCCTCTTCTCCCCGCACACGTACTCTTTATGTATACACAAATGCCATGACTCTCCTTAAGCTTTCGCCGTGTGCGATCCCAGGGCCGTAACTGCAGATCATCACGTGCACTTGAGACCCATCCACATGATGTGCGGAATTCTAAGGCAGCGGAGTTTGGTAGCTCTGGCCGGCGTGGTGGCCGACTTCTGTCCGCGCTGGCTCACGCCCGCACTCGCTCTTTTATACCCCTCTCTGTGTTGCCGGGGCCCGAAGTCCAGAAACCACACTTCCCACCATCCCCTGCCAGCTGGTTTCCATTTAGGTTCTGCTAATGAGAAGCATTCACGGGAGATTTAGAAAGTACGCATAAGGGAAAAGCTATTTTTTTTTTTTCTGCTTAGGCTGTAGCAGCAGGAGTTCTGAGTGCCTGCAGGTGTCTTTGGGTCCCAGCAGCCCCCCAACTGTCAGCGTGGGGGGCTCTGAGCTGACTGCTCCGTGGCCGGTGGGGGGATCCCCAAAGCAGCAGAAACAGCAGCGGCAGGAGCCTCAGAGGCCAGGGCACTTGGGTCCCCATTATTTTATCTGCATTCCTAATCGGCTCTGGGGTCATTTTTTTTTTTTTTTAAGATTTTATTTATTTATTTGACAGAGAGAGACACAGCGAGAGAGGGAACACAAGCAGGGGGAACGGGAGAGGGAGAAGCAGGCTCCCCGCTGAGCAGGGAGCCCGATGTGGGGCTCGATCCCAGGACCCCGGGATCATGACCTGAGCCGAAGGCAGACGCTTAACGACTGAGCCACCCAGGCGCCCCGTCTGGGGTCATTCTTATAAACTCCTCGGAAGTTAGAATCCATTATCAATCAGCATGCCGTCTAGAAAACAGAAACCACTTCATGCACTTCGTGCATTTCAGAGGCGGTGGCCACACCGGTTCCCTTTTTGTTCCTGCAGCCCAAGGGGCTTGGTACTTTCTGTAAATACTTATCTCCGGTGACAGCACCTTCCTGTTTCGCTCCTCCGCCCTTTTCAACAAAGTTGTAACCAGTTCCCGGTATTAAATCTCCCTCTGAAATGCCTGAAGTGGTTTCTGTTTTCTCAACGGCATGCTGATTGATAATGGATTCTAACTTCTGAGGAGCTTATAAAGAATGACCACAGAGCAGATCTGGAATGCAAATAAAATAATGGAAGTAAAGCCGCCAAGTGGATAATTTATAAAGAACTTTTTTTTTCCTGAAAGAGATGTCGCTAAGGTCCACGAAGGCAGTCTATTTCATAAAAGTCGATCCAAATGAACAGCTCAGGTTGAAACCGGGAGCAATAAAGCTGCATCTCTTTGTCGGAGAAATCTTCAGAATGCACAGGATTCTGTGCATGGAAAAAACTTACGTTTCAGCATTTACCAGACAAGAGTCAACACTGCCCCCAGTGTGACCCCGGATAGTCACGGAGTGTTTGAGTGTCCATTCTCCTCTTTGAAAAATAGGAAGCTCAATACCTACTTGTCAGGACTGTTTGTGAGAATTGAAGAAGGTATTTATGAAAAAGGCATAACCCAGAGCTGCTGCGTATAAAGGGTAACTCATAATTCCTCCAGGTAATCCTAGTTAGCAGAATTTCACCTGCTGTTAGCTCAGAATCCCCAAGAAAATCAGTGGAGAGCGAAATATACACTAAGGATCCCAGCAGCCTGCTCTTAGAAAAATTGTTTCCATTATTCATTTTTAATATTTCACTACTAAGCACGGGTAAGATCTATGCTAATAGCAGTTTATGAATTGTATGGGTCAAGCCCTACGTTGGAACTTTTTTTGGGGGGGGGGTCTCTTTCAATTTCACAGTGGAGGGCAGGGATGCCCAGCCCCGGACGTGATCTGATGTTGGGCTGGAGCTGGAGGCTGGACAGAGTGAAGACTCCCTGGTCTCAGCCTAATTGCGTGGTGCCCTGGGACCACTGAGGGACACAGTCTCTCAGATCATGGCACATTTAGGGAAGGATTTCCATCTTTAATATGACCCTAAGTGCACTCTTGTCTCTGGCAGTCCTGTTTGTCTCTGGGAGGTGTGAGCATGCATGCTCATCTGAGTGCTTGGTCTGTGCTGTGGGGAAACAGGACCCGCCCTGACATGTCACGCTGCTATCTGTGTAGATGATCCAAGTGTACCTTGGACGGTTCTGCTGCCAGCCCTCCAACCAGGACGATGCTGGTCTCAAATAAATAATGAGAACTTGGAGAAAACACTGAGGTCTGAATGCTGGTCAGATTTTCCATCAAGGGTAGAGACCCTCATCATGTAGTCTTAAAGAAGAAGGTGCCTTCTGTTTTCCAAGGGATGGCAGGACTTAAAAGAGAAATATCAAACAATTGTGTAGGTCCACCCACATATTCTACAAAGGTGAAAAATTCTTTATTTTCTGTCTGTGCCTCAGGCTAAAATAAGTCATATTTTGCAGACTATTTAAAATATTTTCTTAAATGAAACGCTTTTGATAGGCCCAAGCCTGGAGAAAAGTTTGATGTATCCATTGAGTTTTGAGCTATGGGTTTGTAGGGAATTAAGAGGAGGGGCAGGATGGAAGGCGTAGCAAGCCCCAATGCTACCCTTCTGCTGGTACGTAGTAAATGGAGGGGCATCCTTCTGAGAGACCATGAGCAGATGGCCCAAAGGGTTCCAATGGTCACCAGCCACAAAGCACGTGGTGGCCTAAGGCAAGGCTGGGTGCAAGGGAGGGGAGACAGATGAAGAGAAGATGTCAGGGTAGATGGGCCAAGAGAGGGGGGACCAACTCCTCTTTCCTTCCAGTCATAATACAGGAGTTAAGCTTGTTTAGAATAGCAAAATATCAGACATGAATGAAATGTCCACAATATAGGGCAATAGCCACATACACAGTGATAGACACGTGATGAAATATTATGATACATGCTTTCAATCAACCAGCACTGTTGAGCACCTAACATGTGTTGGGCACGTGCTGGGCGGGCACCAGATAAAGGGTGAGCAAAATCAACATGGTCCTAGATTGCATGGAGTGTGTAGTCTGGTGGGAGATGCAGACATTAAACAGTAAATACACTGATAAATATATAATTACAAACTACAATAAGTGATATGAAGGAAAAGAACAGGGTGCTACGAGAGAGAACTATAGCACAAACCTAATGTAGACAGACTGTGAGCTAAGGAGGGCTTTTCTGGGGAGGTGGCATTTCCACTGAGATCAGAAGGAGTTAGCTAAGAGTGTAGGAGAGAGGGTCCTGGGAAGAGGGATTGTATGTGCAAAGTTCCCAAGGCAGGAGAGAGACTGGGAAACCAGAGGACCTGAAAGATCCCAGTGAAGATGAAAGAGGTCATTGAGGAGGAGATGAGCATGGAATGTGATTGGCAAGGTGGTCATGTGGAACCTTACAGGCTGTATCAAGGATGCTGAGCCTAATTCTGAATGCAAGGGGAAGCAACCGAAGGGTTTTAACCAAGGGGTGACTTGATCTAAGTTATATACACTTGAGCATTCAATTACAAATTGAATTACAAAAGATTGGAAAAAGTGATTTCTGACTGTACCAGACACTGGCTAGCTGTTCACCAAATTCATTTTCTTTTCCTCTTGGGCACATGGTTAAACTGCATTTTCTAACCACCTTTATTTATTTATTTATTTTTAAAGATTTTATTTATTTGACAGAGAGAGAGACACAGCAAGAGAGGGAACACAAGCAGGGGGAGAGGGAGAGGGAGAAGCAGGCTTCCTGTGGGGAAGGGAGCCCGATGCGGGGCTCGATCCCAGGACCCTGCGATCATGACCTGAGCCGAAGGCAGACGCTTAATGACTGAGCCACCCAGGTGACCCTCTAACCACCTTTACAGTTAGGTGTGGCCATGTGACAGTTCCAGTCAATGGAATGTGGGTAGAAGTGCCATATGATATGCCAGATCTGGCCCATGAAAGCCTCCCACAGGACCTTTCATGCTTCTTCACTTCCCCATCTGCCAACTAGATTCACAGGGTCTTTCAGTGAACTCTGAGGCCCAAGGAACAGAGGGGACCCGAGGTGGAAGAGCTTGGGTCCATGAATCATCATGTGGAAAGAATTTCCACCAACCAGAAACATCCACTTTGGACTTTGCATATGAGGAACATCAATTTTTACTGTGTTGTTCCACTAAGATTCTGAGATCTCTTTGTTATAGCAGCTGATTACTTAATAACATAAGTAAAAAGGGGTAAAAATTATATTTATAGTACATTCACAATGATACAAAAATCACTCCCACCAAATAAAAATGTTTATGCTAGTTGGTTTTTAGGTTGTGTGATTATGGCTTTTTCTTCTTTTGACTTTTCGATATTTTCCAATATCCTATAATAAGTATGTATTATTTTCCTAACAGGAAAACTTTATTAAAAACTTTTCTTGAAAAGACGTTATAAGGAGGCTTTTTTTTTTTTTTACAGGCAAAAATAGCAACATCATCACCAACAAAATAATACTCCGTCTTGGAATAGATTAATTTTTACTGACAGCTTTGAGTTTTCATGAATAAGAGCCAGAGATCCGTGCAGGCATAAGCACGTTTCCCCCTCCTCTTGGAAGAATGTAAAGAGCCATGAGCAAGGGGTCTGAAGACACAAAGGCAGGCTGTGCTCTGCGTTTTCTCAGAAGGGTACCTGGGATGAATCCTTTCTTGACTCTGTCACAGAACATACAGAGATAACACCCTTCAAGTTATTTTTAGCTCTGCTGAAACATTTGTGTACATTACCTGAGATTTTTTTTTCAGGGCTGTTCTTCATGAATCAATTCTCAACAGCAACCCCAATGCGGTGCACTGTGTGTGATCATTATCTCTGTTTTACAGATGAGGAAACAGAGGCAGTGAGAGAAGAAATTTGCCTGGGGTCATGTGACCAGTGGGCAGAACCGGGATTCACTCCAGATGAGTCGGACTTCAAGCTTACGCTTCTAACCACATGCTACCCTGCCTCCTTATGCAAGAACCAGCCACTGATGGGACAATGAGCTCTTTGCAGGGGATCAGAAGGAGGCCCAAGCAGCCTTGATGGAGAGTAGGGAGCAGGGGTGGAGTAGGTAGGTGGAAGAGAAAAGGAAGGTAGCTAGTCAGGGATGTGTTGATAAATGTTTAACAATGGGCTCTTTGGAGGGGGGGAGCCCTGGTTTATAGTGTTAGAGAATTTCCATGGTGTAAATACTCTCACCAAGGCAGACTTCCAGCTCTCTACCATTTAACACCTGGCTCATCAATTCTGGATCATTTAACAAGTAGCTCTTGGCTCTCTTGGGAGCCTGTAGGATCCAGCTCTAGCACATTGGTGGCCAAGCCAATCCCCTTGGGTTTCCAGAGTAAAAAAACATGAGGAGGAACGCAAAATGCTTAGTTTTTACCTGCACAAGGGGTGGGTGAGAATCTCCTATCAGAAATGGGGAAAGGAACTTCATATCAGAGCAGGAAGAGCTGCAGAGAAGGGGCTCGGGCTGGTTGCCTATCTACTGCCTCAGTTCCCAAAACCGCCCTGCTCCACTCTGCTCTGAACCGAGAGGGATGAAGAGCCCAAGGCAGAGGAGCTGGTTATCATGAAGACCCAAAGGTTATCACAGGCTGGGAGATCCAGATACCCCCGCAAGCTGTTGGTACTGGGGTCTGTGTCCCCCGGGGGCTGAATGATGTTTGCTGAGGCTGTTTCTATACAATTAAGCCAGAAGGGGTTCTGGGCTTTGAGTGGGAGGTTCAGGGCTCTAGTTCTAGTCTTGTCACGAACACCTGTGTGCCCCTAATTATGCTCCTTCCTTTCTCTGGGCCTCAGTTTCCTCACAGAAAATGGGGAACAGGTGCCGTACACTGTTGTTGAGTGCTTACTCTGGGACAGGGCATGCTTATGCTAGACCCTGGGGAAATGCAGTGATTAAGCCAGAGTCCTAGTCTTCTAGAAGCCACAGTCTAATGAATGTGACAGGCAAAAAAAGAGATAGTTACAAGGCAGTGTGACAGTTGGTAGGAGAGGGTGGGTACAGACGTATGAGCACAAAAGGAAGAGCACTCTCTCAAGGAAGGGCTTGGAGGGGACAGGAAAGAATGAGTGTCAGTCAGGCAGGCAAAGAGGATGAGAGAGGAATGTTCTAGGCAGAGGGAAAAGCATATGCAAAGGCCTGGAGGCAAGAGAGAGCTTGGCTCTATGAAGGACCAGAAGGAAAGGCAAGGCGGCTGGTGTTATGCAAGGGGTAGGGAGGTTGTTGGAGGCAAGAAGGCAAGAACCATATCAGGCAGGGCTTTGGACCTCATGTTGCAAATGGGGGCCGTAGAAGGGTTATTATAAACTGGGAGGTAACACGTCCAAGGTCCTCTTTAAAAAGAAGGAAATCCTGTCATTTGTGACAACATGGATGGACCTGGAGGACGTCATGCTAAGTTAAATAAGAAGGACACAGAAAGACAAATACTGCATGGTATCAGTTATGTGTAGAATCTACAAGAGCCAAACTCCTAGAAGCAGAGAGTAGAATCGTGATTGCCAGGGGCTGGAGGGAGGGAGAAATGGGGAGATGTTGGACAAAGGGGACCTACTTTCAGTTACACAGGATGAATAAGTTCTGGGGAAGCTAATGGACAGCATGGGGACTATAGGGAACACTATCATACTGTAAACTTGCAAAGTGCTAAGAGGGTAGATCTATAAGAAAGCAAGAAAGAGAGAAAGAGAAAATGAAAACTGTGAGGTGATGGCTATGAGGGCTATATTAATTAGCTTGACACTTGTGATCATTTCATAATACATATGTATATCAGATCATCACAGAGTACCTCTTAAATAGATATAAATCCTATTTCTTAAGTATGCCTCAATAAAGCTGAAAAAAAAAAAAGCTACTCTGGTGCTGTGTGGAAAATGGATGGGCATAAGGGGGAGACTGGGTGCAATGAAGCCAGTTGGAAGCCATTGTGGAATCCAAGTGGATGGACGGATGGATTGCGGAATCCAGGAGGATGACATGGCTGGAGAGTAGTCCATACTTCCCAAGATGGGAAGGAGGTGGAACCCACAGGGCTCAGAGATACCCCATGTGAGGGCTGAGGAAGGTGGAGAAGTGAAGAATGGCTTTCTGGTTTGGCAGACAGATGGTTGTACCCTCCTTACCTGCGCCCAGTGAGTGGGGTCTTTGCCCAGCTTCTGGGGTGAGCTCTGTCACTCTAAAGCCACACATCACGAGACCCTCCCCCAGGCTTTTTGCCCCCACCCCCAGCCCCTCAACGAAGTTTCCTGGTCATTTGCAGATGCAAGCATCCCCATGATTAGAAATACTTAATTTTGCTTTACTGTATGTTCTATTTTTGTTCAGTAGATTAGTCTCGACCAGGAAAACCAAACTGCTGACCAGTCGACCTGAAAGTCTGAGACAGGCAATTTGCAATCTGTTGGGATTTTCACTTTAAGCCAGGGTGGGCTGCAGGCTGGCCTGGGGTGGAGGGAGGTGTGGGCCTGCAGCTCAAACAAAGCAGCTGGTCCTGCAGCAGCCCAGGCGCAAGGCCAGAGGGCTTGGGCTGCAGGGTGACCAGGCAGAGCGAGAGAAAGGTGCCCAGTAACAGTACAGGAAAAATGGGCAGGGCTGCGGAGCCCATGGACAGGGGCTTCAGAAAGGGCCCTGTGCGGGGAGGCGGGCCGCCCGGCTTCTAGCTTGGGGCCCCCTCATCCCTTGGTGGTAGTCTCCTAGTGTGTAAGGAGATCAAGTTTGTATTATCTGAAAGCTGGGCCCAGAATTCCTCCTAAGAGGAAATGATCTTGGTGTAGGAAGGAACTTGATTAGCCTCCTGGGTGGAAGGTAAGAACCTCCGTTGGGAGAACAGGAGGGAGCTATCTTCTCTGCAGAGAAGAAGGCCCAAGAGGGGTGGCAGGCCTGGTGAGACCACCGCAGGGTAAGTGGCCCCTAAGACGGGGGAGGGTGTGTGTGTGTGGGGGGGGGCAGAGCATGAACAGGATCAGGAATAAGTAAGGTCCAACTTGAAGTCATTCAAATGACATTCTATGGTACAAACCCCCTCCCCCTGACCCCCAAATCTTCCCTGGAACCCCTCACAAGTCCTTATAAAAGGGGATGGCTTTCAGGTCTGTTTGTTTTTGTTTTGTGTGACTGTCATAATGGAGGAGGGGTCTGCATTCCCGGCATGGATCATTGGGGCCCAGAGCTGAGGGGAAAAAAACATCAGGGATCTGGAAAAAAACAAAAACAAAAACAAAAACAAAAAAAACCATCAGGGATCTGGGATGGTCCAAATCCTGAATGAACTCAGCACAAGCAGGACCATGAGAGTGCAAGCCCGCAGGAATGTGAAGAAATCTTGAGGTTGGTTGTGGTCATCCCTGAACTGAGAGATGGAGCTTCCTGAGAACCTTTCCAAGCTCCCAATGGCTGACATCAAGTTACACATAGAGGCTAGGGTTGGGCAGGAGGCTCTCTCAATCTTGAGTGTGTCTTGGTTTCTCCATCTGTACAACAGTCAGGGTGTGAGTTTGCATCTGCCAATGTGCGGATGTGTCTAAGTGTGTACACGCATGAGGGCATGCATACGCATGAGGCAGGCCCAGGGCAAGGAGTACTGACGTGACAGTCTCCCAGGCTCCTCCCAGCCCCAGTGGCCCTCAGCTCTCAATCCCGATGAGTCACCAGTCCCACCTCCCACCTCGGAAACAGCGGGTGGGGCTGGCAGGAAGGTGTCCCTGGCATGACTGATTGAGAACCCATTCTCCCTCTTGGCTCGGCTCCCCCTTTTGAAACCCAGATGGCTCCATATGGGGATCGGGGACTATTCACTTGGCCTCATGGGCTAAGCCTAAAAATCTTCCATCAGTTAAAAAATCTTCCACTAATTCACCCGGGGAGGAAAGAGACAGTAGTCAGCAGGGGGGAGAATCGGAAAGGGAGGGAAGAGCAGCTGGTGAAAGCCCCACCTCTTGAGGCAGTCTCAGGCTGAGGGCGGTCAGGAGGCTACTTCTAGCAACAGACCAGAACGAAGGCTGGGAAAGGCCAGGCGTGGACCAGGAACACACACAGTGTGTCTGAAGCTGTTTTCAGGCCAGAGTGGGGCCAGCTGAAGCTCGGAAAGATAAATCTAGGAACCTTTTTGCTTAAGATGGGTTCTCTCTTCCCTCCTGCCTCTGGCCTGGGCTTGAGGGGGTCTTCACTCCCAACCACAGGGGCTCTTCTAAGACCCAACTTAGGGGTCCAGCTGGTGAATTTAGGAGTCTCAATTCCCTATATTGATAGGATTTGCACCTGGTTTATAGCCATCAAACACTGTGCAGTGGATATTTATTTTTCTTGCTCACCAGCTGATCCCGCTTTGAATGATAATAGTACCCTGATTTTAATTTAGAGATGATGTTGGTCAGGGGCTGTGAGAGCCACTCTCTAAGATGGCCCCAGTGATTCTTACCTACGGGTATTCACAACCTGTACAGTCCCCTCCCACACTGAACAGGGCTGGTCTGTGTAACCAGTAGGGTATTACAGAAATGGCAGAGTGTGACTTCCAAAACTAGAGCATACAAAGACACTGCAGCTTCAGTCTTGCTTTCTTTTGGATCATTTATGCTGGTGGAAGCTGGCCACCATGTGGTGGGGACACCCAAGCAGCCCTATGGAGAGGTCCATGTGATAAGGACCCGAGTCCTTCTGCCAACAGCCACCCTTAATTTGCCAGCCATGTTAGTGAGCCATCTTGGAAACAAATCTCCAGCTCCAGGAAGCCTGACGATGACTGCAGTCCCATCTGCAAATAATATATTAAAGCCCCCAAACCAGAACCTTCCAGCTAAATCACTCCTGAATTCCTGACCCACAGAAACGACATGAGATAATAAATCTTTATTGTTGCTTTCAGCCACTACACTTTGGGCTAATTTGCTATGAAGCAACAGACAACAAATCCAGGGTCACAGGAAGTAAGAGAATTCACCCTGGATGGTTCTAAGGAAGACTACTATTAGACTATTAAGGACTACTACAGAGTGGGGGAACAGATTATGAGGGCAGACAAAAGACAGTGTTGTGCCCATAGATTAGTAATGGCAGGAGCTGTTATGTAACTCAGAGCAGAGGAACAAGGGAAGAAATAGTGTCCTCAGAGCTTCACAAGAGTGGGAGACACAGAGGGGGAGCCATAGCCTTGGAAGGAGGGCACATTTATTTCAAGAGATACAGCACCAAAGCAAGGCTGAGGGCTGCACCCTGATCTCTCTCCTCTTGGCCTCCAATCTCCTGCCCGTACTCCCCGCTGGCTAAATCCAACCAGAAGCCGAGGACAATGGATCCCAGGTGATGTCGACCATGGGAACAGCTTCCCAGAGCACAGAGAAGGGCAGAGAATGCATCTGCGGGAGGAGAGGCAGAGAAGATAGAAACGCCAACCCTGAGATTCACCTGGCCCCACTCTACCTTGAAGTTCGATGAAACGTTCTCTAAGCAGGGCTGAATCACATGACTTAGACTAAGCCAATCAGTGTGGTCCTCTGGTAATAGTGGTTGGTTCGGGTATGGGCACGTGACCCAAGCCAGCCAATCAAGGGGGACTCACTTCCAGGGATTTTGTTGGCACTACTGGGGAAATGAGCTCCCTCTTTTGCTGGACTTGCTGCAGTGATGATGGGATCCAGAAGTAACTGTGCAGAGGCTGAGCATGGAGCTGGCACAGGAGGAAGCAGTCCCAGCGATGGCGAGATGGAGAAGCCTCATTCTGGACTTCACTGTTATCTTTGGGTAAGGACGGTTTCCTATTACTTGCACCAGAAGAGTCCTGACAGCATATTCTCATCTAGACTGCCTTGATGATCCTCATTGTAGCTCTCTGGGGTATGCTGGGCAGAGAACATTAATCCCATTTTACAGATGGAGAAAATGAGGTTCAGTTCTCTTCATCACTTGGCAGCCAGTTCATTTAAACTCATCGTTATGTTCACTATACCACCCTAGGTTTTCGGAATATATTTCGTCCTCACATTGTATGATTTTAGATTTCTGACTTCTGTTTCAGTGGCCTTGCTGTGTATATGCCTGTTATTGAAAGCTCCTCCAAACTCTCTTTAGAAGTAGGTGGCACTCCATTATTAATTTTCATCAAACAAGCAAACAAGTCATGGTGGTTAGGAAGATTTTCCAAAGTCACACATCTTTTGGGGGCGGGATCTGAGACTGGAAGGCAGGACTGATGAAGAAGGTCCTCCAGACCTTTCTTGTCCCAAATGGGAAATGTCCTCTTTTCAGTACTTTTTTTTCCCCCCATACTCTCCTCTTCTTCCTGCTTCTGCACTGAGCCGATATTCCTGGGAGTACAGTGTGAAGGCTGGTAGTGGGCAGGTGTGTGCTCAAGGCTATCCTGATAAGGTAGGGCCAATTGCTCCATGGTCCCCAGCGAGTTTGGAGCAAAGCACAGGGGCACGTTTCGGTCTGGTAGGGGAGGTAAGAAAGAAAACGTCTTCTCCTGACTACTGAGTTAGCCAAAGACCTTGCACAGCTTACCAGGACCAGTGAAATCTGGCCTCTGATTTCTCTGGTGGTGTCTCTGCATCTCCCCTCACTGACACCGTCCAGCTACACTGGCCTCCTTGCGCTTCCCACACACTCCAGCTTCTTTGCCTGCTTGGTAATTCTTTTTTTTTTTTTTTTTTTAGATTTTATTTATTTATTTGACAGAGAGAGACACAGCGAGAGAGGGAACACAAGCAGGGGGAGTGGGAGAGGGAGAAGCAGGCTCCCCGCAGAGCAGGGAGCCCGATGCGGGGCTCGATCCCAGGACCCTGAGATCATGACCTGAGCCGAAGGCAGTCGCTTAACCAACTGAGCCACCTAGGCGCCTGCCTGCTTGGTAATTCTTGATGAGATACCAGACCCATCATGGGGTGCTAGATATTTTTGAATATTCCTTTATATTCTTAGGCTTTGGGACATAATTAAGTTACTTGGAATGACTTTGACCCTTTCGAGGCTTGCTTCAAGCTTTCTTGGGTGGGACCAGAGGTACCTTTAGTCTAGGGTTGACTACTAGGACAACAGCCTTCTGAGTACCTCCCATTCTGAAGTTTTTCACCCTGGCTGGTGTGAACATGAATGATTCCTGGCCTTGCAGGAGCTCTGAGGATCCTTCTGTCTGTTCCTTTCTGCTGGTGCGTTCCCTGGTCTCAGGTGGTTTCCTCACTACATCAGCAGGTGCCAATGAGTCCGCAGCTGAAGACCTGAGGCAGCCCCTTGGAGTCCTCAACTGCCCTGCCTCTCTTCCCTCCGCTATTCTGCCTGCAAATTCTAGCCTCCTTGGTCTCTCTTAATTCAAAATTTCAACGTCTCAATTCACATTGTCAACTTGGCGGACTGTGGGGCTGTGTCTGGGCCACGCTTCCTGTGCCACAAACTGCAAACTCTCCAGGCAGTAAGCTGGGCAATTGTCAGGCTCACATCCTCTGTGTCCCTTCTCTCAGGAGTCACTCTCCTCTGCTGTCTGTAGTCTAGGGTTGGAAAACTGTTGTTTCCCATGATTTGACTGGTATTTTAGTTGCTTAGGGCAAGAGGGTAAATCCAGTCCCTGTGACTCCTCCATCTTGGCCGGAAGTAGAAGCTCTTCCTACCCCACGTGCTGAAGACACTGTCAACCATGGCTTTCACACTGCTGTCCACCTGCCTGGATCACTTTTCCCCTGGTATTGCATGGATCCCTCTCACACCTTCTTCAAGTCTTTTCTCATGCACCACCTTCCCAGTGAGGCCTCCTCTGGCCATCCTGTTTAAAACTTCTCTTGGCTCCCCCTCCACGGGCGCCATTTCCAATTCTCCTTCCCTTCCCGCACATTTCTTTCCTTTTTCTTCTGAAATAGCAACTGCTGCCTTCTCACATACTATATAATTTACCTACTTAACATGCCAATTATCTCTCTGCTTGCACTAGATTGTCAACTCTTTGAAGGAAGGGATTTCTGTTTGTTTGGTTCACTGCTGTATTCCTGGCCTCCAATATAGTGCTTGGCCCATAGTAAGTTCTCAAAAAAATTACTCGTTGAATAAATGCACGGTTGAGAAAATAGTAAAAAAAGCCACAAAAGACCAACAGCCCATAGGCACAGCTGTGAAGGTTGAAAAGTTGCTGTGTGTGGGGGAGAGCCATGAACATCCCTTCCGTATGAGGAGCAGCATGAGGAAAAACAGCTGGCAACACTATGGCTGGGGGTGAGCTCCCAAGGCGCCAGGCTCTATCCTGTAGGCAGTGCGGAGCCAGGGAAGGCTTTGAATAAGGAATAACGTGGTCAAAGATTATTTAGGAAGAATAATCTGGTGAGTGTGTAAACGTGAGAGCCAGAATAAATGAGGGGCAGACGGGAGAGAGAAGAGAGGCGGGGAGTTCACGGCAGAGATCAGCAGGTGGAGGGAGGAGTCGAGATGATAGCTGTATAGATTTTTCTGTGGAAACATGACAGAGCGAACTGAGGTTCCAGAGGATTCCACTGAAGGAGGTGGGGGAGTGGATGAGAGTGTAAACAGAACATGGGCATTAGAGGGGGTTGACATCAGGCCCCAAACCTGGACTCTGCCCTTCCTACCTCCTGAGCCTGGGCACAGTTGCCACTTCCCACGTTGTGAGCCTGGGCACA